>NC_132893.1:4954557-5299557 GCF_030463535.1 Salminus brasiliensis
GCAGTGACCCTGAAATAGCAGTGGCATTGGAGTGTGTGTGGGACAGGTATGATTGTGTTTCTGGGGTCAGTGTCACTGCTGGGTGAAGAGTGGTCCACCAGCTGTGTGGTCAGAGACTGGAGGATGGTGGAACCAAATAGTGCCTCAACAAATTGGGGACTGCTGTAGTTGTTGTGGTGTAAGTAAAACCAACACATTTCAAATTATGACCCTTTAACGGAATCTTTGCGTAATCTTAAAATTCAGTATACTCCCCTTTTCCTAAGGGTCAAAAATTATCCAATGACAATCTATGTACCCTGGAAGTAAAGTATATTTATAGAAGTATAAATAAAAGCAAATGTTTCACTTTCTGTAATGTTGGAGTCAGTCTAGGAAAAGTCTGAATTTCTAAAATGCTGATAAAAGATTGGGTAATTTTTCACCACAAGACAACACAAGGGTTTAATAGAAGAGGTGACCCATAAGTTTCCTTTTTTTCACCCTGTTCACCTCAGGATGGACCTGTCGATTAGTTTATTAGCTGTTAATATCAGGTGTGTGGATAGCAGGTGAAACTGTGCGGGACAGTGGTACTCGGGGACCAGCGTTAAGAACCGCGGCTATAAATCAAACCCACTTCCTTTGACTTCACCTGTTTTTCTGAGTTGATAATTCTATTTCAGAAAGGCGAAGTCCCAGAAGACTCTCTCCCTCTCTCTCTCTCTCTCATTCAGGATCACAGAGAAATAAATCCTCATTTTCCAGTCATGATGAAACCGCTTCTCTTGCCAATATGCTTTGAAGAAAGCTGTCTTTTCCCTCCATTCGAGAGGAGCGGGGCAGTTGGTCTCGCTGTACAGTAGCCAGCAGGGATACAGAAAATGAAAAGCAAGCAGAGAAGAGCAAGCCCATTTGGGTGGATCTAGCAAATTTGACAAGCAGTGTGTTTTGGGAGGTGAAATTGAGGTCATAGACATTAAAAACTTGGGGTAAAATAGTGGCTCTATTAACCCCTTAAACAATCCTACGGCTCAACGGCAGGCTGGAAGTGTTGCATTACCAGAGAACAGCCCCACCAGCTTCTACAGATGTCCCTGCAGTAACTGAATAATACAGCTAGGGGTGTTAAGGGGTTAACCTTTAGGAGTCCAGGGCTATTCGTTTTCATTTAATTAGACAATTCAGGTGTCATTAGGTAGTTATTAAATGTTTAAATGTTTTAAATGTTTTAAATGTTATTAAATAGCAATTAAAATGTAATAATGACTATTTCTGTAATACATTCAATTCAAAATACATTTGTATTAAGTTGTTAAAAATATTGGGCTAAATTGATTGCATTATGTTTATGCGAGCAATGCTGCACAGTGGAACAGTGCACCACCCCTCTCGACTCTATACCGACTTCCTGCAGGTTCTTGGAAGTCGTATAGGGCTCTCCCAGAACTCCCATTTTTTGGGATCTACATCCACAATGTGACAAAACAAAGGGTGAACATAACAGACCTGGGCCTGGGAGGAGTTGGGAGCTGAGCGGGCACTAGAGCAGCGCTCAATAACTAGACAAGGAAAGCTGGAGAACCGACAAAACGACAAGGTTCTCCAGCTCGCCTTGCTGGGGGTCGCCTTGCTGGGGCATGGGTGACTTAAGTGTCCAAACTTGAAGTGAGCGAGCCTCACTTGACACACGAATAACCAAGAAAACTTCCTCCTGAATTAGGGTGAATCGCCTGAGCTGACCTAAACACACCTAAACAGACCAAAGAGGAACCACAGGGCGTCCTGAAGGCTCCAATAGGTTCAATTCCCGGCGCCCCCCAGTCCCAGGTGAAACACATGAACCAAATGAACATGAATCATGATTGTTTCTTCTGTCATTTTTGCACTGCTTTCAAAGTAAAATATTTAATGGGAAATAATTATATTGTACAATTATGCTTTTATTATCATGGGCAAAAAAAACGAACACAACTTCTAAGGGTTAAATGAGTCCGAGGCGAGGGAAGCGGACTGGCCACACATTGTGACTGGCATTAATCTTCTTTGCCGCTCATACCGAGCATGGGCTGTGAAATTAAAGGCAGCGTCTCTGAAGTGATTGCCCTGGTGGCTTGGGGGAAAGAAGCAGACGTGCACTCACACGGCGCAATTCAATTAGCGCGCATAATCATATTCTCAGCCGCCTCGGTATTGGGTTTGCCGGAGCTTGCGCACGACAACACTCGCGACAACGAGTGGATCGAATGCTTGGAACAGATGTGTTCATTAGACAGAACCTTGCGCCGCTCCGCTGGGATAATGCACTCAGACTTGGACGTCTGGCCCTCAATAAGACGAAGGCAGAAAGATTGGACTCAAACTCCAAGTGGCATTAAGACTAGCGATTAGGACTGATCCACGTCCAACCGCCTGCCTTGGTAGGATCCAAAGTGGATTAGTGTGGCTAAATAAAAAAATAAAGCTTGCTTATGTCTGGAGATGAGGCCTCTTAAATTGTCAGGAGGATGGCTGCGGCTCTGGCTTTCTGAAGCACAGAGCCGGCCCAAGGCATACTCGAATTATGCGGCCGCTTAGGGACCGACACCACCAGGTGGCCCACAAGAGCATCGAGGTATAATAAAAAAAAACAAATATTTTAAAAACAACATTGAATAAAAATAAAAAAATGGTATTGAGGTGGTAGTATGGGGGCCCCACATGAAAATCTGCTTAGGGCAGAACTCCGACATTGTGGCAACACGTTTAAACATGTTCATATTGTGGGGACATTTATGGCACACATTGACTTTGTGGGGACATTTTTGTATATTGCTATTATATGGGCATTTTGAACTCTAGAAATGTTAAATCCTTTTTGAGCATGTTGACACTGGTGACATTTTTAAAACATTTGCATGTGGTGGGGATATTTTTAGCACACATCAATATTGTTAGGACTTTTTGTTTGTTAGACATCTGAACTCTGACATTGGAGGGACATTTCTGAACACTAGAAATGCTGAACATTTTTGAGCATGTTGACACTGGTGACATTTTAAAAACATTTGCATGTTGTGGGGATATTTTTAGCACATGTTCATATTGTTAGGACATTGGACATAGGACATATAAACATTTGGAATTTGGAAATATTTTGTACACAGTGAAGCTTTTTTGTTTTTACACATTTTGACATTGTGGGGACTTTTTTTAAACGTTTACTTTGTGGGCACATTTTCATGTTTTGGCGATTTTGTGAACTTTGACCATTTGAAAACAAAATGTTTTAAACAGTTTAATGTTGTTGGGACATTTTGAACGCTATATTGTGAGGACATTTTGAGAATACACATTTTTTTAGGCATTTATGAGCATGTCAGACTGAGAGACTTTAGTGTTTGTTTTTTTGAACATTTGAACAGAACACTGCAGGCACATGTTTTAAAGTCTAGGGAAAATGTCGATTTTTATAAAGAGGTAGTATTTTTGAGCTCTCTAAAACCATGGCAGCTTTTTAAAGCAATTGGCTATTTGTAGGGAAATTGGGCCATAGTGGGGACAAACTGCCCCCTACGAAAGTTTTTAGTTTTTAAAGTATTTAATTACCTTTAGGTTGCGATTAAGGTTCAGATTGATTGGGTTGTCCAGCAGATGATCAGAGGATCGCTGGTTCGAATCCCGATCACGCTGCTAGCCTTCGGCAGCTGGGACCTCGAGAGAGCGCGCAATTGGCCTCGCTCTCTCTAGGGTAGGGAGATGGTGCTCTTCCCCTACGTCACTCTAGTAAGGTGCTGGTGTCTGCTAGCCAGTGCGTCAGAGGCAGGTATATGGTGCTTTCCTCCAGTGACGTCGCATCGGCGGCAGTCCGAAAAAGAGGTGTGGCTGGCTGGGCATGTGTCGGAGAGGGCCTGGGTTGGTCTCGCCCTTACTAGTGTTGTGGGCGTTGCTTATGATGGAGGGGGGTGGTGGATTAAAGAATACGCACAGGTTGGGTAATTGGCCATCTAAATTGGTAAATATAATAATAATAATAATAATAATAATAATAATAATAATAATACATTAAATCGGTAGATCTAAATTAGTTACATTTAAAATGAATCATAATAATAATAAATAAATAAATAAATAAATAAATAAATAGGTAGATCTAAATTGGGGAGAAAAACAGGTAAAATTAGAAATAAATGTATTTTAAGATGAAAAATTTCAAATCCAGATCATGAAGATATTACTTCTTATTTTCTTTCTTGTGCTTGTTCATACTTTTTTAGCCTGGCCTCTGATTCCTGAGACTAAGGTTAGTGCTGGAGCACAGAGCAACTTAGCATCTGTAATTGAAGTCAGTGGAAACACTCCACAGAGACAAGACTACACACTCCTCTGTGTGTGTGTGTGTGTGTATACAGGCTTTAAAAATAAACCCATGCGAATAACTCATCATTATCAGTGTTCAGCCAACATTGGCCTCAGCATCACCTAAACCTCTGCACCTCCTCTCGCTCGAGCTGAAAATGAGGACCCCGAGCGGAGAGAGTCCCGAGTTATATACTCTTTGCATCGGGGTGAAAATGTGCCTGCAGGTAATTTTAGAGTACATGACTACAGATAAGGTTTTGGCAGATCCAATATGTCAATGAATATTTATGCAGAGAATTAAGTGAGCGGCCGGCTCTGAATGCTTAGCAGGGCATTCTAACAGAGCCTGGCTGGCGGCTCCGTTGGCTCGGAGGTGGTGAAATATGAAAGCGCCTTTATGGGGAACAGATTGAAGTTTTGTACGACGACAGGGCAGCCGTCGCGCTCAGTCACGCACCTTTATGGAGTTTGCACAGTGGCCGGTGGCGGCAGAATTTACTGCCTCAGCAGTTTGACTTGGGCCCTATTTCCTGTTTAAAAACGCCTCTGGCCTGACGGGGAGGATTTATAGAATTATTTATGATGTATGGAAACAAGGCTGTAACTGAACACTTTTACGACAGGGCTCCCGTCCGCCGTGTTGCGTAGTGTTGCTACAGCAGTCGGAAACTTTCTGCTAACAGCGTTACTGTACCAACAGCAGGACTTGCAGGAGGTGCTAATTAAATTGTTTTATGCACCAATAAATCTTGAATATACACCACAGATGGGTGATTACAAGCGTACTGGTTTTATTTTTGCAACACACACATATACCATTAGGAAGATTTGAAAAATGTAGAGGCGTGTTATGTAAAGCGTAAAATTATTTCTATGCATAATATGGCCTTATTTATAATAATAATAATAATTAAAAAAAAACATTACACAGTATGGACAACCACATTTTAACACATCCAGTGTATGTTAGTTAAGAGACTAAACAGTTAATTGTACTCAATCAGACAAGAGATGAAATGACGAAAGTATTGGGACACCTGCTCGTTCATTGTTTTGTTTTTTTCAAGAATCAAGTAACTGTCTATACTGTAACTGTAACTCTACTGTCCAGGGAAGAAGACCTTCTACTAGATTTTGAAGAAACATTGCAGTGAGGATTTGATTGCAGTCAGTGACAAGAGCGTTAGTGAGGTCAGGATGCTGGATGATGATGATAATGATGATGATGAGGATCACTACTCCACCCCATCATTCCCAACTCCCTAATACATCCTAAAAGTAATGGATGGAGCACCAACCACTATTCCAGAGAACACCACTCCACAGCTCAAGGCCAGGGGCCTTTATACCCCTCTATAGCCCACGTCTGGCATTAGTCAGGCCTATATTAGTGCCTATAGGTTCATGTTGATCTGCTCTAGTGAGTGTCAGCACTGGGTGCATGTTTAAGTAGCTGAATGCATTCGTTAAAAGGGGTGTCCATAAATATTTGGACATGTAGTGTATCTGTATAGGTGTAATTATGTTCTTATATGCCTTCAGCATGATTATGATAGCCTGGTAATATGTCTTTCATTATGCCCTAATGTTTTTGGTGCTCTGGGTGAGGATGCGGACAGCTCAGCGGACAGCTCAGCTTTGAACTGAGGTGACTCTAGCAAAGTGGAGTGTTGCTGGAGGGCATTAGAGATGACCGTTAGTGTACTCTATCAGCCTGCTTGCCTTTTACCACAGAATTAAAGGGTAATAAACAGGAAAGGCAGTAAGTGCGAACACAAGTCAGAGTCCAAATCCCTGTTAGACTGATTTATCAGGTTCTCAAGCTTTCAGTTCTTGCCAGTGGAAAATGCCATACGGTGCATTATATATAATTCTAGTGGCAGATCAGTCTAGAGAAGTAATAAAAACTGCTCTTTCATGCGTGCAGAGCTGCTGTACAGCAGAGCACCCCGGCCTAGCCGGCAGAAAGCGAGATGCCTCTGCAAGGCTTTTGTTTTTGGGGCTGTTTTCAGGTTTTGTGAAAGAGAAATGCTGCGAGAGTGCGTTTCATACGCGACTCAGGAAAAAACACGAGCTGTTGCCCATTCATGCTGAGGATGTCTCATTTTTTTTACAGGATTTTTTCAGCAAATGTCGCCTTAAAAGCCATCCTAGGTGTGATTGACGCAAAGCCCATATATTAGCAGTACAGCAATGTTAGGAAGTGCCAGGTTCTGGGTGTGAAAAGGGGAATAAGAAAGTGATTCCTTAATCAGAAAATAAACGAGTAATCAATAAATGACCAGTTTTGTGTGTCCATGTGCTGAACCCATTAATTACATTCTAAAACAGATGATGTGCCCGTCATGCCTGCCCCTGTCGTCATGCCTGCCCCTGTCGTCATGCCTGCCTTTGTTTGGTTTTGCCATGTGCTCCCAAGCACATGGCTCTGTTTGTGTCTGGTCTGCCCCAGACATGCCTGTCCATTAGTGTTTCCACCAGTGTCTCCTTTGTAGCCACGCCCCCTTGTTAATCCCAGGTCTTCCTCGTGAGTCTCTTGTTAGTGTCTGTAGAAGTACCCCTTTGATTCAGTCGCCCCTTGTCTGGTCTTGTGCATGTATGTAAGAAGATGGTCCTGGTGCGGTCAGGGTCACGGCCATGGCAGTTCACGGTTTATAGATTTGGCCTGTTTATGGGATTTTTGTGTTTCTTTGGTAAGCTTTGCTTGTTTGGTTTTTGTTTGTTTCGGTTTTCTTGAATTAAAACAATTATCCTGTGAGTATGTCCGCCTGTCTCATGACAAACTGAGACAGTGCCATAAAAGAATCTAATAAGCTCAGATTAATAGATGAAATAAATACTGCATTCACTAACTTGCATTCACCTTCTTAAATAAATAATAAATGAATCCTGTATTTTTCCAGCCTTAAGATGAATGAATGTGAGCTACAGTGATTAAATCTGTTGAATAATGCGGAAGGTATTCTTTTTTTTAACTTGCATTAAAATTCAGTGCAAAAAAGATTGATTCTCCCAAAATTTAAAAACTGAGTAATTATATATATACATATATAATTTATTTAATTTTATATAATTAAATATATATATATATATATATATATATATATATATATATATATATATATATATATATATATAATTTAATATATATATATATATACACACACTCAGTGTGAGCTATGTAAGCAAATGTACCCATTAGGCAAAGCCAGACTTTTTTTGCTTTTCGAGATATACATTAAATGACAAACATTAAAAGTTTAATTGTTGTATGAGAGATTAATATTTCATTTTAATGCCATTTTTGCTGCAGGAATCAATGTCTTGTCTCTAAAAGTGTCTGAATGTAGATTTTGGTGAGTTTAATAGGTACGCTTACCCTACAATACTATTCTTCTAGCAGAGGCCTGTGTTCCAAAAAACATCAATACACAAAATGTTCTTATAGAGAAAGACAAATCTAACCAAGTCGCTTAGCTTTCAAATAGTTATTGGAGTCGAGTTCTCACCGTTTGAAATGGTCACTTTTCCACCAAACCTGTGTTTGGTGCAACTCAAAAAGGGCAACTTTACAGTATAGGGAAAAAAAAAAAAAAAAAAAAAAAAACACATCTAAACTTTCAATGGACGTCAACTGTGTAGTTTTGGAGCATTTCTATTGGTCCACTCATCATGGATTTTTGACACAATGTAAAGAACAACTGCTACAGATTAAATCAAAAACAACAACCAAAATTAGAGAGAAAAATATCTCCCAATTTGGTACTGCAAGTTAACTTCCTATGTTGTTGTTCCCCCTAGCATTAGCAATGCTTCCACCACCAGGAGGGTGAGGGCTTAAAACACGTCTAGCGCAATGCAGTCAAATCCAGCCACCACCTTTTTCAAACATGCAGGGAAAGCAACCACCAAAACAGCTAACAGACACCTGTGCCAGTCAAGTGTCATGAAGGGAGAGAGCACCATCTCCCCACCTGGAGGGAACACAGGCAATTGTGCTCTCTCAGACTCAGGCCACTGATGACAAAGCAGCATGGCTTGAGATTCAAACCCGGGGCCAGAGTGGCAGAGCATTAAACCACTGAGCCACTCGGAGCCCCTGAAACTTTGAAAGTTTTCCTTAGTGTGAAATAATTCATTCTGCTCAATCAGACAAGAGACGATATTCAGTGTGCTTCTATGCTAATACACTATATGGGCGAAAGTATTGGGACACCTGCTCGTTCAATCAAAGCTGTTAAAATAAGGTTTAATCCTCCATTTGTTGGAATAAGTGTCCAGGGAAGAAGGCTTTCTACTAGATTTAAAAACCATTAGTGAGGTCAGGACTCGTTTAGGAACATACTAGAAGACGCTCTGGCCAACGCATCCACTAAACTAAATGCTCATCTTACACTACTTCTGTCATACTTTGGTCGCAAATTCAGAATGAGGTGCTAATGCCCTCCTGGAGAATGCCCAGCTGTCCTATCTCATCTCATGCATCCATCCAGGTCAGTGGCAGGTCAGCTGCATTTTGGAACAGAGCACAGCCAGCTGCCCACAGCGCTTCCAGAGATTAGAGGCTCAAACTCAATTTATGAGAACATCTCATTTCAGTCTTTGTCTTGTGCTAGATATATCCAGACCCGGATCCATTCACCCCCCCTCCCCCCCGGTTAAACCTTCAGTAGCTGAGGATTAGCGGATGAGATGAGAGGAGATGGTAATTAAAAACTACAGTCGATTCTCTCTCGGCCGGGCAGGTTTATAAAGTACTGTATCTCTCCTGCTGGTTTTATGTGAATACTCTCCTGATAGGAGGAATGAGAGGTCACAGTAAGACGTGGAAGATTTGCTTGCGGAGTATTTGAGTATTTGGGCACAGTCCATGGTGCTCAAGGTCCATGTTGCGCCTGAACTTTAGATGGTGAAGGTCAAGCCTGAGGAAAGGATCGATCAGGGTGATGTCGGCGGCCTTTTATTAGGCTTCTCTCCACAGTGTGTTCCCCTCATTAGTGTGAATGGGAAATACGCTGTAGTGGTTAGGCTTTGTTTCCAGATGCTCTTTGAAAGCACATCAGACAGAATGACGCTTTGAGATGTTTCAATCTGAACTTCTTATATTAATATAGGATGACCGGATGTCCTTTTTTGTCCTGGACATGTCCTCTTTTTGGAGTGTGAAAGGTTTCAACATGCTGGCCACACATGCTGTCTGTGGATTTACTGTCTGTTTAAGCCCCTCCTTCTCACCACCAGTGTTGGTCTACAAGTACCAGCATCTACATCAACTATTGGTCAAACTGCTTATGTCCCGCCTTTTTACTGTCACTGTTGGTCTACAAGTACCAGCATCTACATCAACTATTGGTCAAACTGCTTATGTCCCGCCTTCTCACCACCACTATTGGTCGACATGTGCCTGCATCTACATCAACCACTAGCCAAACTGCATATGTCCCGCCTTTTTACCCCTACTATTAGTCGATATGCACCTGCATCTACATCAACCACTAGTCAAACTGCTTATGTCTTGCCTTCTCACCACTACTATTGGTCGACGAATACCTGCATCTACATCAACCATTGATCACACTGTTTAAGTCCCGCCTTCTTATCGACATAACTGTTCTGTATGCACCAGCATCTACCTCAACTATTGGTCAAACTGCTTATAACCTGCCTTCTCACCACTACTATTGGTCAACATGCATCTGCATCTACATAAACCATTGGTCAAACTGCTTATGATCCAGCCTTCTTACCACAACCATTGGTCTACAAGTACCTGCATCTACCTCACCCATTGAACTACATTCGCCATTGGTCAAACTGCTTACATTCCACCTGGTCTAGAAGGTTAGTACTGGGGCATTGGTGGCTCAATGGTGGCAGAGGTGGCTCACTTGTAGGGCAGTAAGTTGGCAGTGGTGGCTCAGTGGTTAGAGCAGTGGGTTATTGATGACATGGGTCTGCCAAGCTCCCACTGTTGGGGCCTTAAGCAAGGCGCTTAACTCTCTCTGCTCCCCTGGGCGCTGCAGCAGAGGCTGCCTACCACTCTGGGCACATGTTCTCGAAGTCCAACACAAACAGTGATTGTGGGCTACTTTGTCTGAGGGATCTTTTCAGGTTGTTTGGCATTACTGTGGCCTGAGCTTTAGAAACTGCAAGCAGGGAAAAAAAAACACTTCATGAGTTTATGAGCACGACGTCCTCCGAAAGGTCACACTTGGTCATCCCTCATCTGATTTTACCAAGAAGAGGTTTGGCTGAAAAAACCCACTCACTCAACACACTGGGGTCAGTCAATTTCACTCTCGACTTACTTCCCAGACACTGTGCATACATGTGGTATCTGACCCACCATGCTGCCCTTTTTGAGTTCCTGGACCCTGGACTCAGTCTTGGCATCATTTGTATGGCTTTACGGAGTTTCAGCCAAAGCTGAAGCGTTTTATTTGGACTTTGAAAAAAGGTTGATCTTTCCTGACCCTCGACAAAAGCTTCTTCTTTTTACCGTAATTAGAGTGTTCTTTCACGGGAACTTTGATTTCTTTCAGAACCTTGTTTTCAGATGGAATTTGCTTAGAAAAATCAATGCTGGATTCTTCCACAGATGTGCAGAGGCATGTCTGAGGAAAATTGTGAATGCTAGGCACGGCTGCTGGCTTAGCAGTTCTGAATATGCTCTACTTTTCTTTCTTTGTCGTTAATTAAAAGAATGCAGAATGACAATCTGCCATTATTGATTCCTTCTTTCTTTTGTCGGCAGGCAGCGGTCAGTGAACTCTTGATTTCCCCGTCTTTCTTGCAGTTTTACGTCTTTTCAAGAACCAGACGAATAGCCATCATATGTATTGCTGATTTCTGAGAGCAGATCAACATACTAACAAGACCTGTACTTGCTAACAAGACTAGCAGGGCCTTTTAAGGTCTTTCTACAGGATCCGTTGGCAGTGGGAAAATTCAGTTTCTTGCAGCCGTCGTTGCGCTCTTAGGTTACTGACAGTCCGGAATGTATTACAGCATGTACGCAAGGCTGATCAGTGGTGAAGGACAGTACGGGAGATGTATTACATGCTTCACGCAGAGATATGAAAAAAAAAAACAGAGAGAGAAGAAAGAGGCCGAAAGCTTTGTGGTGGCAACCAGTGATCCCTCTGTGTGTTGAGATGTTTTCTGTCCTTGTGCCGATGAGGAGATGTGGAGGCAGAAGGCAGGATATTGAAAGTGTCAGAGTTGAGTGCTGATCTCATCTGGAAGCTTCTAATCAGCATTTCTGCTCCAACAGCAGTTGTTTATGGTTGCACTGACCTTTCCCTGGCAACAAATTAGGCCTGCTGGTCTCAGAAACGTGTCAGAAGTATCTCCACTTCGTTTACACGTCTGGACGCAGGCCTGTCTGCACTGAAAACGAAAAAATCTTTGGGGTTTTCCCATGTGCGGTATTCAGAATTGCTAAACATGAGTTCGTAGCTGATAAAAAGACAACGTTCCTGGTGTTGCTGAGAGGTCGAACCTCAGGCCATCCTGCACCTGTGTGGAAAGTATGCCCGATCCGGTAAGTATTGATTCCAAGAAAGTGTGGATTCTTGGCTTGTTCATCGTAATTGACTCAAGGGATATCATTCACCCTCTTCAAAACAAACTGAACTTTCCCAAATGAACCAAACCGAAGCTAAACGCTCATCAGAAGAGAAAACACTGGCTAATTTGTTTACCAGTAAGACACAAGAAAGCAACAAGTGGCTGAGGACAAGGCTAAAAGCTAACTAGCTACAATCTCTGCAGCTTGCTGACAGCACATTGCGCTGAGAGGACACAATGAGAGGACAGCAGCACTATCCGTCAAGACTCTGGAATAAGAATATGGTGTTAAAAACTATGCTATAAGCTTCTCTGTGCCATTGCAATGCCGTAAACCAGCCAATAAAAGCAAACCTTAATTTTTTTTCACAAGCCACACAACCATAGAACTCAATTTTGTGCATGATCCCTTTTGCATATTTGATAAGGCCCAGATGTTTTATATATCAGTCTCAGCGCTCAGTATAGTGAGACCCTATGTGACCTAGAGCACTGTGTGAAGCGATAATCTGACCTTAAACCTGAAACTGAAGGCAGATTTTAGAAATTCGTCATATTTTCTGTGCAAACCTGCCTTTACTCAGGTGGAGGAATTGTTTTGGTGCTTGAAATGGGTTTGAAACCAGAGTCTTAGCTTCACACATGTGGTGGAATGTCTGAATAAAAAGGCAGAAGACAGGTGATCATTGGTCAGTTTCAATATCAATATAGACAAATGCAAGAATCTACCAATTTTAGATGAGAGGCAGGATCATCTCGACTTGTCCTCACAGACTTTAACTCCAGATGTGAGTCACGTACGATCTGGTATAATGATGCAATGGAAAGGGCGGAGTCTACAGATTCAAGAATTATCAGTACCATATTTCTGTGCAATCATATCGCTTAGACCTTAAAAGAAACATCGGGAAACATGGCAGTTGCCTTTATACGTTATATTAAACGTTAACGCAATCTTCAGACTCCCCCATATCTGATCCAAGACATTCGCCGGCTAACACTGCGATCTACCAGAAGAGCACATTGTGAACGCAGTGTGTGCTGGCGAAGTCCTACCAGTAATCCCGACAGCGTAGGAGTTGTGTAAATGTTCCCTTTTTCACTCACGTGTGAAGGTGACCTTGAAGCGAGCATGGCTCCGAGCTCTCGCGCATTAACGCGCCGCATGTCATCACTCCCCTGCGGTGCGAGCAGCGGCGGGAAGCCGAGGCATACTGAGCTCGTCTCCATCTCGGTGACGGCCTTACCCGCTGCCTGAGCTCATGCACTCCCCTGCACCTGACCTGAAAGACTGCTGGGCACCTAGACCTTCCCGAGGCTAATCCTGTTTTAAATCGGAGGAGTTAGCACGAAAGAGAGGGATGAAGGCTGCATGGGTTCTAGGCTCCAGGCTTATGATGATGGTGTTGAGCTTGAGCACCACACTGATCTCATGTGAAAGCTGTTGCGTTTTGAGAGTGGGATTGTTGAAGTTTATGCTTTTTTAGTCATCAGAATTGGGACAGAGTCAAATTAATAGCAATTAGCTTGCTTAGGTTGGTCATGCTTGCAGACCATGCTGCTAAACCATCAAACTCATACGAAAACATGCCCCATGCTGGTCAAGATCTTAGCTGAGCTGGCCATGCTGTTTTTTCAGCTGGCTTTGGACAGATGGAGGGTCTCTGGGTTCTTTGGTGGTCTGGAACCTTAATTGGCAGTGGTGGTTTAGTGTTTTTTGTGCTGGTTGATTTATCACAAGGTTGTGGGTTCAATACCCATGTCTGCTAAAATGGTCATTGTTGGGTTCTTGAGCAAGGCCCTTAATCCTATCTGCTTAGAGGTCCTCTCTACCTAGAGGTTAGAGCCCTTGGTTATTGATCATATGGTTGTCGGTTTAATACCCACCCCATTGTCAGACCCTTGAACAGGGCACTGAACCCTCACTGCTCCGGAGGTGCACAAGTTCCAAATCTATCAAATTCTTGATCAGACATCCTTTTTCTCTGCAAGTTTTGGAATGCGTGACCTCTCACCTTTGCCTCTGGTCATCTTTAAGATCACCACATGGTGCCTTGTTCCGATTTGGAACAATAGTGAAATCAGAGTGTGGTGCAGAGCTACAGATAGTGGACACTCGGCCATGAGGACAACCCAGTCCCTGACGTTTAGGACAGCCTTTTTTCCCCCTTTTCTTTTTTTTTTAAAGAAAGGAAAATGTCAGTGACTTTTAAGCACTCTCCAGTGACCCCTGACAAACAGAGCTGGTATTTTGCCTCAGATGGACGTTTGCTCGGGAAAACAGGTTTATTTACCCTCCTGAAAGCGGACTGGAGGTGGAGGACGGCGGGGCAAACATCGCTGACATTTAGCAGGCAGGCCCTGCGACCCAGGCTCTCCCCCCGGCTCTTGTCTCATGGTGTTTCGCGGCATTTCACACTGTTTTTAGGCCATTCTGTACAGCCTCCCTGCAGAGCCTGCGCCCGCTAGAGCAGCCTCGATTCTCTATGCAGGCCCCTGTACATTTTTAATGGCACCAGCGGGAGAACAGCAGGTATTGTTAAGTCAGCTTCAATCCCCCTACCTTGGCAGTCTGGTTTCAGCTAATATTGGCTCCAGAGAAACGCTGCGCTGCAGGACCTACATGGATCTGACACGGGAAGACCTTTTTATTAAAAACCTAAATGAAAGCGAAATACATTTTCACCAGACAAAAACAGGGCTAAACTAATAGAAAGAACCAGGAAAATGATCTTAACTTTGTACCAAAGCTCCATGTTTTAGTTAGCAGCAACAATTTGATCTTCAGGGTCTATTTAAAAGGCTTTCAGTTGAATGTCTATGGGTCCAAGACATGCCCCATGCTGCTCAAGATCTTTGCTGAGCTGGTCATGCTGTTTTCTCACCAGGGTTTGAACAGATGGAGGGTCTCTGGGTTCTCTGGTGGTCTGGTACCTTGGTTGGCAGTTGTGGTTCAGTGGTTATTGTGCGGGATATTTCAATCACAAGGTTCTGGGATCAATACCCATGTCTGCTAAACAGTCAATGTTGGGTCTTTGAGCAAGGCCCTCAACCCTCTCTGCTCAGACATCCTCTCCACCTGGAGGTTAGAGAGCTGTGGGTGCAATACCCACCCCATGGTTAGAGCTTTGAACAGGGCACTGAACCAGGAGAATGAGCTTGACTTTGTCCCAAAGCTCCATGTTTTAGTTTTTAGTAATTTGATCTTCAGGGTCAATTTAAAAGCCTTTGCGTGCTGCTTCACCGCAGATAAAATGCCCATGTGAGGCCTATACGGGTAGCCCAACTGGTCACCAGAAAGTTGGCCCCACATATGGATGTCCACCAGGGTCAGTGATGGGACCAGAAGGGGTTATACCGCACAATGGGCCTAGATGGGAGCCATGAGATTAACTTAAGGATGGCTGTAATATTGAGGCTTACTTGGGAAGCCCAACTTGGTCCCAATAACACCACGGACAACATGAACAGACCCACCCAGGACTAGCCTAGCCAAGCCCACGTTCCACGGTAAGCTAGCAATACCTTTTTATAGCCTTTTTGAGTTAGCTTCCATACGGATATTGTGACGCAGTTGTTACGTTTAGCCTTGAATGGCTTTGGCTAGTGGGTTGAGTGTATGTAAAATGTTGGAGGTGTAAATATAGCAAGTCACGCCTGTGATGTAACAGTTTAGAGATTTGGGGATTGGGCCATTTCACAGCCCTGTACTTCTTCACGAAAGGTCACGGTTCGTCATTCCTGCTACCGAACTCTCCTTATTGCGCAGTTTTCCATTCTAGGTCCCTTTAAGGTCTTTTAATATGTATGAAAACGAATGTGCTTATGTTCTCGCCTCATTCTTTCTTTGATGAGATGAACTGAAGGCTGACATTATGCAATCCAACCAAGGCCTTTTCATCATTTCTATACGTCGGCTTCATTGCTGTGTCCTAGTCCTTTTCTCTGGGTGAATAGCAAGCAGATGTGTACTTGGTTGATTCTGCATAAAGGAGTAAAAAGCATGGAAAACATAAGCAAGGAGTTTTTCGCCCACTTCCCATAGCCAAATATGTGGCTATATTCTAAAGCCAACAAACAGACCATATAATTTGCTCTCACCTTCCCCTGTCAAGGCTTTACTGAAAGGCAAAAAAAAAAAGAAAAAAAAAAAATCAGAAAATGAAATCTCAGATGCTCGCCGCGGCTCCGTGCCTTTAATAACACCTCTCTTGTTAGAGCCTACAGACAGTGTAAGGAGATTCGCAATCAATGAGCCTCATGTCAGGGCGGTCAATACCTCTGCGCTCAGCGGCGCGGCCCTCACGTGTATTCGGGAGACAACGAGAGTTTGGGGGAGGAAAGGAGGGAGATTTTTGTGTCTCGCTTCGCGTGATGTGACGTGACGGGGTTGTTAAATGTAAGCACCGAGTGCAAGAAGGTCAAGCAGAGGATTTGTGGCGAGGAGCCCGCTGGTCACTCCCGCGGTCACGGATGTTAGGGTTGTTTTGGGTCACGCGTCACCAGCCTTGACGCCCCCTGGCATCTGTGGAGAGTGACGGAGTGAATATTAAAGCGGGGACCGGACTGATTCATCTCTCAGGTTGAGTCAGGCCGTGTTTTGGTCATAAGGCTTCAGAACCAGGCTTCAGGCACAAACAGGACGCGCTCTGTCTGCGAAGGCAGGCGTTAGGTACGATGCCAGGGTGTGTTGTGTGAAATGGTAGCGCTTTATGTAAGGGCAGCGTTCAGAAGACTGAGAAAGGGGCTTCAGATTCAGATTCTTTGGGAGATACCGTAGAAGACAGAGAAGTGTACATTAAGGTGTAGCAGCCAAGAAATGCAGTCTTCGGAGAGCAGATTAGCGGTATAAGACAGCGCCCCCTTGTGGGAACGCTCAATGCAGCTCAATGCAGCTCAATGCAGCTCAATGCGTGAAACCCACTATGTGTGGTTTAAGGGTGTCAGCGTCCGCATCCTTGCGTGAAGTATGTTTCGGGGCCGTGTGTGTGTGTGTAGGAGAGCAGCAAAAACAAATAAGAACACTGGACAAAAGTATTGGGACACATGCTCAATCACTCCAGAGATGACAGTTGTGCTCTACAGGAACTAGACAAGCTGTGTGTGTGTGTGTGTGTGTGTGTGTCTCTCTCTCTCTCTCTCTCTCTCTCTCTCTCTCTCTCTCTCTCTCTCAGCAAAGGATGCAACTTAAAGTAGGTGAAAGCATTTAAGGTAAAGGTGCACGTATTTGTCACTGTACAGTGAAATGTGCAAATCCGCATTTAACCCATCTGTGGTAGTGAACACACACACACACACACACACACACACACACACACACACACACACACACACACACACACACAGAGCGGTGGGCAGCCAACTCCAGCACCCAGGAAGCAGAGAGGGTAAAGGGCCTTGCTCAAGGGCCCAACAGCGGCAGCTTGCCGAGCCCGGGAATTGAACCCACAACCCTGTTATCGATGGCCTGGCACTCGAACCGCTGAGCCACCACTGCCCCTTTTATTTATATTTAAATAATAAATAATTTAAATTTAAATAATATTTATTAGGGGTGTCCACAAATATTTGGACATTCAGTGTATATAATAGCAGGTCTTCTCATCTCTGAAACCAAACACCTCGATGTTTCTCCGTCAACCCCTAAACTGCACACTCACCTTCAGCTGCTTCTCTCCTAAACACACACACACACACACACACACACACACACACACACACACACACACACACACACACACACACACCTCAGTCTGTTCTGACAGACAGCCCGCGCTAGGCGATGTCCAGGGAACATTTTAATCACATTGCGCCTTTGAGCCGAAAGCGAAAGAAATAAACAGGTAAAGAGATAAACAAATAAAGCGGCTCCTCCTGCGGAGCGGAAGCAGTGCGTGTTTACCCTCCCTCTGTTTGCACGCCGCCTTTCATTCCTCCCTCTGCCGTCTCTCTCGTTCCCCGGCTTTATCTTCCTTTGACAAGTTGTCACTTCACTCCCCCCCCCCCTCCTCCCCAGCCTTTTGTCCTTTTTAAATCCTATGAATTATTCAGGCTCCCTCCATGCCTTTGATGGTGCCACTGTCAGTCTAAATCACATTCTAGAAGCTGAGGCAACTTCCCGAGCCCCTCTGTTCTGCTCAGCCGCGCAGTGCTGATGAAAGCGAGGTATATTAGCCAGCGTGCAAGGTGGATACTAGCATTCCAAGAGTCAGCTGGACGTTCCGGGCGCACCAGGACTCAGCGGCAGACGGGCAGCTGACGAAAAAGTTATGGGACGCCGGTCATGGGATCGATCGCTCACTCGGACTAGCTGCGTTAGTCAGACAGCCGTTTTACAAGCACTGTGAAGTGGACGCTGGCCACTTTCTTAGGAACGCGGCCTCTGAAGGTCGCCGTTGCGTTAGGCCCCTGCTATTCTATCCGGATCAATAAAACATGTGAGAGAACCACATGTTCTGTGGGTCTGTCTCTGTTCTACGACTCTGTCATTTCCAAAAGAAGACCCTCGAAGAGAGGGAGAGCCGGCGAGCGAAGGCCCTGAATCAAGACCGTGTTCTGAGCGGTGCCGTGTGCCAACCGGTTTCATTAGGAGAATGGAGCGAAGACCACTCCAGCGCATTAGGCATGAACTTTGCTGGGGCGCGCCGAGCGCTGTAATTAAGAATCAAGTGCAATCAGCGCGCTGCGACAGATTGTGTGTGTACTCATGTTGAACTGTGTTCATCTCTCAGTGTGGAGAATTAATGGAAAGATTGCTCTGCTGTAATTATACTGTGAATATGAACGGAGCGGTGGAGGAAACAACTGCAGGTGCAGTAAAATTTAATTAAATAAAAAAAAACAAAAAAAAGGTGGTTTTTTTTCTCTTCCTTCCTTTGCTGCTTATTTGGAAAAGCCAGGGGTCAGAGGCAAGGCTCCCTGGGCACCTCCTGAGCTGAACACACTTTGAGAAGTGTTTGAGAATCCCCCAGAGGCTCTCTCAGAGAGCATGCACAAGAGAAAGGAGGTCAAGATAAATAAATAAATAAATAAATAAATAAAACCAGCCAGCTGCTCTTCTTCTGACTAGTTTACACAGCCTCGCCGGCCTTGTAATCATGTTGTTTTCTCAGGATGGCCTGACATCTCCAGCACGGCTGTGGAGAAGCCGCGGCCACCGATCATCTTTATTATTTCCCCTGGACGTGATCTCTGGCCCCCCCTGCCGTGACCGGAGAGCGAAGCGCTATTCCGTTACTGTCTGGAGAGCCGACTCCCAGCGTGCCGCAGTCCAGCCCCGCACAGCCTTGCCACGGTTATTTCCACAAGAGCTGCATGTGCTGAGGTTCTAACGCAGTGCCCCCCCGCTGCCTGAAATGCCCCTCCACTCCCCCCTAGTTCTGCATCCTCTGAGAAGCAGGGCTGGACGATCTTCATCAGATCTAACAGCAGGAGCATTTCAGTGTGAATCACAGTAGTGCAGGGATTAACCTGCCTCGCAAGCCCAAGCTGGTCAAGCTGGTTAAACTGGCAGACCAGTACGACCAAGGTGGTCTCGTATGATCATTACAATGTTGGTTGAACAGCATGGGCACACAAGTTGACCAGCATAACCCAAATGGTCAGAGAGTATGACCTTGCTGGTTGAACACTTAAACAAAAGGTGGTAGACCATCATGACCAGCATGAGTGTTCCATTTGACCAACCTGACCAAGCATCAAGCAGGATTGACCATGACCAAGCATCAAGCAGGATTGACCATCATGACCATGTGGTTTGACCAACCATCAAGCAGGATTGACCATCATGACCATGCTGTTGACCAATTACCAAGCAGGATTGACCATCATGACCATGCTGTTTGACAAATCATCATGCAGGATTGACCATCATGACCATGCTGGTTGACCAACTTGGCCATCATGAAAATGTTGGTCAAACAGCATGACCATGTTCATCAACCAGTATGAGCAGCTTGACCAAAAGCTTTGTCCATCTGACCATCTAATCCATGAAAAACTCCATACGCTAAGCTGGTCTGGTGCCAAGCTGGTTACCCAGCATAGTAGTAGCAGCTTTTCAACCACTCTAACCATTAAGAGTTGTATTATTGTATGCAGAACCCAACTCTTCTGATCGGCACGTGCTGAACACCCCCCCCCTTCTCAAAAACCCACCCTCTGTGAGAAAATGACTTCCTGGCTTTGCTTTGCTCCACTCTACTGAAGAGAGTTGATTCACGGCACGCAGCGCTTCCTCCCCTGCCAGCGTGGCTTGTCGCCGCCGGGGTCTCGCGTTACTGTCCCCTCAGGGCTCGTTTGCATTCTGCCCAGGCAGACTGACTGACAGCGCGGGGGCGTGCGAGGTTGAAGCGAACGGCTCCCTCACACTTTGCGCCATTTTCGGAGGCCTTGCCTGCCAGGCTGTCAGGAACGAAGCTCATGAAAAGCACTTCGCCTCACCTGTCCCCATATTACCTGCCACTTGCTGTTTAGAGCCGGGTTTCCAGAGCTGCTCATCGTGCATGCGCTGTTTTCCTGTTGTGCGTCGCCACCGTTCGTCAGCACAAGCTGGGAGACTGAAAGAGCCTACAGGTGTTTGACGTCTTGTAAAGGTTTGGGTCCGACACGAATCACAGCAAAACCCATGAAATTCAACTTGTTGTAGGCCAGGGTTCACAGCTCTCTCTCACTGAATTGAAACGCTAGGTATTACAGGTAGGGGGTCCAGACACTGCCTCCTCACTGTTTGGAACTTTAAGAGCCGAGCCTGTAGAGCAGAAGATTTTTAGTGCTGGGGGCCGTAATGCTGCGTTTGCTCTGGGATGAGGGCTGAAAAGGCTAAATTCTGTACGAGTGAAATGAGGTTGCTACACTTTTAACTGTAGCCGTCTGATTGATGTGGGCTCCAAGTGGTCAAGTGGACCAAGGCTCTGCCACGATGACTCAAGTCCCAGGTCATGCTGCCTGCCTGAATAAGCACAATTGGCCTTTCTCTATCCAGATGGGTAGATGGCGCTCCCCCGGCATGGTGCATGTGTCAGAATGAATGAATAAATAAAACAAACAAACAAAACAAATTAACCATTTGATTTTTAGCTACAAAAACTAACTTTCTAAAGTCTATATTTTTCCAAATCTTAAACCATTTATTTTAAATAAATAAATAAATAAAAAATGTTAATATGTACAAATAAATTAACCATTTGATTTTTAGCTACAAAAATTAACTTTCTAATGTCTATATTTTTCCTAATCTTAAAGCATTTATTTAAAATAAAGAAATAGCAATAATAATAATAATAATAATAATAATAATAATCTTTATTTTACAAAAAAACTAGTCAAGTGTTCAGTAATATTTGCTTGTTGCAATAATTTTCTGAAAAAATATGCAATTATTTGAGTAAAAAAGTAAAAAAAAAAAAAAATAGAATTTAACTTTCTGTAATATTACGTTACTGAGATTCAGGGGAAGGCTTTCAGAAACCAGTGCAACAATATTGAGATTTGCTTTATTTATCCTCAGACAAAAGAGAACAAGACATTGTGGGGGCGGGGGGGGGGGGGGGGGCATCTTAAGTTAAGACCATTTTTGCCTTCTCCTGCAAATGAACCATTCTGGAGATCCAGGTTTTTCCCACTGGCCAGTGAGTATATAAAACCTGGAGGACACATGGTGGTGGGAGCTTCACTGGTAATCTTGGCCAGTAATTGCCTATATCTGTTTCGTAGTCACGGTCACCACCACTACCGTAAAGAAATCAGGGTGAGCGCATGTCTCTACCATCCATCACTTCACAGCAAACCCCACCCTGACGGACGGTGTTTACGTCCAGGCCGAAATTTACCAACCAGTGGAATTCCCCTCAAGTTGTCTTCAGGTGAGCATCTAGAAAAGCATCTGCTGTAGCTTCTCAAAATACAGGGAGGATACTATACCTAGCCACAAGCTCTCTTTAGCATTTTGTAAATAACTTTTTTTTTTTTTTTTTTAGCATTACAGAAACGCAGTGGCCTCCGCCGTGCCCTGTGCGTGGGCAGGACTGCATTTTAAAGCAGTATTATGTTGCCCCCCCCCAACTCCTTTGCTAATTACTGCATGTTGCTCACCGCACTGTATCCCGCAAGCTGTCAGCAATTAAACCAGGAGCCTCTCAGGGTTCAGAGGATCTCACTCAAATCAACAAAACCCCATATGCTAATGCGGCTTACGTAAGACTCGGCCTCTGTTTGGGACGGTTTGTTGATAATTGTATAATGATATTTGTTGCTGCGCGCCGCCTACGCAGGTATGGGGATTGTTATTCAGTAAATGTGTGTCGGTGGTCAGGCGCGCGGCTCACCGGGGCTTATTTGCAATTCATAAAACGTTCTGTTGATAAAGTTTTAAATCACGTTCATAAAGCCATTTCCATTTTCTTCGCTGGCTTACTTTTCTTTTATTTCGCAGGGCAATTCTCTCTGTTCACCAGAGAAGGAAGCACATACACAACGCCTGGTCTCTTCGCTAACAGCCAATGAGATTATTGGCCTGATTAAAACGTTTCAAATGTAGACAAACTCCTTCAGAATGGCAGGTGTGTCTGGTTGGCACTGATTACCCCTAGGAGTTCTGGGAATTAGAGTTCCCTTGGGTAACAGTGCCTCGCTGCCATCGCCCTCTGCTGGTATGCAGCAGCACAGAGTGACCCCTTACGAAAACCTCATCAGTAGTAACCATTAATGAGCTTTCAGCTAGTTCTGGCTACTGCTCTTACGCAGATCTCCACACATGAGGGGGGTTTCCCCACTAGCAGGATGACCTTCCTGTGCACGGTGTAACTAGCAAGCGGATTGACCTTTTTTGTTGAAGGGCGGGGCATTTTAGTGACTGGAACAATGACCGAAACTAACGCTAGCTCCAGTGTTCACAAATGTCATTAGAATTATGCTGCATTTTCTTTACCTCGGAAGTCTGACGTCGGAGCTGGGAATGACTCCACCCCCAGTTGACATATTCCGATAATTGTACGTCATTTAGCTAGTTAGCTAAAGACTTCGGAGTTTACCACAACTGGTTTGTCGATCCTTTGATACCGTTGTTTACAAGCTAATCTACTCAGAATATACCCCACTTTTTAAATCCCAGGTTAGCACCGTTAGCATGGTCGCATGTTAGCATTGTTAGCGATACCAGTAATGTATGCAAGTCTGCTGATAAACTGTTGCATGTGCAGCACAGCCATCTTGGATTTTGAGCTCCGGGTTGGCGAGACTCTCCCAAATTTCCGAGCAAGAAATCTCGGGACTTGTGGAGGCGTCCCACTTGGAACTCGGAAAATCCAACGTCCCAGTTCAGATGAAGGGTTCTGATTGGTTGAGGAGTATTTGAACTGTGCAAATGTGTGTGATAGCACAGCTTTTTTGCCACACTAAAACCGTATGCCTCCGAAGTCCTTATCGGAAAGTCTGCTTGTTTGTTTTCAGTCACACCAGACCAGGCTCTGATGTCCATGAACGGGGAAACAACCAAACTGAACTTTCCAAACCAACATTTTAACTCACTTATAAAATCGGACTAACTGCTAAGGGACGGTCAGGGAGTGAACCCAAGTGTGCCACCAGCAAGCACAGGTAATAGGTGGAACTGCACCCCTCAGAATAATAAAATGAAAAAGGGCGGGAAAACCAAACAATGGGGACACCAAGATGGCGTAAGCTCAGACTGAGGACAGTTAGCACTAAAACAACTACAGGAAACCAACTAAGTAAATACTGAGCTGAGAGCTCATCCGCACTTTCCTCCCCTCAAACTTTTCACCTTCTTTCACTTCTGTGTACCGTACCGGTCACCCCTCTACAAAAGTGTGACAGAGAAGTGCCGTTTACCACAGTCTTAAATGCTGTGACCACCAGGTGTGTCTGATTGGCACTGATTACCCCTACGAGTTCTGGGAATTGGAGTTCCCTTGAGTAAAAGTGCCTCGCTGCCATCGCCCTCTGCTGGTAGGCTGCAGCACAGACTGACCCCTTACTAAAATCAGTAGTAACCATTACTGAGCTTTCAGCTAGTTCTGGCTACTGCTCTTATGCAGATCTCCACACATGAGGGGGGTTTCCCCACTAGCACGATGACCTTCCTGTGCACGGTGTAACCAGCAAGCGGACTGGCCCACGTTTTAGTGAAACTAACGCTAGCTAATGCTGAAAGGAGTTTATGTAGGTTGTGCTGAAGCTGTTTGTCTGCAGGCGCCAGTGACGGCCAGTACCGCAATGAAGCGATGTTGGGGGAGCGTCATCTACCCACCCCGGAGAGAGCAAGGCTAGTTCTCAGGGCCTCGGCTGCCAATGGCTAGCAGCTTGACCGGGACTCGAACCAGCGATACGCTGGACCACCCTAATAGAAGCCCACTGGTGGTCCATAGGCTTTTTTAAGGTGTTACAAGCTTCCACTTGGTCAGTCATAGTGTTTTGGATCGGCAATAATTCCTATTAGGTGGAACTACTTTTTGGCGGAAGGAATTGACTGTATTGAAGAATGTTCGGTATAAAATTACGGCTTTTTTTGGTTTATTTTGTATCTTACATTTTTTTTAATTTGTAAAAAATGATGTATGGAAGACTATAGAAGAAGAGCAGTCATCACAGGCATGATGTTCTTCGCGATAACACTGCTTAAATAGTACTTTATTGATCTCAAAGGAAATTGCAGAAAATGCTCTGCTCTGGAGAAACTTGTATGGTCTGAATGGTCCAGACGTCCCAAATATTTAAATGCTGTTAAAAGCAAGCTCACAAAACAGTTCATGATATTTTACTAGCATCACATATGTCATTTTGGATGGTAAATAAAATTATGGCTATATTTGTATTGCTAACATCAAAACCCCTGGTATTCACATTCATTACTCAGATAGAAGATAGTGGAGGTACTAGGTTTTAAAAGACTTCTATATAAGTATCAACTGAAGCTTTTTACTCCAGTAAAAGTGTAAAAGTACTGGTTTCAGAACGACTTCAAGTAGAAAAGTAAAAGTAATGGAAAGAAAACAAAGGCCGAAAGTTTAGGCCAAGGGTCTATAGTGCACTACACCCCCACCCCCTCCCCAAAAACCCATTTCTCTAAAAGTCATAATGAGGAGAATGTTCTATTAAAGTGTTGATGTTAAAAATGTTGGGCTGCACTAGGCTCCTGTTTTAGCTGCAGATCTGCCCATTGAAAATGAAGCATTTCAGTAATATCAGCTCTATTAAAGGAGCGTTTCTGTGCTCTACTGAGCATTAACATGAGCTTCATGGAGGGAAAATATGAGGAGTCGTTGTCTAGAAGTTTTGTAATTCTGCAGAAAGTCAGACTTCAGAGGCGTGTGATCAATAAGCTTTATTGGAATGTAAATGTGGGGCTTAGTCGGGACGTTTCACTGCAGTTTCACTCCAAGTCTCTGGCACAGACACAGTCTTCATACTAGACTACAGACGTCTGCATAAGTCTATATGTGCGATGGATTCCTTACAAACCAATAGGGTGTCCGAATGGCGTGAATGGTAGTTTCTGGATGAAGCGATTTATCAGGATAGGGTCATGTTGACTGATTTATTTATTTATTTATTTATTTATGGAACGATAAAGAGCCAAAATGTAAACAAGCAGAAATATAATAGGAGTAACGAGGCTATTTTTAAAAGCTATTTTAAAGTCGTCTGAAAAATCATTTCAGTAAACTCCAGTATCCAAACTTTCTTCTTAAGTAAGACAACTAAGTATTTGTACTCCATTACTTGACACCTCTGGGTTCCGCTCACCACCCCTACTGTATCTTCTTCTTCATGTCTTCTTTATTTTACCGGAACAGTGCATTTCACACTGTGCGTCCGAGAAGGAAGAAGTGCAAAAATAATGCCTGGTATCCATAAACCGTGTGAGTTTCCTGGCTAGAATCTGCAGGAGAGTGTGAACCCTTCCAGAAAGGCTTCGCTAATAGTCAGCCGTATATCTCTGTTTGACCCGCGCTGAGCTCTTTTGCTCTAAATCTCTCTCTCTCTCCCTCTTTAGAGAGACGAGAGGAGTCTTATCTCTGAGAGGGAGAAGGGAAGAGAGAGAGAGAGAGAGAGTGAAGGGGGGCGAGTTAGACCTGCACACACTGATTTTAACACATGTCAAGTTGTGTGAAGACAGTTCTACTCCAGCACCTTCTCCAGTTCCCTCTCAGTAGAACAAGCTCACTGGGGTTCTGTAGCACACACATACTTCGGCATTTTAGCATGTAGCTCAGCACTTGTGTGGTCAGTGCTGGTGTATCACTAGACTGTCAGTGCAATAGTATCACTAGACTGTCCAAATACTTTATTAGCATGGAAATATGACACAGGATTAAACCAACACCACTGTATGACTGCTTTTACTAGCTTTTAGCATGTAGTTTTTGCACTGATGAGCTTGGTGCGTGGAAGCACAGACAGCCGAGGCCAGTTTAAGTTCTCTGTGGGAGGTGGGAGGTTACGACAGACAGTCTGAAACCTCTAAAATGATGGCGCAAACCTTTTCTACAGTGCACACCTCCATGCTGGCACACCTCCCACCTCAACACACAGCACCTGCCACCACTGTAGCCTCTATAAGCAAGCTACTAACAATATGGCCTACGGTACTTTTCACTGAGCATCCTCCGGAGGGTTACTGCGAATGTGCACATCATTAGAATAGTTTCAAACTGTCCAAATACTTTATTGGTATGGACATGTGACACAGGATTAAACCAACATCACTGCAATCACTGTTCGACTGCTTTTACTAGCATTTAACATCCAGCCTTTGGACTGATAAACTGGCCTTGGCTGTCTGTGCTTCTACACACTACGTTTAAGTTCTCTGAGGGAGGTGGGAGTAACCCCTAGCCTCTATAAGCAAGCTACTAACAATGTGGCCTACGATACTTTTCAAACCCATGTCCAAAACATTTTTGTTTTTATTACTATGGTAATGATGATTAGTTTGCTACTTTACTGGCCACTGACAGTTCAGGGCATGAGAGAGCATTTCCAGGCTTGGTAAAGATACGAATTTATGTTAATTGTGTAATTAAGTTTGGCCGCTGCAACCTTGATTAGTAAAACTCGTTCCCGTTTGCTCCTGGCACCATCTATTTCCACACTGGGGGTGTCTTGCCCACCTTACTCACCATCTGTGTGTAGTCGTTCCCCACACGCTACATTTCATTAGGTACCCAGTTCTATTTTATCTGATGCTTGGCCGCTGGCTGACATAGTGTTGAAGGCTGTAAGAGCGGCTTTCTGTTGGCTGCATGCTACAGTGAACCCTCATGAAGTTATGCAGAGTAATGGTGTCCATAACTCTGAGGGTGAGGACAAGCACATGCCTCCTTCAATACATATGAAGTCAGTCAGTCTCTTTTTAAACTGCCACCAATGTAGCATTACTAGGCAGCCAACGCGCTAGGAGGAAAGCGCCGGATACATCAGCCAACAGACGTCCATGCCGGATAGCATCACAATGGGAGTCAGGAGGGGAGAGAGTGCCATCTACCCAGCCAGAGAGAGTGTGGCCAGTTGTGCTGTATCAGGCTCCGGCTTCTGATGGTGACACAGCATGACTTGGGATTATTGGCGTATTTTTATTGAAAGTATTTTTTTACATGGGGCGTCCTAACATGGGGGAATCTGAAATGGTCCACGCTCCTGATGTTATGATGTACGGGGAGTTGAGGGTGTGCAGACATTTGGGATGTAGACAAAGTTCAGGTGTTGCCTGGTTTAGGGCCCTGAGTAGAAGGCTAGGGCCAGTCTTGTGGTGTATTGTCTTGTAATGCTAGCTGTGTTCCAGTGGCGTTTCCAATATCTTTTCCATCCAAAACAGCTCCCCTGTAAACTTTGTTGAATTGATTTGGCTGTTTTTGAGGTATTGTATTTCATCTTGTCTGAACTGTAGTGGATTGTGTTATGATTATGTTGAGTCAGCTTGGCGTGGAAGAATTCAATACTGTCGGTTTGCTGTATTTGAGCTCCATAAAACACTTCACAGATGATTGTTGGTGAGATTGCATTTTGAAAAATGAGATTTGTTCTGTGGGTTTCTTTGTGACTTTGCTGAATAAAGTTGAATGAAAAACCACCCCCCCCCCAATTTGCACCCAGCCAAAACACTGGTTTGGTGTCTGAAGTGCAATTCGTTTTGGGCTGGAGCTATGAAGCTAAATCAGGTATTAAGCAATGTAAGCCACTAATTAGCATGCATTAAATGACCCAAATTAGGTCCACTTATTAAACTTGTGTGTTTTTATGCATAAAATTCCGTACTCTCTCTCAGGCTCTGGCTGCTGATGACAAGCAGCATGACCTGGGATTTGAACCTGCGATCCTATTGTGCTCTCTCATGCTCTGGCTGCTGATGGCAATGGGATTCAAACCAGTGATCTTCGAAGCATAGTGGCAGCGTCTTAATCCGTTGGACCACTCAGAGCCATAAATCTTGCTTGCATGGCCCTTTTCCAACACCCCTTAGACTTAAACCGGTTGTTTTTGCTGCTGTGGCAATATGCAAAACCTTGTATCTCTATTTTTGTTGTTTTTTACGTTTTGACATAATGTGAATCTGGCAGCTGTTCTTTACATTGAACTCTCTGAAATGACTTAGAATGTTTTTTTTACCTGGACTTCCATTGAAACTTATGAAGGATTTTTTCCTTCTCCTGTAAAGTTGCCATTTTGGAGATACCAATAGATTTTTATGTAAATATGTAAACAATCTTTCTTTTAATTGGTCGCAATTGGTTCTAATTGAAATCACTGCTTATTACTTCCATGTGAGTTGGCGGGGCTAAACCTCTGTAGACTGGATAGGCAAATAAATGGACACTAATTGTTTATGAACCACAAAAACAATTAATTAAAAACATCTGTTTTTGCAGATCAGCTTCCATGATTTGCATAAATTCCCAGAAAACATTTCATCATTTTACCAGACATGACCAACATGGCTAACAAAACATAAAGCTGTACCACAGTAGCGCAAAGTAACCATCATGTTGGAGCTAATTTCCTTGATTAAGGTGTGTACAGTGGCGGGGAAAGGAGACGGATGGCCACGCAAGCCCCCCCATAAACCCATCCGGCTGCCTCTCCTCCCAGGGGCTTCCATATTTCCCCATTAAAGGGGGGCTGCAGTCTGTCAGGACCCAATTTGTATCCAAAGCTTAATCTCAGCTTGGCTCAGCACAGCAGTGCCACTGTTCAACAACAGAACCTGCTCACTCACAGGCAGCCATTAAAAAGTAAGGACACCCCAACATTTATTACGACTTCAAATGCCGAACATTAGAATCAGCTGCAGATGATCACAACATGGTTCGAGAGGATTAATCTGGGGGAGTCTGTCTTATTTAAACCTCAGACGTTTAGTCTGGTCTGCTCTTGATGGTTGATTGAGGTGAGTGGTGAAGAAGATCACCATGGTCAGATCCAAAGAGCTCTCTGAGGCCTTCAGAAAGAAGGTTGTAGATGCAGAGGAGTCTGGGAAGGGGTTTAAAAAGATCTCAGAACTATTAGAAAGCAGCTGCTATTAGACTGTCCACTAAATCATTCACAAGTGCATCAACAGCCAACATGTCCAGGTCAGGCCGTCCTAGCAGGTTCAGTCCAACAGCAGACCACAAGACGACAAGACCAACAATCCTACTGTCATCATGGGACCTACAGGAAGCTCAAAAGTCATTAGCTGAAGTCAAAGTACAGCATCTACCATTAGAAAGAGTCCACACTTAATTTAGATTTTTCTTTTCAGAGTTTTCCAGAGAATACCTAGACCTAGACCCAGACCTAGACCCAGACCAGGACGTCTGGAACAATGTGCTTTGGGCACAGTAACAGAGGACATGTTTGGCTTAAACCAGACACAGCATTTAAGAAAGAACCCATGTCAGCTATGAAGCATGGAGGTGGAAATGGCCTGATTTAAGATAAGATAAGATAAGATAAGATAGTCCTTTATTAGTCCCGCAGTGGGGAAATTCACAGTGTAACAGCAGAAAGGGATAGCAGGACACGCAGTTACAAAAATTTAGATAAATAAATAATTTACACTATATACACACAATATAGATAAGAATTAAAAAAGCAATAAACAATATTATTTACAGCAAAAGACTCTTAATTGCACATGGGGGTGGGATATTGCACATAGTATTCCCTGAACATGAACATGTGTGTGTAGTTAAGTGTGTGTGTATGTGGTTAAGTGTGTGTGTATGTGGTCCGCTGGGAGCAGTGCTGGTTGTGTAGTCTGACGGCAGCAGGAAGGAAGGACCTGCGATACCGCTCCTTCACACACTTGGGGTGAAGCAGCCTGTCGCTAAAGGAGCTGCCCAGTGCTGCCAGAGTCTCATGCATGGGGTGGGAGCTGTTCTCCAGCATGGATGCCAGCTTGGTTGTCATCCTCCTGTCTCCCACCACCTGCACTGGGTCTAAGAAGCACCCCAGGACAGAGCCGGCCCTCTTTATGAGTTTGTCCAGTCTCTTCTTATCTGCCGTCGAGATGCTACTGCCCCAGCAGACCACTCCATAAAAGATGGCAGATGCCACCACTGTGTCGAAGAACGTCCTCAGGAGCGCTCCCTGCACTCCAAAGGACCTCAATCTCCTCAGCAGGTAGAGTCTGCTCTGGCCTTTCTTGTAGAGAGCTGCAGTGTTGACTGACCAGTCCAGTTTGTTGTTCAGATGAACACCCAGGTATTTATAAGAGTCCACACTCTCGATGTTCATACCCCGGATGTTCACTGATGGAGGGGGGTGTCTGCACCTGCGGAAATCCACCACCAGTTCTTTGGTTTTTCCAGCGTTTATCTGCAGATGGTTCTGCAGACACCAGTCCACAAAGTCCTGAATAAGTTCTCTGTACTCGCTGTCCTCCTCATTGGATATGAGGCCGACGATCGCTGAGTCATCAGAGAACTTCTGGAGGTGACAGGTCGGTGAGCTGTACATGAAGTCAGCAGTGTACAGGGTGAAGATTTGGGGCTGCTTTGCTGTAGTAGGGCCTGGAGAGCTCTCCAACACTGTATTCCAGGGCACTTGAGGAAAATGTGAGGCCATCTGTCTAAAAATGAAAGCTGAAATGTCACACAGCTGACAAGATTTCTGCATGGAGGAGTAGGAAACAAATCTCTCCCAGTTGATGTCAGAGACTGGTAGATCATTATAGGACAAGGGGGAAATACCAGCTATTAGGGCATAGGGTACCTTTTTCCTCACAAGAAAATAATTGTTTATTAATATTTAAAAATATAATTATATAATTCTAATATAATGTAATATATATTAATAAAAAAATAATTGTATTAATGATTTTTGTGTTTAAATGAAGCTCAAACGTCCTGAATTCACACGAGGCAAAGTAATACGATTGGTTAAATGTATTTTATTGGTTATATTTTAGTGTAAAGTGCAGCTGTGACGTAATTGGCTGAGACGTTTCCTCTGTCTTTAATGGCGCTTCTTTTCGAAACTCCGATGCTCACCGTCCGAACAGGCCTTCTCCTCCTGAAGCGAACTCCTGAATCTCAGCCCACTGTGAGTAAGTGTGTGTTCCCCGCTGCGATCGGAGTGGTGCGACGCGGGCCATCAGCAGCGAGCTTCTTCCCCATCCCATCCCAAGAGTGGGACCGTGGGCCTCGAGCGGGGTGCTTCATCCATCAGTGTCAGCTCTAATATTGCGTTTCCTGCAGCCCCCGTCAGGCAGGTAGCATGCTTGTTTGCGGCGTTTATGTTTTCAGACGTGTGTACTCACAGGGCCTCGCCAGGCGCTGCTCCCTGACATCTACCTGCCAAAGCGTATAAAAGCAATTTCGCTGTTACATGCATCCAGACTATTAAAATGCTTGTGCATCACACCATGCACACACACACACACACCTCCCCCACTCCACAACACACACCGACCTCGCTTCCTTCTCTCTCTCTCTGGCTGGTGGTTTTTATCCACTGGACAAGCAGGCTTCTGCAGTGGAGCTTCATCAAATATTTTTCTTGCAGATAAATCAGCCAGTCTGTTCGGAAGCCACATAAATTATGTCTGTACTCGTCCCTGAGGCGCAGTTTGCTAAGCAAGGAAGAGCCTACACTTTTGTTTTGCAGGGGAAGGATACGCACTGTTGTGGACTCTTTTTTCCCACTACTGTTTCAGTGGTAGCTGTGCTTGAAAGCTTTGCCTAAAGCAAACAAACAGATGAACGCGGTTTCCCACGAGTCAGGTTTTGAGTCTGTAGTAGTCGGAGTTGAGTTCTGAGACTGTGTGTGAGTATGAATTGATTCTTGAGTCTGTGAGAGTCTGAGTTGATTCTTGAGTCTGTGAGAGTCTGAATTGATTCTTGAGTCTGTGAGAGTCTGAGTTGAGGTTTGAGTCTCTGTGAGAGTCTGAGTTGATTCTTGAGTCTGTGAGAGTCTGAGTTGATTCTTGAGTCTGTGAGAGTCTGAGTTGAGTCTTGTGTCTTTAGGGTGTGAGTCCAAATTGATTCTTGAGTCTCTGTGTGAGTCTGAGTTGAGGTTTGAGTCTCTGTGAGAGTCTGAATTGATTCTTGAGTCTGTGAGAGTCTGAGTTGATTCTTGAGTCTGTGAGAGTCTGAGTTGAGTCTTGAGTCTGTGAGAGTCTGAGTTGAGTCTTGTGTCTTTAGGGTGTGAGCCTAAATTGATTCTTGAGTCTCTGTGTGAGTCTGAGTTGAGTTTTGAGACTGTGTGTGAGTCTAAGCTGAGCTTTGAGTCTTTAGATTTTGAGTTTGAATTGATTCTTGAGTCTCTGTGGAAGTATGAGTTAAGACTTAATTCTTTAGAATGTGAGTCCAAACTGATTCTTGAGTCTTTGAGAGTCTGACTTAAGTCTTAAGTCTAGGTTGTGAGTCCAAATTGATTTTTGAGTCTGTGCGGAAGTATAAGTAGAGTCTTGTGTCTTTAGGGTGTGAGTCCAAATTGATTCTTGAGTCTTTGGGTTGTGAGTCTGAATTGATTCTTGAGTCTTTGGGTTGTGAGTCTGAATTGATTCTTGAGTCTTTGGGTTGTGAGTCTGAGTTAAGTCCAAGTGGTGTATTGGATCTTTTTGTGGGCCTGAGTTAAAGGGTTTAGGCTTTAGGGTCCGAGTTTGAGGTGTGACTTAAGTCTCTTTGTTAGCCTAAGTTAGGTCTTGAGCCTTCAGGAGTGAGTCTTGAGCCTCTGTTTTATATTAAGTTGGGTGTCAATCTAAGTTGAGTCTTGAGTCTGTGGGATGAACTGGAACCGTAAACTGAGTCAAGTCCAAATTCCAAAAGTCCAAAGTGTGACTTGAGACTCTGTGTGAGCCTGTGTTGAGCTCGTGTCTTTTCTCTGTGAGGATAAGTTGAGTCTAGAGTTGAATCTCTGTGTGAGTCTGAGGTATTTCTTGAGTCTCTTTGTGAGTCTTGAGTAATTGGGGAACAAGACCAAGTCAATTCTCAAATCTCTGTGTGAGTCTGAGTTGAATTTGTGAATCTTTGGGACATGAGTCAGAGTCAAGTTTTGAGTTTTCTGGGGTATAAGTCTGAGTTTGCCTCACCATGAGGCAGCATCTGGCTTTCCAGCATCAGATGAGTGCCTGTGATGGTGTGATAAACAGAGCAGGGTTGAGGGAGAGGGAGGTGGTAGAGAGGGTGTCTGGCATGATGTAGTCTAGCTCCACTGTAAGATAACAAGGCCAGACAGATACACACTGCTTACAGTATCTCATCTGCTCCACTGCCTTCTGTTTGTGGTGTATGTGTGAGTCTGTGTAAAGGAGAACAGACCTTCAGTCAGCTCTGTTTATTCTCATGCCGCGGAGGAGCAGGGCCAGGTCGTACACCTCCAAGCGACCTTTTTCCATTGATCCAAGAGTCTGAGTAAAATATTGAGTCTTTGGGGTGCGAGTCTGAATTGATTCTTTAGTGTGATTCCAAATTGAATCTTGAGTCTCTGTGTGAGTCTGAGTTAAATATTGAGACTTTAGAGTGTCTAGAGTCTGAGTAAAATATTGAGTCTTTGGGGTGCGAGTCTGAATGGATTCTTGACTCTCTGTGTGAGTCTGAGTAAAATATTGAGTCTTTGGGGTGCGAGTCTGAATTGATTATTGACTCTCTGTGTGAGTCTGAGTTTTTAGTGTGAGTCCAAATTTATTCTCGAGTCTCTGTGTGAGTCTGACTTAAATCTTGAGTCTTTAGAGTGTGAGTCTGAGTAAAATATTGAGTCTTTGGGGTGTGAGTCTGAGTTGAGTCTCAAGTCTTTAGCGTGTGCTTCCAAACTGAGTTAAATCTTGAGGTAAAATATTGAGTCTTTGTGGTGCGAGTCTGAGGAGTCTTGAGTCTCTTTATAAGCCCAAGTAAAGTCATTAATTAGTGGGTAATGTTTTGAGTCGCTTTGTGAAATAAAGTTAAATCTTAAGTCTTTAGATTGCAAGTCTAAAGAGTCTTGAGTCTTGCATATGTCATTGAAAACATTGATTCCACACTTCTGAAGCCTAGCACCTTCACCAATGCTTCATGCAGCCCATTTAAGTAGTATGCAGTATAGTGTTTGATGAACCCATGCCCTTTCACCCCTGTCTGGAACTTTCCATTTCTGCTCCACTGGCTTCAGTACAGCTTCCTGACAGGGCTGGGAGAAGCCGCTCAGTAATCTCTCATTAATAATGATATCACCCTCCCTCTCCCCCCCTCCCTTTCTCTGGCTAAGGAACCAGCAAATTGATCCAGATTATGTGCACCTCACTACAGGTGCAGAAAGGGAGCTATTGAAGCTAACGACGTCTCTTTATTGCCAATCACTCTAGAGACCCTCTGTGTGCAGGGTATTGAAGATTTGCCGGCTGACAGCCACTCAGGGTGAAATGCAGCTAATTTCGCTCAATTCTTTTCCTATTGCAATTCCCCCCATTCCACCAAACCCATCCCCCATCTCCCCACGCTCAACGTACATTGAGTATGGAGTATGTGCAAGCATGACATGCCCTTTCAATGAAGAAAGTGCAGCGTGTATCATCAGATGGCCCATTGTGTCTTCTGATGAGCCAGTGTAATGCGTGATATCGTAATTATCCTCTTGGCTCCGCTGCAGGTGAGGCTCTTTGATTAGGAGCTCATTGGGGTTAAGGCTGGGCTAGTACAAAGCCAGTGTGATGGAATGTCCATAATAACAGTAATACAGTTAGGAGGGTAAGTTAATGAGGCTGAGGCGGGTGTGTGTATGTGTGTGTGTGCATTTTCTGTAGGTGAATAAAATGAAGCCTGCTGAATGAGTCGTTAACCTGTGTCTCTGCGACTTTTCCAGCTGCTTCTTGAATCTGTGCCACAGAGCTGTCTCTAGCTGCACCGAACATTTCCTGGTCAATGGACTAATAGCAATGGTCCAGAATCTCCTGCAGAACAGCATATTTATAGCATCATGCTACAGAGGCAGCTGAATGTAGGATTAGGAGTCTCGCAGAGTCTAATGGAATCGAGCACCAGTCCATCAGGTAGTGGGGACCATACCAACCATATTTCATAAATGGAACCCACTGGAGGAGCAGGTCTAGAAGAAGCTCGTCAATGCCCAAGAAGTGCATTAGCTCAATCAAGTGCATTTTAAAGCATCTGAGTGGAGCCGAGATGGTAACTAGTCGTAAACGGTACCACATGCAAAATGCTCCTGCGTTAATGTGGCCTATTAGACCAACCACACTCAGCAAGGGCCACAAATAACCTTCCACTACAGTTAGGTACCAAACCCTCAAAACTTGTGGTCCAACACCAGAATAAGCAGAGGATTGCTGGTTTGAATCCCGGGAGAGAAGAAGAGATAATGGCTGGCTGTGGACGTGTCGGAGGAGGTGGTTGTTGGTCTTTGCTATCATATAGGTTTAGGATATCCATTATATTCATAAAAATTTGGTATTTCTGACATACAACAAGCCTTAGCTTTAGCGAAGTTGATCAACTTTGGTCAGAGCACAGTGTATGTGACTTTGGTCGGGATGTAAAATGCTCAGATAGCCTTTATCAAATCTATTTACCACCCTGTTATTTTGCCACAGCATGAACCACGCTGGTTTTCCTTTTATGGAAGGCTTCTGAAAAAAATGCTAGTTGGTTGCTATGGCGTTGCTAAGCAGTTGCTGTGGAACCCCTAGGTGGTATCCCAACTGCTATCATTTGCATTCATCCAGCTGTACCATGATAACCTGATTTAACACAACACGACCAACCCACTGTAAAACGAAGAACCCTTCAGTGGATGGTGATAGGACCTTTTTGAGGTTTTGTAAAGTAAAGAACGTCTACAAAAAGGTACCGAACTACTTGGAAGGTTCTCCTAGACCACCCATATGTCCATTACAGAGCTGCCTAACATACCCAGAACACTGCAAACGAGTAGAAGATGTCTATTGATTCGGTCGTTCTGTCGCCTCTTGAGGATAATAAGATAATGAAGCCCTGGATATTGGGAGTTTAATGTCACTTAGAGGCTTCAATCCAGCCCGGGCCTGGCCGGAGGATTAGTGCTCTCTTCACGTAAAAAGTGCCCATTGATGAGGGCATTGATATTCAGCTAGTGTGGTGGGTCTCCCAACCGCCGTATATTGAAGAAAATTCCCATTCGGCTGCTCATCCGCAGACCTGATAAACAAATTCATTAGCATGTAACAGTATTATACCCAAAGTATGCCCTGAAGCATTTCAGACGGAGGCCTCTACACGAGTCTGGAGTCGTAGCATCCTCTTTTCTATTCCTTCTCTTTTTTGTTTTTTTAACTCCGTCTCCCAGGCCTTTTTTTTTTTTTTTCCTGAAATGCACGCAGCCACCATGGTTACAGAGACGCATTAAGCGCCTTGGCACAAGCTGAGAGGAATCAATTGAAACAAAGGCACACCAGGATTACAGCTCGCTAAAGAGCAACAGAAAAGCCTAATTGCCACACTATTCTTCCCTCTCTGCAAGAGGGGGCATTTCAAATCCATCGCATTCAACCAGGCGACTGCCGTATCCAAACAAACGCTCTGGAACTGGCTTTGTGAAGCGATAATCCGAGATTATACCGTTTCGTTTCGGCTTTTTTTTTCCTCCGCAGTATCGTCGACGTACAGCCTCCCATTCAAACACATCACTGCGAGATTGTCACCTATAGTGCTGACTGTGATCCGCAACACGTCCTTCATTTCGTACCGCTCAAGGCTAACACAACATGCTCACAAGTAAGTGAGCATGGCTACCGCAGAGCTAATGCACCTGAATCCATGTAAAAACAGTCTTAATAATGACAGCGATTCTAAAGTAAATATGATTACTTTAAATACTCACTCTTTTCAAACTACGTTGAGATACTTTAGCTATTTACTTTAACTGCTACCTCATCTAAGCCGTTAGCTTACTTATGACCAGAAGCAATGTTCTGACTGGGCACTGTGGGCAGAGTAGGCCCGCAGGCTTTTACCTTTTCATTATTATTTGATGTTAGGATCCCAGTTTAACCAGTAACAGTACCAAGAGACACCTGCTGAGCATCCTTCCCTGCTGAACCACCAACAATGCTCAGCTTCCAAGTATCATTGGAATACGTTAAAGTTTTGCGACAAATTTAGGACTCATCGTTAAGGCTACGTTCACACCGCAGGTACAAGTGGCCCAAATCCGATCTTTTCCGTCATATCTGTTCAGTTCCAATTTTGTCCACTTTCATATGTGGTATTAAAATCCGATACATATCTATATATACGCAGCAACGCGACTTGTCTGAGCAACAGCCAGATCGGAATGAATGCAGCTTTTACGTCAATCCAACTCCACATTTGCTGAGGACAAGGAAGGAAATGGACGACAGACAGCAGTGAGGGAGGTTTTTTCAGGTGGCGGGATACCGAGGTAACAGACCTCAGAAATAATCAGACTGTTCAGACTAAATTAGAAGCCACAGATCACAGCAACCGCTCAGTGTTTGAAGAAAGTTCGCAAGAAACGGCCAAACGTGACCACAGGAGGGCGCTACTACAGCATGCAAAAATATCATCCAAAAACATCTGCTCTTTTGCACATGCATGTCAGTCTAGGAACGTGAACTGTTGACGTGAACGTCGGGTGAACAGCCGGCCTTTTCCTGCTGTGTGAAAGTAGCTGAAGGTGGTTTGTGTAAGCAATGCTGCACAGTGGAACAGTGCACCACTGCCCTCTTCACCCAGCTAAATCCTCATGCAGGTCTTGACAGTCGTATGGGGGTTCTGATATGCAAACCTTTACTGGTGACCCCAGCAAGGACTGGCAGCCCTGTGCTTAGCATGTGATCTGCATTGGGTGATACTGGTCATGCTGGTCGTCCAGCTTGGTGATGCTGGCCATACTGGTCAATCTGCTTAGTTGTGCTGGTCATGTCACCAGCTTGGTCTTACCAGTTATGCAGATTGGTCTTACTGGTCATGCTGGTTGTCCAGCTTGGTTATGCTGCTCATGCTCATCAACCAGCTTGGTGATGCTGGCCATGCTGGTCAATCTGCTTAGTCATGCTGATCATGATTGTCACCAGCTTGGTCTTACCAGTCATGTAGCTCAGTCTTACTGGTCATGCTGGTCGCCCAGCTTGGTGATTCTGGTCATGCTCATCAACCAGCTTGGTGATTCTGGTCATGCTCATCAACCAGCTTGGTGATTCTGGTCATGCTGGTCGCAGAGCTTGGTGATTCTGGTCATGTTCATCAACCAGCTTGGTCAAACGTTCATGCAGGTCCTTGTCTGTCATATGTTCTGTCTATGGTGACCCCAGCAAAGACTGGCAGCCCAGTGCTTAGGATGTGATCTTCATAGGGCTATATGGACCACTAGCTCCGCTAACAAGTGCCAGGGGGTGATTTTGAAGAGTAAATTTATCATTTTATCATTTAAAAGTTAAATCAAAGACAAAATCCATCTTTTTTCACCTTCAGACTATGCGAGGTGTTGAGCTGCTTTTTAGACCTACCCTTAATGAAACCACTGAGGTGCACATTTATTAGTTTAACTGGTGGAGAAACTGCACCGATTCCTCCTTTTTTATATACCTTTGCGTTAACATATCCCCAACCCTGAAGCTTAGTTATCTCCATTTCTCGACAGGCTTCGACACCAGCCAATTAGGCCCCTCATTCAAATGGCGGCTTGAGTGAAAGATCGGACACCGCTATTACACCCGCCGCTGCTTAAGTCTGACTGTGATACATATTTGACTGGGAAACACACTGATCGAATGTCAGCCAGGCTGTCTTTCAACAGGAGCGTATCTATCAGCTTTGGAGTCAAGTGCCTTTATCCTGTAGCCCGTGATGCAGATAAGGGCAAATTGCCCCTTTTTTGTGGGGAAAAATAAGCTGAAAGGTAAACAACAGCACAAGAGGCATCGCATAGAAAGGAATCCAGACAATGGCTGGTCTGCATTTTTTTTAGGCTGATCTGGGTGATTTCCCAAGCACTCACCATTTGTAGCCTCATATCAGTGGCGTGTCACTGACTCTGCGAATCAGGTAGATGACATCAATAAGGTTGCACTGGGGCAACCAACAGAATTGGCAGTTAGCGTTCTCTTCCAAGCATATTAAGCTTCAACGACGTTGAGTTAGCAGTGGTTTGAAAAATGTGTGGCTGTCAGGCTTCACGTATCTCAGAGCCATTATGATCCCAGGGTTGCTAGCATTGCATAATAAAGGAATCCTAGCTAATGGGTGGAACTGGACACACTTAGAATCTTTACCTGTAATGTGCAAAGAGGCCGTCAAAGCTTACCTGTGCATGTGTGAAGCCCGGTGTGAACAGCCACTTTGTGAACAGCCGGCCTTTTCCTGCTGTGTGAAAGTAGCTGAAGGTGGTTTGCGTAAGCAATGCTGCACAGTGGAACAGTGCACCACCGCCCTCTTCACCCAGCTATATCCTCATGCAGGTCTTGACAGTCGTATGGGGGTTCTGATATGCAAGCCTTTACTGGTGACCAAAGCAAAGACTGGCAGCCCTGTGCTTAGCATGTAATCTGCATTGGGTGATACTGGTCATGCTGGTCATCCAGCTTGGTGATGCTGGCCATGCTGGTCGATCTGCTTAGTCATGCTGGTCATGTCACCAGCTTGGTCTTACTAGTCATGCAGATTGGTCTTACTGGTCATGCTGGTCGCCCAGCTTGGTAATGCTGGCCATGTTGGTCATGCTCATAAACCGGCTTGGTGATGCTGCTCATGCTCATCAACCAGCTTGGTGATGCTGCTCATGCTGGTCGCCCAGCTTGGTAATGCTGGCCATGTTGGTCATGCTCATCAACCAGCTTGGTGATGCTGCTCATGCTGGTCGACCAGCTTGGTCAAACTTTCATGCAGGTCCTTGTCTGTCATATGTTCTGTCTGGAAGCCACTGGAAGCCAGCAGTAAGAAGCATCGAATGGCTAAACTTGACTTGACTTTGTCTGAAGAAATGTACTGCATGTATTTAATTAGTACTGGTTCTCTCCCACTGGAATCCATTGAAACTTCTGGGTACTTTACAGCATGTGATCTCTCATTGTTAGCATGTCTGCTCAGTTCCAGCATGAACGAGACTGCCCTGCTGACAGATCCAGCTCCAAAAAAAGGTGGGATTTTTTTAGTGTAGTTTAATAGTCTACAGTAGAAGCACCATAATAAGGTCAGGAAGTCTCACTAGCCGAGGTTCCTTTTAAGTATTCAAGCACAAGTATTAAGTGGAACGGAATCCTTAAGGGCAAATTGGGTTTTAGACCATAGCCTTTTAAACTCCAAGGCTTTCAAGGATTACAATTCAGTAATTATATGAAAAGCAATGCAAACTAGATGAGTTTCTATGCAAACTGTCTGAGGGATTCTTCATGGTACTGAAAAGGGGGTTCTGTGACTTGTCACGGTTCTATTGCTAAAGAACCCCCGAGAACCCATTTTTGTGAACCCAAAATGTGATAGGAATAAGATGTAGTATGTATTATGTATTCCTGCATTTCATAGTTCTATCATTTAATAGGGGGTTCTTCAAGGATTCAGTGGTTCTGTATAGAACCATGAGCACTCAAAGGACAATACTCTTAAGCCTTGTCCAGCAATGCTACCGCAGTGTTAGCCGCAAACCATGTTGATGAGATCCTGGGCCCTTCACATCTAAAAACTAGTAAATCTGTGGTCGGAGTCTTACGGCTCTGAGGGCAAGGCACCAAGAAGGGTCACATGAAATGGTATGTGAAGCATAATAGAGGTCTTAGAGTTTATGCCACAGAACCTTTTTCACATTAAAAAGCAGATATGTTGGTCCCAAACTCCCCATTCTTAAAATGCCATCTGCGATATTATCCAGTCAATGGAGGTCCAGCAAAGTCTAATCTGCTGTTAACTACTCTAACTAACTCTCAGCTTAGCTTAATTGATCCCCTAAGTGCTTATCTCAAGACCAATATTTTCAGACAGGTTTAAGCAAGCTGCCACTGGACCAGCAGCTTATGTAGTGGATACCGGCTGCTTTCCTCTGTCCCTCGTTTGAGCAGGTCTGCAGAGACTGGGGCTCGTTCACTCTCCTCATCCCCGAGTCATTTCCAAGTGCGGGCAAAAACTGCTGAGCCCTCCCAGGAGGGAAAGGATAAGGAGCGGGGGATCAAATAAAACCCCTCTGACTCCATTAGGGATTGTAAAAGGACCCAAGTACATGGGCCTGATGCAGAAATATAAGCCTGCTAGTAAAATCCCTCAGCTGCTCTCTGGACTCATGCTTTGATGCAAATAGTAAAAGTTCAACTAAGTCACGTCTTTAGTGCCGGAAGAGCAAGATAAACACGGGTGATGCAATCAACACCAAAGCTTACCACAGTACACACATTTAATGCAGTGTAAATACAAGTATAAGGCATTATACTGCATACATAATAACTTACAGTGTGTGACCAGGCCTGATATTAGCTGGACGTTAGCTACTCTAGCTGATGTTGGCTAGATGTTTACATTTACATTTACATTTATGGCATTTAGCAGACCAGCAGACTTACAAGGTTACTCGTATTACAGAGGAGGGCCAATGTAGTGTTAGGAGTCTTGCCCAGGGACTCTTATTGGTGTAGCGCAGCATAGTCACCCAGACCGGGAATCGAACCCTGGTCTCCCACATTGTGTTGTTGTAACGCAATGGTAGGTGGTGGTGTTATCTGTTGCGCCACACCAACAGATCTTAACTGCTCTAATTGATGTTGGGTGGCTGTTGAGTACTCTGGTTGATGTTAGCTGGATGTTAACTATATCTGAAGTTGGGGGGGATGTTAACTACTCTAGCTGATGTTAGTTGGATGTTAGCTACTCTAGCTGATGTTAGTTGGATGTTAACTACTCTAGCTGATGTTAGTTGGATGTTAACTTCTCTAGCTGATGTTGGCTGGATGTTAGCTACTCTAGCTGATGTTAGCTGGATGGTAAATGCTCTAGCTGATGTTGGTTGGATGTTGAGTACTCTAGCTGATGTTAGCTAGATGTTAACTGCTCTAGTTGATGTTGGGTGGCTGTTGAGTACTCTGGTTGATGTTAGCGGGATGTTAGCTACTCTAGCTGATGTTAGTTGGATGTTAACTACTCTAGCTGATGTTAGCTAGATGTCAACTACTTTAGCTGATGTTAGCTGGATGTTAACTATTCTAGCTGATGTTGGATGGATGTTAACTACTTTAGCTAATGTTAGCTAGATGTTTGGGGTATTTCTCAACCCTGGTCCTGGAGTTCACCTGATTCATCTAATCAGCTCATTAACAAGAACCATTCCAGGTTTCAGGGGTGCTGGGCAGGGTGCAGTACCCCCGTTTTATTAACTGGAAAGTGTTAAACATGCTCTCATTGAGTTCATTAGCCATTGAGCTTTGACCTGTTCGTTTTTACTTCCCCCGAGCTGTGCACAGCCGACTCAGTCAACACGTCGGGTTCCGCAAAGCACTCAGATCCTACACAGCACCCAACAATACGGTCTGTTTAAAGCTGAAGAGACTGTAATCCTTTGAAAATGGAAATATTCGCTTTGCTAAATAATAGGGCGAGGGCTTCTGCAAGTGAAGGAACGCAGATGAAGACAAGAATGCGCTGGGTCGAAATGAGAGGGAATAATTCATTATTTTGATTTGCCAAATTTCCTTTTTTCCCCCCGCTCCCTTTTCTTGGCCTCCCCCAGTGCGGTTCTGGAGACGAAGACGTAATGAAATTCCTTTTGGAAACGTGCCGCAGCGCCTGCTATTCAACTGGAAATCACTGGAGATGTCAAGTGTGTTTAGTTTGCCTTTTCAGAACAGCCGGCGCTCCTCTTATTGTGACAGAATAAGGCTATGAGGAAACGTTCCTCCCCATCAGCACATCAAAAAGACCTCTGAATTGCTTCTGTCAAGGCTGGAGATTAATGATTGGTCTGTAGTCTGTAGTTTAGGCTGTCTATGTATATCTAGAGTAACGTGGCGTGTCAAGCCTCCATCAGCCTGGCTGGCTTTGTAAAGAAATAGTTGATTCTGTTGCCTGAATGGCCCGATCAAACTTTCATTACGGAGCGTGCCATCACGTTAAATGTGATTTGGAGGAGAATGGAAGACGAATGGAAGACGCTGCCATTCCGAACGTCTACGTGAGACGGGATGTGACAGATAGTTGTTGTGTTTTTTGGGGTATTTTTTTTATCAAGCTCTCTAAATGTGTTTCTCAGGCCGGGAAGAAGAAAGAGAGAAAGCTTGGAGGGGTGGGGGGTGGATTCTGGGATCGATGCAGACAAAGGGTGCGCGAGAGCGTGGACGTTTGTTCTGTGGACGAACAGAATTAAATGGTATTTGTTAGAAAGAGAAGGCGAGTAAGCACTTGATCAATACAGCCGAAATGGCCTCGCAATCAGTCCATGCTGAGATAACACGAGTGTAACGTTTTAATTGAGGCTTGGTAAAGCTGCACTTGTTAGAACTCCTGGCTAAAACTGTGTTTAGTAATTAAAGGTTGGAGAAAAACAGGAACAAAAGCCATCGATTTCAGCTCCCATGATGTTTCCTTTGCTCCTCTTCCTCATTTTGTACTTTTCATTGGTCGTTTTACATTAATAAGATAAAAAAAACGGTCTGCGGTTCCTTTAACAGAATTGAAATACATAGAAGACCCCCGGACAAAGTTGTTTAGTTGTTTAAGTTGGTAGTAACTGCATAAAGAGGATTGTGCTTTTTGTATACCTGTGGGATGTGTAACGGGACTAAAAAAAAAAAAAAAAAACAGGAACAAAAGCCGTCGATTTCAGCTCCCATGATGTTTCCTTCGCTCTTCTTTGTCATTTTGTACTTTTCCTTGGTTGTTTTACATTAATAACATTTTTTTTTTAAAACTGCTGTTCCTTTAACACAATTTAAATACATAGAAGACCCCCGGACAAAAAAAAAATGTCACCTTGCGTGTTAAAGTTGGTAGCAACTGTATAAAGAGAATTGTGCTTAAAATACCTGTGGGATGTGTAACGGGACTCAGACTTTGAGAATAGTTGGCACAGTGCAGTGAGTATCTTGTTGGATGTGTGGAAAATGGGTCACAAAGAAGATATAGATAATGATTGGCTAAAAGGAGTTTGTGCTGATAGGAATTGTGATAGGAGTAGGAGCTTTTAGACAATAAATTAATGAAAAACAAAAGTTCCAGCCAGCAGTTACAGTCCTGGTAATAATTGCTTTGCCTCCGGCTCATAAAACTACTGTACATTAGTATTGGCATACTTAAAGCAGGGCAAAATGAAAATATTTTATTGCATTGTAATCATTTTTGTTACCATGATAACAATATGCTTTTCTAAGCATATTGAGGATAGGAGTCTCTGAATTGTAGTTTTCTTAAGGATTTGTCATTATTGATGTTTTTAGTCTGTGATTACATATATCGTTATAAATATTGTGTATCTATAAAAAAAAAAGTCTTTAAATATCGTGATATAGTATTTTTACCATATTGCCGAGCCCTGATGACTCCAATCACAGTGGTTGAACATGCTATTATGGAGTTGAGGGGCACTGTGTGCAATTGCAGGAGGTACAACATGCTTTTAGACATCAGGTATTATATAACTCTTATAGGATCCTGTGTCTGGTCTGGCCTTTCAGGATGGTTAAAATCTTCTGCAGAAGATCTCAAACCATTCCAGGGCCCAGAAGCCATGTCTGACCATCTGGAGAGCCCAGAGGGCTGATTTGAGAACCACCGACCTAGAAGGTCATTGGTCCAGATCGTTCCCAGCCCCATTTAACCCCTGATCATTAACCAATGGCATGATGTCCACCAGGAAAGAGCTCCATTCCCTTTTCCGGCTCGACCACCCAATCAGACATTTCTAGAACTCCATGACAAACGTGTCCCTCTCCTCTGGAGAGCTCCGCTACCTACTTTGGTCTGAGGCTCTCTCTGCCTCCCTCCCTGGGTGTCGGAGCTTCAAAAAGAGCTCTCACTCTGGGAGATCTCACTCATTTGCTGTCTGTGTCAACGGTGTACTTTTATCTCTTCCTGTCTGCGGTGTTATGTCTGCCCACGCCTCGTTAGAACACACTGTCACCCAGCAAACATGCACTAATTAAGGTGTCAGAACACACTAGGGATCACCGTCTGTTTGAACAGGCAAATAAGAGCGAGTCGGAGCTCGGAGCACTGAGCCAGGCTCCAGAAACTTCCCAGGTTTTTCCATTTGAACCTGAGGCAACACTCACCAGCATGGCTGGGCTGTAGTATTTGAGGGAACGTTGCTGAACCAGTGCCGATAACAGGTAAACACTGGAACAGTCGCCCTGCTCCATAGAAAAAGTGCTAGCTCGAAGATACGCAGTGACGGAATTTGATAGAGTAGGATGTTCAAGCGTGAAGAAACTTCCCATTTAAGATCTTTCTCTAGAACTCAACATTCAAGCCAAGAACCGTCTAGGAACCTTCTTGTTTCAGCATCTTTAGCATAGAGTTTCTAACCGCTAGCTGTGGCGCTCATTTGCTTTTGAGGAGGTGGACCTCCATCCATTGACAAATGAATCCTGGGCTTTTACTAGGATTCTTTTTCAATAATGTTCTAGACTTGAGTCACTTGGATATATCCAGCCAACAAACGGTACAGTGAAAGTACCAATAAACAGGCCGTGACATCTTCAGCATTGACACCCAACAGCTCCTAAAACCAGGCAAGGCTAGAGGGGTGTAAGCCCCCCCTGCAAATTGCTGAGGAGCAGTGGAACTGTGTCCTGTGGAATGATGGTTGGTGTACCTTCCATTTTTTTGGGATGATGTAGGGTGATGCTCATCCATCATCCTGACCTCACCAATGCTCTTGTCACATTCAGCTCCTAAATCTAGTAGCATGCCTTCCTCCCTGGATAGCAAAGACAATACAACTTCTCAATACCCTTGATTCCAGAAGAAACAATGAGTGAACAGGTGTCCCAATACTTTTGTCCTTATAATGTACCTTTATTGACATTCTACTTGTACAGTATATTGAAGTTCTTCTCTTCGTCAGCCATGTTACACTGCTCCTGGGGCAGAGAAGGTTAAGGCTCAATGACCCAACAGTAGCACCCTAAGCAGACGTGGGTATGGAACCCACAACCCAGCGCTCTAACCACCAAGCCACCCTGCTAATCCAGTCATTCCCAGGTTAAAGGGTCTTTACAGATCTAACAAGAACGTCGATCATTCCAGTTTTAGAGCTGAGAACTGTCTGCCCACGACGGTTTGAGTAGAGTGAATCCAGGGCCTTCCTCTGCACTGTTCGCCAACATGTTTGCTCCAGGCATGTTAACACCAATTTAGTAAACACACAGCCGGAAGCTCCGGAGGGAGGGCTGAAAGCATTCCGTAAGTGGAGATTAGCATTTTCTTTCTTTTCTTTTTTTTTGGTTGCGAGAGAATGCATGCATTCCCTTGCCTTTGTCTACAGCAGCCCACACTAATAATTTAAATGCATTAATAAACGTGTAGGAATTGCATTTAGATGAGCTCCTATGCCAAGCGTGAGGCCTTCCATTGTAATTCCACGCTGTGCTCTGCTCTCCAGTCTCTCCAACGAAGCCGCTGCCTGGTTGATGAGAGCGAGCTGCAGATGTTGTTTTCAGCGAAACCAGTATGATTGGCTCCCTGGGGTGCTCCAGCTACTTTTTGATCAGGAACAACAAAAACAAAGGGGTTTCTTTTGTTTTTTTTTTAGGCCGTCTCTGTGAAACATTACCAGGATCTCAAAGTCAGACTTGACATCTTCATTTGAAACCAGGGTGTCTGCGCACTACACTCGAGGAAGATTAAATAAGCCTGACGATTCGATGAAGCGCAGCTCATCCTCCAGTAGTCAAAAAGCACCTGTCAACAGTTTGGAAAAGAGCCGTATTGCTGATGTTCATAGTGATGCAAGGCTAATCTCAGGATTTCATCAGAGCTGGAAGGCCGTGGTCTAATTTATCGCTGGTGTACATTGGTTTCTCCACATTGCTGTTTTTTTTTTAGAACTTTAGAACTCAGAAAAGTACCACAGGCAGGCCAGTCCATGGCCACTTCATTAGAAATACCTTTCCTTATGACCAGAGGATCGCTCAAATCCCGGGACATGCTGCCTGCCATCAGCAGCCGGAGCCTGAGAGTGCACAACTCATCCTTGCTCTCTCCAGGTGGGTAGGTGGCGCTCTCTCGGTCCACATATCACACTCCAGTGTGATGCTGGCTGGCACGGGCACGTCTACCAGCTGATGTATCAGAGCTGGGAACCTGGATCCTTCCTCCTTCCTGTTGCTCCACTTTGTTAGTATACACTTAGAGACCGTAGCCAATCTGACCACAGACCCACTCTTGGCGGCAATACTGGTGAGCAATACTGGTGAAATACGACAGACGTTTATCAGAGTTTGGGAAGATCTTGAGAAGACTTCGGACATTTACACTGGGGGCCCTGAGGAGCCAAATTAACCTAATTAAAAAGAAAACTCCTAGAGGCTTTAAGCACTGATTTACCAAATCAGGTGTTGGATGAGAGCTATAATACTATAGCCTGTAACTCTGGCCTCCCATGAGAAGAACTTTGGAGATGTTCTAATGAACAACGGTGATGAAAAACCACGACTTTCTGTATGAACGCGCATTAGCATTTTACTGAGTAATAAACAATTCCTGCCCAGATAAGGAACTTTGGAAAGTCATTTTTTTTTAAATCATAGAACTTTTAGGCTGTAATTATCCCACTGTGCTTATGAGGCGGCGTTCTTATGATGCTACAGTGCCGTACATGCAAGTGTGGATTTTTTTTTGTGCTCAGATAAACCAGGAGAGAAAAGGCCTGAAATGATACTTAACATCTCCCTCTCTTTCAGCTTATCCCAGCTGCAGCAGCACGCCCCTAATCTCCACTACCCCCCCCCCTCCCATCCCCACCCCGTCGCCCTCGCTCGAGCGTACGTCAGGGTCGGCTATCTCCGTACCCGACGCTCTCTCCCCAAGCGTGATTGCTGAGCTTGTTTCTCATAATGAACAATTGTCGCGACATTCAGATCTGACACGAAGTGAAGACTGTCATTACTCCTCTATCAGAGAACTTTTCAGAGGCCTGGTAATGGAGATTAATACGGAGGAGATGAAAGGCTGTGCATAATGGAGTGTCAGCGCGGCCTCAAAGACATCCTCGCCACGTGTCTTTCAAACCCTGGAACAGCGGCGATGGAAACACACCGCCTCCTGTTTCGTCCCCTTAACCTTTGAAGAATTTGTGCAACAAAACACAAATAAACAAACAAACAAACAACTAAATAACTGCAGAAAGGTAAACATCTTAAAGGCCCCATATAATGGCCCTTTCACATGAATGGCCATATCGCTGCACCCTAGTGCTACGCCGACCCTCTCCATACCCCACCCCAGGCCATGTATGGGGAAAAACAAGCAGTTTTGAATCTGTCATGGTTTTGATGTCACAACCACGAGCACATTTACATATGATCACCCATTCAGCCAATCACAGTTTAGCTCACATGTTCACATTGAAGTGATACGAAGTAATGGATTTTTACTACAGAATAAAATATGCGAGTATGAGTTTCCTTTAACAGAGGGCTTGTTAAATTCAAAGGAGCAGCATAGCGTAGCGTAGCATAGCCTAGCATAGCATAGCTATTAGAAGAACACTGTCATTATTTTTTAATCTAAAGTCCTACAAGATGGTGTTACTGTCCTCTCCGTGTCCTCAAGGTGTGGTGTGGTGTTGCTAGCTGAAGAAATAGTAGCTGGTCGTCTAGCACTACCTTTACTAGGGCTCCGTCGTAAAATTTGCATCCTTTATCCCAGTGAACGGGAATCAGGGGCCGACCCAGGCATTTTTAATGGATGTTTTTAATGCTCCTTAGCTGCTATGGACGAAACGACCCTAGACAGAGTTCACCTGTGACTTTATTTCAGTGAGGAAAACTTAACAGAGCTTTATTTGAACTGATAAACGCGGCGATGTTACCAGTTAGCAGTCGAAACAAAAGCTAAAATTGGCTCCTAATGCTAACTCTCCATTCCACCTTAAATAGTGCCGCAGTTACCGTGTGCACACATCAACAGCAGAGCAGAACTGCTGCAATATTTAAGGTGGAACGGAAAGTTAGCTCAGAGCCTCGCTGTAAACGTGACGCGGCACAGCAAACGGCTCACAGAGCAGCAGGTAAAGAGTGTGTATTTAAACATTAGTTCATTTCAAAAGTGCTTATACATGTATAGACTGTTCACAACTGTAGGAACGTAGCCACGGTCTATAAATAAATTAGCTACAATCACCGGGGACCAAGCACTGCATGCTGCTGCAGAACCAGTAGAACACAAACGATGGGCAGGGTTTTTAGAGTACCCCTTTTTTTTCAGATGTTGATGTCTCAAATGACCATTTTGTACACACTGACCTTTTGACTCTACTCTGAGCAAGAAAAGTGAAAAAAAAACAACAACCTAGAAACCAGTTGGACAGTTGTTTATTTTATTTCATTTAAATTATGATTAGATTTTAGTCCTGATTAGATGAGCTTAGATTAGATTTTTTTTATTTACTATTTTGATTTATACTATTTTACATCATTAATATTATTACATATTAAACTCAACACAAGACACATGTAGGTTCACTGGTTTTAGTAGTAAAATGTTATATAGTATAGTTGTAAATAATTATGTTAGTAAATTATAATTATAAATCATAGTAGTAAAAATATTACATAGTATAGTGGCAAATAATTACAATAGTTAATTATAAATTTAAATTACTGTAGTAAAAATATGATATAGGATAGTAAGTAAGTATAGTAGCAAATTATAATTGTAAATTATAGATATATTATACATTATAGTAGTAAAAATTATATAGTATAGTAGTAAATAATTATAGTGGTAAATTATAGTATTTAAAAATGGCTTCATGTTTTGGCATTGAGGCCAAAGCTAAAATTGGCTCCTAATGCTAACTCTCCATTCCACCTTAAATAGTGCCGCAGTTACAGTGTGCACACATCAACAGCAGAGCAGAACTGCTGCGTTATTTAAGGTGGAACGGAAAGTTAGCTCAGAGCCGCTGTAAACGTGACGCGGCAACAGCAAACGGCTCACAGAGCAGCAGGTAAAGAGTGTGTCGGGTAACATATCAGAAGAAGAGGATATTTTTTGTCCTTTTTTTCTCTGCGCTGCCAAAAAACCCCACCCAGTTTGGTTGTAGCTAGCTAGTTGTGCAACGGCCATGTTATGTTATTCCATTATCTCCATTTGGGAAGTCCTAACGTTCCTCCCAACCCGTCTTTAAAGTGGACTGTCTTTACTATGGTGGAAATGCTCTGTTCTAGCAGCATGAGAACCACGGCACATTCAGAACCGAGGAGAAGGCCAATGCTAATGCTAATGCTAACACACACACACACACACAAACACACACACACACACACACACACTACGTGATCAGACTGCAGAGCTGTAGCTAAAGGAACTGGGAACTGGTTGAATGGTCAAGTAGGTCATTCAGACTGGACTGTAAGATATTAAACACTATACTCGTTAATAAAGTTGCTCCCAACAAAGTAGATCAGATTAGAGTCTGATTATAGCATCTGATACTAAAAATAGGAATTTTACTGGTGTTTGCTATTGTGGATTAGAACTTCTTACCCAAGTTGTGGGGCTGGAATACTTATAGAAACACAAAGATCAGATCGGTATCGGTCCATAGTCAGCATTAAGAGATCGGATCGGATCGGGATTAGGACATTCCTAATCTTTAATATCTTTAATAGTATTTCTTGGTTGCTTTGATACTCTATGGAGTAGCCTAAAAGCTCCAAAGCAAGATGGAGTGTCTGAGAAGACGCAGAAGAGCCGATGAGTGCAGCGCCACTCGATAAACTATAGGCCCGTTAGCGACGTACAGCGTCTTTATGAACAAACCCGCTGTCCAATTCAAAAGAGCCAGAGAATGAAGTGAGCGAGAAGCAAGTTTTTTCGACAGGGTTGGTGAGAGCTTCGTCTTAAGAGCGTCTCGTACCGTATGGTAGCATCTTCATCCTGAGGGCTTTCTGATTGCATCCCAGCCGCTGCAGGTGGGAAGCGTAATTGCTTTCCGACGTGCACTTATTGTAATCTCTAATCATGACTCATTCACGCTAAATTCTTTGCTTTCTCTAATGGAACGTGGGAGGAGGGCAGGCTTTTCAAAATGAGCAATCGCTCCCTAAAGGTTTCTCCCTACCGCTCTCGCGCATCAGACCTTCCGACGAGACGAGACACCTCGCGGCAATTCGTCTGCGTTTGCCGCTGCCTTAGCTGCGCCCGCCCTGCTTATTAGCCACGGCTATTAGCCCTCCTTTTAAATCATATCCAATCATGTTACGTCTCAAAGGCTGCTCGCTGGAATTGGGCTTTTCAGACTGTTTTTCAAACACTCGAAACTGGTCACGGGTCATTTGTTGGAGAGACTGAGAGTCTGATTGGGACGAAACGGGACGTCTCAGCAGAAGCAAATGGGCTTTGATCAGATGGACAAAAGTATTGAGACACCTGCTCTTTCATTGTTTCTTCCGAAATTAAGGGTATTTTTAAAAAAGCTTATCCTGCTTTTGTTGGAGTAACTGTCTCTGCTGCCCAGGGAAGAAGGGTTTCTACTAGATTTTGGAGAAGCACTGCTGTGAGGATTTGATTGATTGCATTGAGCGACAAGAGTGTTAGCGAGGGCGGGATGTCGGATGATCACCACCCCACCTCATCATCCCTAACTCCCGAACTCTTCCCAAAAGTATTGGATGGAGCTCCACCATCCATCATTCCAGATGCTGCTGGGGGACTTTCATTAGTCATGGTGGCAGTAGGTTCATGTTTATCTGCTCCAGAGGGTCCTATTGTATTGGCAGTCCAGCATTTTGTAACTGGTAGCCCAGTCACGAAGGTGGTCAATCAAACAGTGTCATAGACCTTAATGACCATTTTAAACAGTAGGCAGAAGACCAGACCTGCATTTTACTGTAGTATGAACTGTATGAAGGATCAGATCGTGCCTAATAATAAGTACGTGTCATTGACCCCTCTGTTTCTCCATTACTTTCAGGTGATGGCACTGGGCTGAGCGATAGAGGGGGAGAGTCAGATTCAGAGCGCGAACTCAATCCGTTCACTTCGAAACACGACTTTGAGGTCCGCGAGGTCACCACGGCCCTCACGCCGAGCTTTCCTGACCACCGGCCCAACCTGAGAGGCCTACTGCTCCATGAAGCCCTGCTCACTAAGGACTTCCAAGGAGACCAGCAGTTCTTCCGAGAGGATGGTGGATTGGCAGCTCAACCCACGGCCCCATCACCTTACCTGGAGCCCGGAGATTTAGCAACTCATGTGATTCCTCATGAAGACGCCCCGGCCTTCTCCGATATCGCCACCACGGCCATCACCACAGCCAGTCCCACCATGCCTGGGAAGCTGGTGTCCATGCCTCAAAAGAGACCCACCAAGGGAAGAGGAAGGACCATGGACAAGTTGGAGGTCACTTCCCAAGCTCTTACAACTCCAGTGGTTCCAGCCACCACCCAGCCAAGCTCTGAACGAAAACCGGCTGTAGTTCCAACAAAGGCTGATCTTTCTGAGCATAGAACGTCTTCCAAGGACAACGCTTCATCGCCGGCTCCAGCTTTCACGCAGAAAGAAACTCTGAGGCCGGCAGGGAAGAGCACTGTGGGTAACATCACTGAGGTGGATGAAGAAACCATGACGAGCACCATCCATACCACAACTATCATCAGAACAGAAGGTACGTATACGTACACTGTATTAGCATTGTACATCACTTTTCTCCCTTTTTGACTTTTTCATATACACGATATGGACAAAAGTATTGGGACACCTGCTCATTCACTGTTTCTTCTGAAATCAAGGGTATTTAAAACAGAGTTTGTCAGTGACAATGGGTGCAACTTAAATTAACTGAGTACATCCATTAGAAGGGGTGTCCACAAATCTTTGGACAAGTAGTGTATAGGCATATTTAGCCTACAACAGTTGATATTTTGCCTCTTTACAATAAATCTAGAGCTCTATTATACATTTTTCTGCATAATTAAGACATATGACTGAATTGGTGGCCATATGTAAATGAGTTTGCTTTCATGATGTTGCCATTTCACATTCAGCTGCAGACAAAGTGATATATTTAAACATTAGTTCATTTCAAAAGTGCTTATACATGTATAGACTGTTCACAACTGTAGGAACGTAGCCACAGTCTATAAATAAATTAGCTACAATCACCGGGGACCAAGCACTGCATGCTGCTGCAGAACCAGTAGAACACAAATGATGGGCAGGGTTTTTAGAGTACCCCTTTTTTTTCAGATGTTGATGTCTCAAATGACCATTTTGTACACACTGACCTTTTGACTCTACTCTGAGCAAGAAAAGTGAAAAAAAAAACAAAAAACCTAGAAACCAGTTGGACAGTTGTTTATTTTATTTCATTTAAATTATGATTAGATTTTAGTCCTGATTAGATGAGCTTAGATTAGATTTTTTTATTTACTATTTTGATTTATACTATTTTACATCATTAATATTATTACATATTAAACTCAACACAAGACACATGTAGGTTCACTGGTTTTAGTAGTAAAATATTATATAGTATAGTAGTAAATAATTATGTTAGTAAATTATAATTATAAATCATAGTAGTAAAAATATTATATAGTATAGTGGCAAATAATTACAGTAGTTAATTATAAATGTAAATTACTGTAGTAAAAATATGATATAGTATAGTAAGTAAGTATAGTAGCAAATTATAATTTTAAATTATATATATATTATACATCATGGTAGTAAAAAATTATATAGTATAGTAGTAAATAATTATGGTAGTAAATTATAATGATAAATTATAGCAGCAAAAATATTAGATAGTATAGTGGCAAATAATTACAGTAGTAAATTATAAATGTAAATTACTGTAGTAAAAATATGATATAGGATAGTAAGTAAGTATAGTAGCAAATTATAATTGTAAATTATAGATATATTATACATTATAGTAGTAAAAATATATAGTATAGTAGTAAATAATTATAGTAGTAAATTATAGTATTTAAAAATGGCTTCATGTTTTGGCATTGAGGCCCCTGGGATCTAGCACTACCAGTGTAAAGCAGTCAAGGTAGTTAAGTTTGTCTACAGTGAACTAATTAACATCAGACCCTACTTTAAAAGACTTTCCTCTCGACATCTGAATTGTGCAGACATTTAAAAAATGAAAATTGGTGGAATTACACCTTTAAGCTTTGGAGTTTTCGGGTCTTCAAGTAACTTTGGTGTCAGTATAAAAATTGACCTTTAACCAGCTACTATAAGTGGAAAGTTGCCTGTAATGTGTTTCCAAGTCATCTACTGAGGGGTCCTGTGGCGGAGCGACTTTTGGCTGATTGCTTCGCCTGACCTTTTGCTACACTGAGGTGCTTTGTGAAAATGGAGTAGCCTTCAGGGCTAACGAGGAGCTGGAGACCCAGCGAAATAAAAATAAAGTGTCAAAACAGGGACGAGCGCTCGGAACGGTCTCACTTTTAGCCTTTCTTTCTTTCCTTCTTTCTTTCTTTTTGTCAAAGTGTCTCCTTCTTTTCTAGGCCAGTGCAGCATGAACTTCACAGATGCTGAGGGCTACATTGAGATGCCACCCAGGGCTGAGGACTCCTATGATTCCACCGTGGACTGCACCTACCTGATTACAGTCTACCTTGGATATGGGATTGAAATTCAGGTCAGTCATTTCAGAGAAGGTTGAGCATCGTCCTTAACATTCATATCCATCCTCAGTTGGCCTGAACGACTGTTTGATGACCTAAACCAACACAATCAGTTGAGCTTTTGAGATTTGAGCACTTTGTATTAATTACTGGTCTTCATCTAGATCAGCTTTTGTACTTTAAGTAAATGCTCAGGCAAATTTATGCAGTTTTGCAATTATCTCTAATGTAGTCTATCAGTGAACTCAAGTCGCTTTGCGCCAGTGGTGAGTCTATGACTGCTAGGGGCCACAGTTCCTGTTCAGGGGCCAAATAAATGCTCTCAAATTTCATAAGCTCCATAGATATCTCACAGTATGTCAGCTGCAGGCCCAGCCAAAGTGATATATTTAAGCACTAGGCTAATCATTTCGGAAGTATGTGCACTTGCAGAATGTCTTTTTACTGTGAAAGCTTAGCCATAGTCTACAAATGAATTAGTGGCAATCGCCGGGGACCAAGCACTGCACGCCAGTACAGAGCCAGTAGAACACAATGGGCAGTATTTTTGGAATGCCCACTCCATTTTTATATCAAATAGTAAGGTCTCAAATGAAGATTTTGTAAATATTGACTATATTTTATACATTATTTACAAATTTATCTATTAGTCTATTCTAACTAGCTAAGGTTTTTCTTGAGTAAATAGCAAAGCACTTTTGTAAGTCGCTCTGGATAAGAGCGTCTGCTAAATGCCGTAAATGTAAATGTAAATGTAAATACATTAAACGTGTATTAGCAAATAGTACCAGTTTTGGACATTTGTAGTTTGGACAGTTGGATTTGTAGTTCTCAGTTGTTTATCTAGTTAAACAAATGAAAATTCCACAGCACCTTTCTATGTATTTTAGTCTCAGAATAAATTACCTGTCCTCTGATTGGATGGCCACTATTATGTATTTTGCCGTATTTCAAAAGTATCCCGGACTAGCCAGGCTTAACAGCTATAGGCTTATATATGTATATGTAAATCTGTTGGCTTGTATGACATTGCCTTTATAACTTCAGACAAAGGAATTTATATAAACACTAGTTCATTTCAGAAGTGCATAGACTCTTAACCACTGTGAGAGTCTATAAATTAAATAATGGCAATCCCCAGGGACCAAGCACTGCATGCCATTACAGAGCCAGTGAAACACATATGATGGGCAGTGTTTTTAAAGTGCCCACCCCCTTTTATAACAGATAATGAGGTCTTAAATGAAGATCTTGTGCACATTGACTTTTTACTTTGATACAAAATACATAGGAAGCTAATGATTTGTAGTTACACAGTTGTTTACCTATTTAAATAAATAAATAAAAGTTCACAGCAAGGTTCCATGTATTTCAGCCTCAGAGTAAATGACCTCTGTTTTGATCTTATGACCACTTTGTTATTATGTATTTTGCCTGGACTAAAACAGGCCTTATAACTTTAGTGTGAATGGGTGAAGCTAAACAGCTATAGGCTGAATAGGTGCATATATGTAAATCAGTTGGCTTTTATTACATTGATAAATTCAGTTGCAGACAAAGTGATATATTCTGGCACTAGTTCATTTCAGAAGTGCATGGACATGGATTTTTAGACTGTTAACCACTGTGAACAACCTTCTTTTTTTTTTTTTTTTTTTTACAAATACACCAAAATGCTTAGAAAACAGTAACAACTTTGGATAGTTGTTTACCTAATAAAATGATTATTTTGATAATTGTAATTAAAGACATTATATTGTTTTATGTATTTAAAACTAGCCTGGATTGAACAACACAACAACAAGGCTGAATCCATACACATTGACCTGTTGCCTTTACTGTGACCTCTAGATACCTAGAAAACAGTCAAATTTGTAGACATGACCTGTCCATGCACAGTTGAATGACCCCCCACTTTTTTTAGCATTAGCATTTAGCATTTTCTACTGCTTAACAAAAACAAAACTATCAACTTTCTCAATCTAAGAGTCAAAAAAAGCTTCTTAGAAAGTCTCAACACACACAATGTGGTCAGTTCTTCTCTGGACTGCTAATGAAGGGACGAGATCCTGCTTAAACACAAGAGCACCAGAGGGAAGCTTCGCGCCGCTTTCAGAATCAGCGGCTTTGTTGTGTGAGTAAATACTTCTCAGCTCAGTTCCTTGGGCTTAAGACGACTTCAAAAGAGAAAGGGAAAATCTACATTTCCCTTGAAATGGTTTTAAAAATGTCTAACTTCATTACTGGAGCGGAGGGGAGATGAACGCACTGTGCCACAAAGGCCTCACTCGGAGGCTCCGAGGAAATGGAAATGCAGCGAAGCTTTTGATGGAAACCGTTGTAGGTTTTATGCAATCATGTGGAACTTGTTATCTCTCTTGTCGAGAGCCCAACCGCAGTCGATGCGATAATATTGAGCAGCACCGGCAGAACAAGCACCTAGACATCTAATTTTGGCTTGATCAATTGCGATGGCACAAAATAGGATTTAAATCCCATTGAGAAGAAAACGAGGGGCAGGAGTCTGAGACAGAGACAGATAGGAATTAAGTCATCACGCTGAGGAACATCGACATTCTCCTGTGTTATTCCATAAGCACGGGTTTGAGGGGGAATTTTGAAACGACGAGGGCCGACGTTACATACGCCTCACGTTGGCCGTCTGCTGCGTACGGAATGAATTAGTTTAAAGCCTCAGGAAACCTGAATCCATGGTTGCGTTCCAATTAGTCCAATTTGTGTGGTACTGTGGGCGCACTGTATGGATGTGCAAAGCAGGCTAGAGTTTCTCCCGTATTGATGCAAGCTGAGCATGCTAGCACAAATGTATCCACTCCGGTCGCAGGGCTGATGGTGCTGGTCCCTCGCATAGCTTTAATTACAGCTGCATGTTCCCATCTGAGCAGTCTCACTTTCTTCAGCAAACTTGCAAGCAGGGTTGCAAAGTAGGGTTTTCAGTAAATTACTGGTAACTTTCCATGGGAACCTTAGCTTGGGAACTTTGGAAATATTCCAAAATGTAAATGTTCCATGGAAATTTTGAGTATTTATGGGAATTAATTGGAATTGGTTGGAAATATTGGATAATTTAAAGAAATCTCATCAATGTACTGTTTTTTTGTCAACAGCAGACATGAAGGCATAACAATACAAATAAATATACAATTGGAATAAATGGGTAATTATGGGAATTAACAGGTTTTAATCATGTTAATTTCCATGGTAAATAACACAACTTTGAAAATTCCCAGAATTTTGCAACCCTACTTGCAAGCTACTAGAACTTACTAGTAGGTGAAGATGAACTAGCAAAAGCAAGTGTGAGCTAACTGGTGTGCAAAAGATGACTGTCAAGTGAAAGGAACCTATTGGGAAAAAGCAAACTGGAGCGAGAAAGCTAACTAGCAAGCAAACGCATAGTAATAGATCTTTGCAATATATAATTTTGAGATTTTTACTTTTATGAAAATATATTTTCTTACAATTATTGTAGAAGTTTACAATGACTGTATATTGTATATTTCATTATACAATATATTATGTATTATGTATTTATTATACAATATATTATATTATACAATATATTAAGGACAAAACTATCAACTTTCACAATCTAAGGGTCAAAAAAACCTCAATGTGGTCAATTCTTCTCTGGACTGCTAATGAACGGACGAGATCCTGTATTATATTAACATACTATTTAGTGGAATTGACTAATATTTAAATGAACCATCTAAAAAAACAAGTAAAAATATCTAAGGTTACTAGGTCAAGGCTATTTTTAGGTGTTATTTTTTTATTTATGTTTTTCTCATTTTTTTCCTCAATTCCTTTTCTAAAAACAGATTTAAAATGTATTTTGAGAAATTGAACAGTTTGCTTAAAATTAAGTAAGCTTCCTAGAAAGAAATGTTGTAGTAAAACATATATATTAATAATATCAATATACTACAAGTCTACTTTTTAAGAATTTACTTATAAACTGATATTTAATTAAAAAATACATAAACTTAAAAATAGTTTTCAAAAAAGTTATAATAAAACAGTTAAATGGAAAATAGTGGCATTTCTTTTGAAATTATTGAAATTATATAAAAACACTGGTGTACATTTTTAGATATTTCTTTGGGGGGTGAGGGGTTGTGGGATGGTTTTCATTAACATAGCATTCTGCTTAAGCAATGTATTTGTGCTAAAATATGTATATATGCAGATTACACTATGGATTACAGTGACAGACAATGGCAAAAATATATTATGTATTATTATTATGTATTATTATTATTATTATTATTATTATTATTATATAATATGAAAAATGAAAAACTTTTGGTCCTGAACGTAAGCCTTCCCTTAATGATTTACTTAATGATGACCAGTTAAAATGAATGCGTAGACTTGACCAGGGATTTATTTGTTGATGGACATTGGAAAAATTAAGACTGCAGTTTACACTTAATATTGTAATCATTTCCCAGTAGTGTAATTACACTCAGAAATACAACATCTTATATTTAATACACAATTACTACATTATAACTAAATATTTAAAAACTCAATATTATAAAAAATTAAATTAAATAATACAAATTAAATAATAATAATTAAATTTTTAGGTTGATCATTTGTAATACCTTATTACACTATTAAGTGTATTAAGCTACATACTTCATAGTGCTTACGATATGCAATGCTACATGCTATTTGTCAGTAGCTTAGCAATTCTTATGCATATCAAGTTCCCTCAAATTCTGGAAATCCGCAACTATACGGTGCAAAACCACAAGATACCCATATAATACTCAGAAAATAGACACTAGCATACACATACACTGCACCCTACACACACACACACACACACGCACACTGAGACGTTGATGGGATTCGTTCTTTAAGATCCCTCACGCTGCGTGAAGATCAAACGGATCCATTTTCTCTGTGAAGCGCTCTTCGGGGACACGGGTTGGAGCGAGGACGTCCTCTCATTTCCAGAACCTTCTTATCTGCCGTTCTTTGTAAGCCCATGTCAAGAGGCCCACAGCGAGGTCCCCCTCTGTGGCTGCTCTCAGACAGGACACGAGCTTGTGTCAGATCCTCGGAGAAACACACTCTGCCAGGCCTCCACGCTGAATCATGCATTTCGTTTTCTCCAGCAGCCGCGACGTGACAGACTCGTGGAGCTTCCACATGAAAGGGGAGCTGCTGAATGGGAAGCTGCCGTGTGGATGGGGGATTCTGATTGAAATAGCTTCAGTGCCACCAACTTATATTCATATGTGAGGCTCGTGCTCTTCTCCAGAACAGCTCGCTTGTTTCCAGGCTGGTTGCTCACCCTTGTCTTCTGGAGTTGAACTTGGGTGGGGGGGTGGGGGGCTAAAAAGTTCGTTCATTTAGTGTGAGCTGCTTCTGAGCTGTAGCTGTAGGTCTGCAAGTGGAGGAGAAGGTTCATTCTTCTCGTTCCTTGTTGGTTGCTAACGTGCATACATTAGGCCTGTTCCTGAAGGGGGTATTCAGGTAACCATGTAGAAAATAGCAGCACTGAACTGGGTTAAACTGGGACTGGGGAAGCTGGAATCCCACAATCAGTCCAGTAATAAAGAGCAGAACTGTGTCACGCTAGCTTTACAACCCAGCCATGTTTTGGACATGGCTGTTTAGCCTGAAGCCTTTTGCTTGACTGTGTTTTTGAGTTTTCTGAGACCTGAAACTGTTTTGTCTGATGTCTGAGAAAGTCCTAACCCACAATCAGTGAGATGCCATGTGTAAAAAACTACACTGGGCTCCACATCGAACCATGGATTTAATTCTTCAACTGTTCTTAAGAAGAAATGTCTTAAGATTCAGTTTTTGATTGTTATTATTATTTGGGATTTGTTTAATTAACCAGGTCAACAGAATCAAAGCAGAACTGTGAATCATTCTTATCAGGACTTTTCCCAAGAACAAAAACAAATATCAACCAATTCTTGAGAAGATACTGATGAATGAGGCCCTTGTCTTCCACAAGGTCAAATAAGCTCATTCCCCCATGTGCAGTTTAAAGAGCTACAGGGTGGGGGCGCTGTGGGAGCTCACTAATAGACTGAGAACAGAACTCCGACACATCAGACAGATTCCTGTCCAATCGTAAAAGCAGTACACCAGTGTAAAGGCTGGCAGGCTAGGCCATAGACTTTATGCAAGCAGCTTCTGTTGTCAAATATGATGACTTTTAATGGGGTTGGATTGGACTTTTAGGAGACAAGGCAAGACACTCATCACTCCAACAGTCCATTTTTACCCCTTCCTTCTGCATCGTTTAAATAGCAAGGTGCCTGCAAATAGATCTATATGTTGGTCTCGGTGAGTTCAGGTCAATTTCTTGCATGTTGCTATGTATCTTGGCAACGGAAAACACAGGAGCACCACTGACCACCGAAAACAACCTAGGCAGATGTCAACAGTCGAACTTTCGTTGCTATCTTGGCAGTGAATTGTCAACACAGGCGCGTGCAGCAGCAGCCCGACGCTCGTACACCCCCCCACGCTTTACACCACTGAAATAGCAACCTGCAAAAGTCAGACAGACCGCACCTGGCTCTTAAAGGGAGTGGCGCGCGACACACTGATTGGTTGATTATTGAACGATACACCCAAAGCAAACACACCCATGATTCATTAAGAAACTTCACAAAGAAACACAGACACGCCCTAACTTTAAGCTGCATGGTGCACGGCATGACTCCATGACTCTGCTTGAGTGCTTAGCATCCAAGGAACATAAGGAGAAGCAGTAAATGGATGAGCTTAGGCTCAGAAAGGTGACATTTGAAACTGCCAAATTGATCCACGGTTTGAAAGGCATTCTTCTGCGTGATATTAAGCCCCTCCCCCCAAATAGCCCCAGAATTGGCCCTGGGTGCAGACTTGTGCATTCAGGACGACCTATGTAAAAACGTCCTATGTTACACTTTATCGAGTTACAGTACAGTACAGTTTCATTATATACACCAATCAGCCACAACATTAGTACCACTTACTGGTTATCTTCATCTACAGTGGCTCCTGTCAAAGGGTGTATATATTAGGCAGCAAGTAAACAGGCAGCTTCGATCTCACGGCCTGTCCTTTTTAAAATATGGCCCAAAGTATGACTGCTAGAGTAAGAAATCCTAGTAGCTCCAGGTGTCAAGAGGCTCAAGATAAATATGTGCATAAATGGTATCTTTCAGACTGTAGATGCCGGGTCCGTGTTAGTCTGGAAGCAGTGTTCGGCTCCTTTATAAACAGAGCAGTTTATCAGAGGGAAGAAAAAAGAAGCAGATGATGAGAAGTTTAGTGGAGGACGTCTCCTCGGGGAAGGCCCTAAGTTGACGAAACATGCAAATGGCCGTGTTATGATTGGTTTTCTGCCCTTCTTGCCAAACTGTCCCAAAATTAATTGTGCGCACTCCCTCATTCGCTGGCATTTCTAATTCTCAGAGCAGCCAATTTACTGCGAGTGACTTCGAAATGTGAAGTCTGCTCGACTCCGCTCTGGAGGGGGAAGATAAGTCTGCGGTGAGAGACTGTTTGTTTGAATATGTATGTTGTTTTTTTTCCCTGCTGACTCCTCAGGGGTTTGGGGTTGTAGTTAGGATTAATGAAGCTCTGCATTGTGAGAACAGAGTCTCTTTCTCTCTCTATGTCTCTCTCTCTCTCTCTCTCTCTCTCTCTCTCTTTCACACACACACACACACATGCAAACACCCTGCAATAGGTCTGACTTTGGAGAATCCAACCCTCGATCTCTTCATCTTAGTTTCTTGGCTTAAGCACTCAGGCCCTCACTGCTCATCAGCAGGCAGCCACGGTGAAGCAGAAAGAAAGTAGTGGCAGCTACAGCTCTGAAGACCAGTGACTACTTCAGGCTCCGCCCACAAACAGTAATATGGTAATAATAGCTTTATTGTAATAGTAGATTTTCTAGTAACTGTTGTGAGGTCAGAACAAAGACCTAAAGAACAAAGCCATGAGGGCATGAGGGCAGTGGGCTCTTCTCGCTTACTTTGTGAACTAACCCCCCAGTGCGGAGGCTGTACTAGCCCGGCTAGCTCTCGCAGTGTGAGTGCCACCAGTGTAGAGTGTGTTCTGCTTTTCACGGGTAATCTTGAGAAAGATCCGTCCGATTACTCTCAAAAAGGTGAATCTGTTCAACTATGAAGTCATGGATCAAATCTATCCAAGGTTCGAAAGGCATTCTTCTGTGTGTTAATAAGCCCCTCCCCCCAAATAGGCCCAGAATTGGCCCTGGGTGCAGACTTGTGTATTCAGGACGCCCAATGTGAAAACGTCCTGTGTTACACTTTATCGAGTTACAGTACAGTACTGCATCATTATATACACCAATCAGCCACAACATTAGTACCACTTACAGGTGATGTGGAAAACACTGGTTATCTTCATCTACAGTGGCTCCTGTCAAGGGGTGGATGTATTATACTATTGGTCAGATCTGTTGTGATGGCACAGCGGGTAACTACTCAGTACTCAAAGGCAGGTGGCACTAATGTTATGGCTGATTGATGTATGTAGAATGACAGCATGTGATTTCACACTATGTTCACATGGAAGGACTGATGGAGGCACCTGAGATGATTAAGCAGCAGGTGTTCTTCGCTCTCACTGGGCCGTGCCCCGGCCACCCCTGATCATGAGCGTCACCTGCAGCTCATTAGCCTGACTGCCTGCTGTGTGCAAGTCTTGAACTCTCTGTGGTTCTGTTGTTAGAGTGTGTTGCTGTACTGAGCTGTTTTTAATCCTTCCTGGTCTGCTTTTGCTCGGCCTGTCCTTTTGGATTTTAGGGGGAACCAATCAGATTAGGCTTGTGATCTGTCTGGATTTCACATGGATTATCACTGGCTGTATTGGAGCCTGGCTTCTGGACCTTTGTGAAAAGTTTGTAGACACCATCAAGGATAATAGTAGTGGGTTTGCCTCCCCTTCACTGAAATAACAGCCTAATGCTAGCTGTTGGAACATTGCTGTAAAGATTTGATGGCATACAGCATCACTAGAGAATCAGTGAAGTCGGGTGCTGATGTTGTGCGATTAGTTCTGGTACTCCAAATCATCTCAAAGATACTGGATGGAGCTTCATCCGCTCAAGGGCCCACTGCTGCAATCTAGCCCATGCCTATACCGTTAAAACCATCTGCCTAATGTAGTGCAGGACCTATTAAGGCATGGCCTCCACAAGACCTCTGAAAGTGTCTAAGGTTAGCAGGAGGTCCTTTAAGTCCTGGAAGTTGCAAGATGGGGCGTCCATGGGGTGCCCATGACCCTGTCGGATCACCAGTTGTCTGCTTAGGCAGCAAACAAACAGTCAGTTCTTGAAGGTGAACTGTGGACAAAGGGAAAATGGGCAAGCATAAGAATCTGAGCCACTTTGACAAAAAACAAACTGGGATGTTCTAGACAACTGGATCAAAACATCTCCAAAACATCAGGATGGTCTTGTGGGGTGTTCCCAGTATGCAGTGATCCAAGTGCGGTGGTCCAAAAGAGGGCCATGGGCACCAGAGGCACATTATTGATGCAACCCATGGAGGCCCCACCTCCCAACTTACAGGACTTCCAGGATCTACTAAAGACCTGGTCCCAGATACATGGAGCATGGACTCCATAAGACCTCTGAAAGTGTCTCTGAAAGGTTAGCAGGAGGTCCTTTAAGTCCTGGAAGTTGCAAGGTGGGGCTTCCATGGGGTGCCCGTGACCCTGTCGGTTCACCGCTTGTCCTTCCTTGGAGCACTTTTGGTATGTACTGACCACTGCATGCCAGGAACACCCTTATTGGAGATATGAGCTGACCCAGTCGTCTAAAACATCACAGCAGGGGGGCAGCAGCTTGGCAACTTCCTGTGCGTCCTGTTGCCCTTAGGAACGAATAGCTAAAGCACAGACCTGTGAAGGTTGACCTCACGCTGTTCACCTTTCATTTCTAATTATTAGAAGTGTTCTCATTCCTGGTGGCCCATTCACAGAAGTCTCTCAGCCTCGCCGCACCCCACCGAGAGCCAGACCCGCACCACTCCAAAGAGAACTCGAGCTGTGTGGAGCACACTGATGTGAAGGCAAGGTGTAATTCCTCAACTCTTGGCAGCTGCATGTAAAATCAATGGACTGACCGCTGGCCTGCCCAGGCCTGAAACTCCTACCTTGTACCACTTTATTAGAAACGCCTATCTTATCGGGCCTATATAAATGCATACAGAAAGATTTGACAGCAAGGGCTTCCTCCTTCCACTCTTTCCATTGTGTGTCCTCTTTCTGACAGTAGATGCTGTACTTTGACATCAACCGTGGCTACAAGAGCTACTCGTAGTTCCCGTAATGTCATTTTAGGATTGTTGGCGACTTCTTGATGTCTTGTGGTCTGCTTATGGGCTCTTGTGGTCAGCCCAGGTCTTGCGACATCGGGACTCTCGCTGATTATGCCAAACTTAGAAGGTAAGCTAGTAAACCTGGATGAGCCAGTCTACTAAACAAGCCTGAAAACTCTAAGCAGATGTGATTCGAGCCTCAGTTAGCTGGACGTTCCTTGCTACACATCGCTTTCCATGGACCATTAGTTCTTTGGTAATCTGGATGGCTCGCTGTCGAGTCCAACTGCCTTGGACTTGAGCAGATCATCTCTGGTTTCATCCCTGGTTTGCCCGTTTTTCCTAATAATCGCTTTGCCACTCAGTCCAGCAGCAGGGTAGGAGACCATAGCTCTAGGATCCCCGTCGTAAAAGCAGTTTTTGGCGTGTTTTTGGATCCATATTTTGAGTTTTACCAGAAGACTCAGGAGACATGAGTAATAAAAGGCTAATAAAAAAGAGACTCAGGGTAATAAAATCACTGTTGTCTGTTGCAGGCTGTGGGACACGTTTAATCTGAGTGGGGTTGGGGTGTTAAGTGAATTAGTCGGGGGGATGTGTACATCACTGGACTTGTTTGTGGAGTAATCACCTCTTTGCTTGACCTTCATTAATTCCCTCTTCTCCGCGCTGCTCAGTAAACACACACTCTGAATACAAGAGGCGTGCGCTAGGAGGAGCAGTTCATTTATCACTGCCCATCAGATGAAACTAGAGGGAGGGGGTTGGGCTGACCACCAGCCACCAAACCCCCCCTCCTCTTGTGATCCTCTCTTCTCTCAGGGCTCTGGCTGATAAGGCTTGATTGAATATTAGCCAGTGATGATGTGCCACGCTGCTGAAGGGTGCCCTTGCATGGCCCGTATAGTCTAATTAGATTAGATTAGATTTAGCGAAAGCTCCGTTTTATGGCGTGATTGCATCACCGCTATCTTTCGCCCTCACCTTTGCAGAAGGCCTCGTGTAATTGAGGGTTCAAATCCACTTGGTTGGAGATTAATATGGACTCAATGCTGCCTCACTTAAGCAGATTGTGCTGGCATATTGATTAATATCGATTGTTTATGAAACAGTTACTCCACATAACTTACAGAATCACGCGACGTCACAGGTGGCAGCCAAGCCCACTGAGTACCGAGCGGCAGCGTTAGCGGGAAAGAGCTGATGTACGACTGACTGAACAGACAGATTCAGCAGGAATTTGGAGCTACATTTTACAGAAGCTAATGGATTTGCTGGAACATCTGGAATCCAGGCACTGAAACGTGTGGCAGATCACTGAGTGGTGAAGTCAGGCTATGAAAACAGATGGGGAAAACAAAAATAAGCCCTCTGTAGTTGCGAATTCTGCAAAGTTTGCAAATTTAGCGACATGCTAAGTTCAAGTAAGACGGAAAGCTAGTAAACCTGGATGAGCCAGTCTATTAAGTGAGCCTGAAAACAGTGGGAAACTCTCCTAAGACCATTCACTCGACTCTCCTCTAAACGGGTGTGATACGAGCCCCAGTTAGCTGGACGTTCCTAGCTACACATCGTTGTCCAAGGACCGTTGGATCTTTGCTAATCTGGATGGATCGCTGTTGAGCCCAACAACACAGTAGAGTACATGTTGGTATTCCAAATAACAGTTTAAACCAGTTGGGACCAGTTTATATTAAGCTTTAGGCTTGAACGGCAATATAGGAGCACCTGCAGACCGATACATATACATATACATAAACATGTGTAAATATTTCAAAAATATGCTAATAATTTTCAGATTTTAGCCAATCAAGGATGTCAAAACTTCTGGAGGGACACTATTTGAATCTTCGGGTATGTCTATGGTGGGTATTTTCAGCTGATTATAAGTGGTGCTGCAAGTTCCAACATACCATGGACAAGGCCTCGTAACATCCTGCTAGTGATCATGATTGACTACAAACTGGGGAGAGGAAATTGATTCAGAAGGTTATGAACAGTTTAGGAACCATGAACTGGAACCTCCTGGAACACCAGTGTCTACAGTGGACTACGGTCAAGGACTAGGAGCCTGCCGTCCAAGGAAGAAGTTTGCAGCTGACCACGATGGACAAAGAGGCCTGTAGAGGAGCGTACTATGGACAGATGAGACAAAGATGTTTGCAGGCATTGGCGTAGGAACTAGGTGGGATGGGTGGGACATGTACCTTTCCAAAGCAGGCAGCAGTGACATATAAAAGAGCTGGCCCAAGGCATACTCGAATTATGCAGCCGCTTAGGGCCTCAATGCCACCAGGGGGCCCCCAAGAGCAACAAGATATCATGATATAAATATATGTATTTAAAAAATTAACATTGAATAATAAAAGTAAATGGTATTACACAGGTAAAAGCAACATATGCTAATTAAAAATAATGCTAATGATAGTGAGTATGTTACACACACAGTGTACCCTATGGAATGATGAAGCATCTGGTGCTGAGGTGGCGGTATGGTGGGCCCCAAATGAAAAGGGCCCCATAAAGGCTTGGGCCCGCCCTGATTTCGACAACTTCAGAGAGGTGTAGACCTCAAAGAGGGTCGTAGGGCTTAGGGCCCGAGAGTTTTATAGGGAGTCAGAGTCGCACTTCGGTAATGATCTAACAGCTGCTTTCAGCTTTAGTACGATGCATGCATGCATGCTAATTGCATCTGCTGCATATCCGTAATATATAATCAGCCATTTAGGCAGCAGATCTACTGTATGTGCCGGAGCATCCCCAATGGTTCTGTACTGGTGCTCACACCCTTTCGAATGAGCAATGAAACAGCAGTAAAACTCATGGTAAACATGGCATTCCCGTTTGCCTCGTATCTAACATGCTAAAAAGGAGGCCGCAAATTCAGTATTCACTGGTTCGACACATTCCCAATGTAACCTGCCGTTTACTCAAAGCACAACTGCTACCTGTAGTCTCACAGAGACTGTCAAGGCATCTCCTGTCTGACCTTCGTATTGATTTCGGGCATGCACACCTTTTCTCAAGTCCGATAACTGACCACTTGTCGCATTGCACGGCCGAGTTTGCTCCGACTGAGCCTGGCGTGAGGCCTACAGAGCGGAAATGCTACGCTAGCCACTAGCAGCAGGAGTGGGTCTCCTGTCGAAATGTAATTGGAGGCACAGCCCGTGGGCCTCGCTCCTCTCCGGGGGTCCGCCAAGCCCTCATTATCTCTCCGCAGTCGGGGCCACAGGCAGTCAGGCCTGCCCGGCAAAAGGGCACGGAGATGTGACGCTGGGCGAAAGGTTTGCCATTTAGGATTTTTCATGTTGCTCGGCTTTAATTACCGTTGAACCCGTCCACCGAGGTGAACCTTTACACTTTAGCCACGTTCAAGCACACTCTGCCTCAAACATCGAATCCCCTGCTGACCTTAAGAGCCCAGACCAACCACGCTGGTTTCAAAAGGGGCCCAAGCACAAACACAACAACTCAAGGAGGCTTAGCATGGGCTTTGCTGAACTGAACGCCACTGAAAACGCCACAAGACCTGCCTGATGTTTTGGAGATGTTCTGACCCAGTCGTCTAGTTTGGTTCTTGTTGAAGTGGCTCAGATTATTATGCTTGATTATTTTCCGGCTTCCAATACATCGACTTCAGGAAGTGATGGTTTATTCTCTCAATGTTGGACCGTGTTTTGACATTGATGGTCCAAATTGAAGGCCTAAAGCTCTTACAGTAATGGTCCACCAATGAACGGACCAATCAAAACACCTTAAAGGTAACCTTGTGTTTACCTTCTCTTACAACGTCCCCATTTCCATTACATTTCCATTTGGGCAGCCAAAGTTTTTCCGGATTCAGCTGCCCATCCGTCTGACGTTTTTCTGTCTCAATGCACATCGTTCTACAAGGCGACATTCCGAAGAGCCTCCATTAAGCGGGTTGACGTCTGTGTCTCAGCTCTACTCCTCTCCACACACAGTGTAGCCAGGGTGATGATTGCACAGGAAGTGCAAAGAAAGCTTCTACAAAGTTTGGGAAACTGCACACGGTCAATTTCACTCAGGGACACAAAGGCTTCCTTCGGCGGACTCGCATTTTCCAGGGTCCGGGAGGCAGCTCGAATCGGAAAACAGGGCCGTCGAAATGTCAACGGGCTTCCGTCACGCTGGCCGATTTTCAGGTCAAGGTACATCGATATCAGCTTACAATCGGGCCGTGATTAGCCCGGGCCCTTAGCACCAATCTGCTCGCCTCTCTTGCCTTTTCCCCTCTCTCCTTGTCTCTCGTTCTCTTTGTCTCTCCCACTGGCTTCTCTCTTTCTCTATCTCTGGATCGATGTAGGCATTGATTTCCTGGACTAGCTCTGACAAACACCCTGGGACCTATTATTGAGAGGCGGCGTCCAATTAAACTCAAGACATCTTGCTCTTCTTCGTGATAGAACAATTACAAGTTGCACCTGTAGCAATTAGCAAGCGTGATTTTTAATTAGGAGAACGTAATTCAGCAGGTTTGTCTGCGGATGAGGAGATTGTGTGTCATTCTGACATTTTTAATGTACCTTTTATTTACTAATAAAAATTTGGTTCTCAAATGAACATTCTGAGCAAGAACAGAAGGCGTGGGAATATATTTCACACCTCAGTTGTCTGTTATTGACGAGTTTCAGTTAGGAATGTTTGCAGTGCATCCAACAGTATCATAGTGCATACAACAACAAAGGCACCATGAATCTTCATTTTATAAAATGATTATTTGTACTGTTATTTCTTATTAAACATTTATCAATTGTTTGTACTGTCGATTGAACCTTTCTAGCGTGGCGTAGGGGTTAGCAACACCAAACTTCCCATGGCAGAACTAGGGTACAATTTCCTGGCTGGGCACACACACCACACTATTCAAATCAATTTTTCAATTCAATTAAAATTTCATTAGCTATATTTTAGGATTAATTATATAATTATATTATTACTAGAATTATATTATCCTTATACAATATTAAATAAACTTCTATAAATTACTTGTGTGTAAAAGTTCTGCCAAATTGTCACGGTTTGCCACAGGACAGAGGCGGACGTACTCGCAGGATGTTTTACTCCAAGAAAACAAAACACAAGAAAACAGACGTTTAGCATTTAGCCAAAATAAACACCAAAATCCCAGAAACAGACAAAATCAACAAACCATGAACTGGCACACGAACACAGGAACACTTGCACACCAACATGCACAAGACCAGACAAGGGACGACTGAAACAAAGGGGTACTTATACAGACACTAACAAGAGACACACGAGGAACACCTGGGACTACAAAGCAGACACTGGTGGAAACACTAATGGACAGGCGTGGCTAGGGCAGACCAGACACAAACAGAGCCATGTGCTTGGGAGCAGATGACAAAACCAAACAAAGGCAGACATGACACAAATGTAGTAAATGCATATGTGTAACTTACATAATGAATACATTTATACGTTAATGATTATATTTAGTTATATCTTATTGGTATAATATAATTCATGTAATAATATAATTAAATAATAATTTATTATAAAATATAACTTATGAAAAACTACATTAACCATAAATGAAAGAGTCCCTATCATGGAAAACTGAACCTCCATCACTTTATTAAAATAGACTTATGATATTACATTGTAAATATTGTCTTTCGTAATAAACCTTACGCTTCTTCACTTACTTAATTGATCACGATAAAATAAAATATTGTCATTTTGCCCAGCATGTCTCCGCCTACCACCGTTTACACCTGCCCACTCATACCTCAGTTCTCAGGAGTGCTTCAGTGTTCCGGCCTGATCGTCATTCACACCTAAAATCCAGGGGGCGCTAATTCTGGGGGAAAAGGGTTTGCATGAAAATGGAGGAATAATAATAGCCAATTAATTTAGCATTGTCAAACAAATATAAAATAACAGTACACCTCCTGAATAATTCATATTAATTCATTTATGGCATTAATATAGATGTCAACATCCCCAGCCAAGATTTCAGAATCGGTTTAATAACTCTGTTTTCAACTTATTAAAATGTTTGTCTAATGCAAACGAATAAGGACGCTGTATTTCTGCCGGAGGGAAACCAATGTTATGGGCGTCGGCTTGATGCTTGTTCTGTTTCAGGGGGTGGAGTCAACACAGTTACGGTGTGAACTGACTCGTTCTTTTCTCAGGTCCTCGGTCAGTTTGTTGGTTTATTTGGGGAAACTCGCCTCAGAACAACGCCTGGAAAGCACTTCCACCCGCCCTCTGTGAACATCTGCATTCAGGAAATGCAGATGTTTAATTTAAAGGCCGAGCGAGGGCTGCATGGATCGGCAGATAGGGCACTGTGAACAGTTTAACTCTTCAAAGCTCACGCCTGACTTTCACGTCGACTTCTGCTGTTTCCCTGGCCTATCTAAAGGCATGACGCCCCCGCCTGCCTAATCAATGGCCATGTTAATCAGCGCTGTCTGTAGCCGTCACGCTGACTCTTTCACATGCAGGAAGAATTGCTATATCGATTCTGAGCGCTTTCATTTGGAAATCTGCTTTTTTCTCACAAAAGAAACCGAATCCTTTTGCCATTGATTGCAAGCCTCAGCAGCACATGAGCGGTTCTCCACTGGGCCGCCTGCGATAAGTGACCGCTGGCATTGAAATACACATTCAAATAACTACAATTTCAGTTGGCCAGACGAAGAAGCAGGAATACAGAACCGGTCCATCTCGATCTCCTGGACGGTCAGGTAGAATCGCTAAAGCTACCAAAACTCCATCTGTTCTGGATCAGCAAATAAATGGATTTGTGTCCACTCTGAGGCCCAAATCCAATTGAAGGAAGTCATGAGTGAGGAGATCAATGAGTGTTTGCATGAGGAGCAATGCCTGCAAGCAGTGAATGTCTCTGATTAGGTTCTCTAAATGGGTTTCATATGTTTCTCCAGTTTAGATACACCCCCTGACCACCTTATTTAGAAACCTCTCGCTTAAGGTGCACCCCCCCCCCTCCGCCCCCAAACAATATCCGATCGGCCTTCAGCTCAGGACGATGCAGTATGGGTGTCACACTACTAACACTGGTATGTAGTCCAGTTTAAGCCTTTCAGAGCCTTTGTTAGTTTTGTTATGCTGTTAATAATATAAAATAATAAATAATAAATTATAGTTATGAATTATTACTATATATATTCAATTTGCAAACTGTGCAGACAGGGTTGGGTTTGTACTTTGGACTGTTTTTTGTTATTGAATGCAGTCCAGCAAATCCTGACAGAAATCCATATTATAAATATGATATAAATAATAAAATAACATATATACTAATAAATGTAATATAATACATAACAAAAATGTTGCAAAAGGATGCCGCATTAGCATCCTTTTTTGGCTTGTTTCAAAGAGCTATAAGAGACCAATATATATGATATTAAAATGTTGGCTGTCCAACAGTAATTTATGATTAATCACATTAATCACATCCAATTATTCACATGTTCCTATTGATCACGCTGTACTCTTTTATGCAGTTTGATCAGGATTAATCACAATATTTTATTTGCTGTTAAATGCATTAATCACAATTAATCACATTACTTCATGCAGTTCATTTGGAAGTAATCACATGCTTTTGTGTCATTAATTGAGGTCAATCACATTTTCTGCAGCTGATTGCAATTAATCACATTTTCTGCAGGTAATTATGATCAATTGTATTATTCTGTGTAAGTTATTATGATTAGTTGCATTTTTAATACAAATATTCGGGACCAATTAGACTGTTTCATGCAATTTATTGCAATTAATGCAGTTAATCAGGACTGCTCACATTATGTTGTGCAGATAATTACAGTTGCTAAGAACATTGCTTTGTGCGGTTGATTGGAATCAGTCAAGTTATTTGTGCAGATTAATGACATTATTGTATGCAGTTAATCACAGTTAATAATCAGGATTAATCACATTATTTGATGCATTTAATAGGAATTAATCACATGATGTTGTATCATTAATTGGAATTAACATTACTTTGTGCAGATAATCAGGATTAACTGTATTATTTTGTGCAGTTAATCAGGATCAGTCACAAAAGTCACAAAAGAAACTGATTGTTTTAATCACAATTTTTGTCAGATAATCATAATGATTAATCATTTTGTGCAGGTAATTATGATTATTTCATTATCTTTTTATGTGCAGATGATCAGGATCAATCATTTTTTATGCAGATCATTGCAATTAATCACATTTCATGCAGTTAATTAGGCTGAAGCCAATATTTTGGTGCAGTTGCTCACATTACTTTGCGCAGATAATCACAATTAATCACATGAGTTCATGCAGTTATTAGTTTGTGAGGTTAATCAGGATTATTTGCATTATTCTTTGCAGATAATCAGTTTCAATCACATTACTTTATGCAGTTACCCAGGATTAATCACATAATTTTGTGCAGATAATCGCGATTAATTGTATTATTTTTTCCAATTAATCGAGATCAATCATATCATTTGATGCTGTTTATCACAATTAATCACACTGTAGTAGTTAATCAGGATTAATCAAATTATTGTGTGCAGTTAATTGGGATTGATCACATACATTTTGGCACAGGACAGTTAATTGGGATTATAGGCGTTATTCTCTTCGGACATTCAGGCTTAATCACATGATTTTATGCAGTTAATCAGGATCTGATGAGTTTACCCTGCGTTGTCCCCTCAGACTGTCACTGTGGCATTTTTAAGGGTTAAATCACTTTGCCAGAAGCAGATTCAGTGCTGCCTTATTACCAGCTTAAATACTTTGGTGCATTTTGTTATCAGACTCGCTGGGTGATGGACCATATCTGGCCCTTAAGTTACCCTCAGCTACCGGGTCAGTGGACTGCCCCACGGCTGTGAATAATGTGTCTGGCACCGGCCTGTTCCGGCACGCTGAGTGGTGAGTATGTATATGGATTGATGGGGCCGTGGGGCGAGGATTGGGCCTATTTTAGCGGCGGCTCAGAGAGGCACACGGCCCATAATGAACCCCGAGATGAGATGAGATTGGGAGAAGCTTTCGCTGCCGGAGCCCTCGGGCAGCCTAGCAGGACATAAAGGAGGGCCGTCTGATCCTGATGAGCCTTTCAGGGTCCCGGCACCAGCGACGAAATGAGTTTTTCCACGGCTTTCCCCCGCCCGCCCCGGAGGATTGCTTTCAGGTGACATTAATTGCTCCTCGGCCCAGATAGGCGTCATAAAGGAGGAGTATAGGGGGTTGGGGGGGTTGGGGGGGTTGAAATTGAGAGAAGTGTCTGCGGAACAGTATTTCCCATCATGGAGAGTGATTGTGGCAAGGACATCGGGAGGCGTGATGAAGAGGTGAAAAGCAGACGGCCTTTGAAAAATGCTTTCGGGATCCTGCATGCATGTATTCAAATGAATGCGAAAGTAAATCCCAGGGCAAATTGGCAGTGGGCGATGTGGGGTCGAGTGGCATCTTAAGGATGTGCCTTCCATTGTCCGATTGCCAGGAATTTCATTTGCCTCATGGAAGGCATTGTGAAAATGCAGCAGACCCTATTTTTCCGTCGAGGAGAGCTGCTACGACCGTTTTCCCACAGAACTCGGCCGTAATTAATGAGTTTCTACGTTAATTTCATGTACATTGAAGTTACATTCTGCTGGGGATTGAAGAAAATACTGAACTGCTGTTGGAAACTTTGAAATGTATATGGGTTATTGGACATTGGACCATGCCTTCTTTCAATCTAACATCTTACAAAAAAAGTTAATCGGGATTGGTCACATAAATTTATGCAGTTAATTGGGATTATTGGCCCTCCCTCTCCCCCATTACTATCATGGTCTGATGCTAGCCAATGCGGGCATCTCTTAGCTGGTATTACACAACTGCTAGTTAGTGGTCTCCTCCAAGCATGTTGAGCCGCATTTTTACAAAATTCAAGCTTTACTTGACTAGCAGGAAGCACATGCTAGCTATACCTTCACCTACCCAGTGCTGGAAGCATTTTGTGATAGGGAGTGACTACATTCTGAAAACAATTACATAAAAAAAAAAACAAGAAAAAAATATCTGTAATAAATTAATAAATTCATTCATTTTACCAGTATGGAATCCTAAGGGCCTTCTAGGCCTTCAGAGAAGATCCAGGGATTTCTAGGAATTAAACAAAGACATCTCTAAATGTACTTCATTACTATTCATCAGAATCAGGCTTACAGTACTATTTTTATTGCATTATTAAAATGATTAAAAAGAAGAGGTCCGTTTGTGAAACTCTCCAATCAGGGCTCTCGGTTCTCAGTGCTATCTGGGTGGATACAAGCTCCCCCATTGGTTGGAACTTCACAAGCAGAGGTCTATGGCAAGAAATGCATGTTAATATAAACAAGCTCAGTGTGTCCACAAGTTGTCCTTGAATATATGCGCTATATGTCCAAATGTTTGTGGACACCCCTTCTGATGAATGCATTCAGCATCTTTGAGACTCCCTGTGGAGAGTGAGTATTGCTAATGGATTAGCACCATCATGCCTAATGCCACACATGGGCTAGAGAGGGGTATAAAGCCCCCCCTGCCCAGCATTGAGCTGTGGAGCAGTGGAACTAACTGGAATTATGTTCTCTGGAATGATGGATGGTGCTTCATCCAGTACTTTTGGGATGAGTTGGGTAGTTGGAGATGAGTGTCACTGAATGCAATCAAATCCTTAATCCCCTTGATTTGGGAAGAAACAATGAATGAGCAGGTGTCCCAATACTTTTGACCATATAGTGTAAATATCAACATGGTGTCAACATGGAAGTGATTCCAGGCTTTCGAATGGGTGTCTGAAGTCACAAAGCCGCCTGTGGTGTGGACTGAGCGTTTAGGCTGCTTATCTCAGTGAGCTACGAGTGACAAATAACTGTGGCTTTAGTGGGTTAACCCCTGCTCCGGAGCAAAAACACCGGCCTGCAGGGAAAACTGAAAGGTCGATAAAAGGAAATTCTCACCGTCAGGCACGGCCAGTCATTGCATCGCGAGGTAGAGCATGAATAAATCATATTAATCACCATTCCCCTGGCCCTTATGAAAGACCCTCAGGATGCTAGCTTCACACAGACTTAGCCGGGTTCGTGGACGTCAGCACTTCTGACTCGCACAACCGAGTCGCGCTCAGACGTTTTATTGGTTGCTTGTACAAAGAGTTGTGGTTGCATTGGGCCAGTGCAGCCCAGGCCTAGACACTAGCTGTGAACCAATTTAGTGGTGACAGGAGCGGCATTTTATGAGAACAGCCACAGTCAAGGCCGGTTCGGCCTTCGCAGTATACGCCTTCCTATACCGGCGTCCTTCGAAGGATGCAGCCCCTGAATTTGGACACAGCTACTGTGTGTTTTATGCGACCGGGCAGCGATGTACTCGCCTCTTGAGCCAGAATTTAGGTGCGATTAGCAGGCATTCAGCAGAGGTGTCGGCCAGAAAGAGCATGGACTTCAAGGACAAGCTGAAAGAATATTCATCCACGTAGCATAGCATAGTACAGCATAGAATAGCCTAGCATAGCATAGCATCACATTGCAGCTGGTCCTCTAGGTTTAGCCTTTGGCCCAGTCATGGAGTGTCCACGTCGATTCTCTAGTCAGAAAAAGGTAAATGTGATTAGCATCATGAGTCAGTTATAAGGATGAGTCAGAATCGAGCCGCAATTCAGGTATGGATCAGACTCAGACTCCAGTGAAAGAACGAGTCAGAGTGGAACCATGAGTCAGTTCATGTCAAATTCAAGTCTAGTCATGAGTCAGTTATAAGGACGAGCCTGAGTCGAGTCGCTATTCAGTCAAGGGCAGCTCTGAGACGAGTCCTATGTCAAGTCTGAGTCAAGTCGTGACTTATTTAAGGCAAGTTAGAATCAAGTAACGTGTCTGTTAGGGACGAGTCTGAGTCACAAGTTGAGGGTGAGCTTAAATAAATTCACAAGCTAGTTATTGCTGAGTCACATCAATTTGGAAGTCAGTTAAGGGCAAGTCTGATTTGAGTCATCGGTCAGTTATATGGATGAGTCTGAGTCAAGTCTTGCGTTGGTTAAGCCTAGATTTGAGTCATGTCACAAGTCAGGTAAAAGTGAGTCCAAATCAAGTCACAAGTCAGATAAGGGTTGGAGTGAAGTTGTTAGCCTCCAGACAAATTTTAGTAGGGATATCTTTTAGGGCCCTTCTCCAAGCGGTGCTTCCCTAGATCAGCTAGGATTAGCTTGTAGACTAGCATGAATATCTGCTCGCTTGTAAGTTCTTGTAAAAATGTTCTTCTAAAGGAGGAAAAACATAAATTCTGTTTCCGCTGACCCTTCCATAGATTCTTTAAGGAAGAGCTCCGCAGGAGATTTGCGCAAATGCTCACACTAACCCCAGATATAGCTGATCAGCCGAGACATGTATGGTGTCTGAAGTTAGCTTCATTAGCTGCAGCGCTGGGCCTGCGGATAGTCTCCCAAATCTTTTCCGTAAACACTAGCACTCAGCTCCATGATGACCGCATGTCCTGAATGTGGACCACCGTGGTCTGGAGCAAGGGACTGATGGATGCATAGGCCAAGACCAGGCAGGAGAAGGTTGCAGTAGTCAATGCTTGAGAGCCTAAAAAGTCCTTTGAGTTGTAGGAACCAGGTTCCAAAACTCCAAACGTTCCTCAAAGTGCCTCAGGGCCTGTAAGAACTTTTGGGATTCCTTAGTGTGAATCTGTTTGAATGAAGGTTCCTAGAGGATCTTCAGGCTACTATATTTGGATCCAGCTATGAGGAACTTCTTGAATTTATCTCACTGCAGTGTTGGAAGGCCAAGAATTTCAAGAGGAACGTTTTGAAGGTTCTTCAGTTTTTAAACTGTGGAGGAATCGCTTATGGTTTCTTGAGGGTTCCTCAAAGGTTCCTCCACAGTTTCATATTGAAGAACCTCCAAACGTTCCTCAAGGATCTTGTGGCCACATCGATGGTCATTTTGTGTCATTTTGTGTCCCTTCCAGAGCGGGTTTTGTGCAAAAAACATATTCATAAATTTCATATGGGTGAGTAATGCTGAATGAGTGCTCATCCCATTCACTGTTGTTGTTTTTTTTAGAGGTGGGGGGTGCCAGCTTTTGCTGAACAGCATGCAGGTATCTGGCTGATAATGAAGGGCCGTGAATGCTAAAACCAGATAAGTGGGGATACAGGGGCACGTGTGAATGGGTTCATCGGCGAATTAGTTTTGCCCTTCCAGCCTGTTTCCATTGTTTTCACCGCCACTATGGAAAGTGGCAGGAAGTAATGGGATGCAGAAATAGGGCGAGCGGCAAAGGGAGCACGGTTAGCATGTGAAATGATGTTTGGACACCTGGGAATAATGCATGATGGGTGAGCGCGCTCTACCCATTGCGACTGTCAAAAAGCAATTATTGTATGTGGGCAACATCTCCCAGGAGTCTAGCTTTACTATTGTGGCGGTTTAGATGGCTTTTCTCTTGTTTACTCACGGAAAGTGTTGTCTTATTGTTATGATGATGCTTTCTATACACATATATGAATTGACTCTTCCAGGCCCATTTGGGGGGAAAAAAAGGCTTGCCAGAATCAGTTTATTCTTAGCGGAGTAGAAACGGATGCTTCCACCATTTAAGCTAGCGAATGACAGCAAATTTGAAACATCTCTGGCCGTGTTATTAGAAACCCCTACCCCCCTTGGTTGACTTGAGGTCAAGTCTCTAGGGTAACCCTCATAATGAAAAAGGAAAAGTTACGTTCGTTTACTGCCTTCGTTCCGATCTGCTTGTCCTAACGAGTCAGTTTTGTCCATTTTGTCCATTTCTCAGGCTGAAAATCAAGTCCAAATCACGAATCAGTCACGGATGGGACTGAGTCATGGAGTGTGCCCGTTGATTCACTATTCAAAAAAGGGTAAATGTGATTAGCATTATGAGTCAGTTAAGGATGAGCCTGAGTCGAGTCATGAGTCAGTTAAGGGCAGGTCTGAGATGAGTCATAAGTCTGAGTTAAGTCATGACGTAACTTAAGAACAGTCTGAATTGAGTCACAAGCTAGTTGAGCTGAACCTCCAGACAAATTGTATGTCAGTTAAGGACAATTTAAGGAGTCGAGTCGCGATTCAGTCAAGAGCAGGTCTGACGTGAGTCACTTGTCAAGTCTGAGTCAAGTCGTAACTTATTTAAGGCAAGTCAGAATTAAGTAACCTGTCCATTTAGGGACGAGTCTGAGTCACGGGTTTAGGGTGAGCCTAAGTCAGTTCACGAGCTAGTTGTTGCTGAGTCACATCAATTCAGAAGTCAGTTAAGGGCAAGTCTGATTCAAGTGATGGGTCAGTTATATGGATGAGTCTGAGTTGAGTCTTGCGTAGTCAGTTAAGCGTAGAATTGATTCATGTCACAAGTCCGGTAAAAGTGAGTCTGAATCAAGTCACGAGTCGGATAAGGGTGAGTCTGAGTTAAGTTTTGAGCCTCCAGACAAATTGTAAGTCAGTTAAGAACAAATTAAGCACAATTACATAATTACATAAGTCAGTGAAAAACAAGTCTAAGTCAAGTTGCAAGTCAGGTAAGGTTGAGTCTGAGTCGAGTCTGGTGTAGTCAGTTAAGCGTAGAATTGAGTCATGTCACAAGCCAGGTAAAAATGAGTCAGAATCAAGTCACGAGTCAGATAAGGATGAATCTGAATAAAGTAGTGTACACTCACAGTTTTATGAGGCTTGGCCTGATCCAGATCTAATCCTGATACTCAAGACGCATGAAGGGACCAGGTGTGAACAAGGTCTGAGTTGCCACCGAGTCTACATTGTGTCCAAGTCCCTGACTCGAGTCTTGATCTCTGATCTATATACTGGACCTATAAGGTATTTGTTAGCTCAATGAACACTGACTGTAGCTTGGAGTTCCTAAGTGGACAGTGAGTGAAGCCCTGGTCTTCCTCAACATGGCGACAGATGGGCCGAGGTCTGTGGCTGCGTGCTGCGTAGTGGACGTGAGCAAATGTTTATGTTTTAGCTGCTAATTAGAGTCGTGGCGGTTGTTCACCATTTGCCTTTTTTCTTTCTGCGTATTTCCTCGCCGCAGTTTATGATCAAGCATATGGCAAAAGAGCCCCGTGTCAGCCGTTTCCTCCGCTATGAATTTTGTTTACAACATAGAACTGTTGCCATGGGGTTCATCAGGGTTTAGAGGTGCCGTATATCAGAGCTGAAACCATGCCTGCAGCTAGCTTGTCTGGAGCGTAGCACTGCTCACACTGATAGGATTCAGATGAGCAGAATCTTCAGATCGACTTCCCCAAACAAGACGCTCCGCGGGTTCCAGGCATCAGTCATCGGCGGCAAGCGAAGCGCTTTAGAGCAGTCGGATTGCTGGAGCAGTGGACAGATAGCCAGTATCTGCCCTGAGGCAGAGGGACACTCCTGGCTGAGGCCAGAGGAGCGTGGCAATCCCTATCTGTGTGTGGCGCGATAAGGCCCGGGCTTTTCCCCCCCTTTTATGCACTCTACCTGGCCATCGAGACACACACCGCTCTAGTGATTATCCACATATCACTGACACTTAGAAAGCCCCGGCGTGAGCCCCCGCGTTTCCTAATATAGCCCACACTCCGATGAGCATACTCTCTCTCTCTCTCTCGCTCTCGCGCTCTCTCTCACATGCACCTTGAGGCGTAATTGTTTTTTCCACATCCACATCGTTTTTTCCACCCCTTTCTTGTCAGTTCGTCACAGTTTTTCTGTGAGTGGGCCAAGGTCTGCCGGAGCTGCAGTAACACAGTGTCGTCAAGTGTTCACTAAAGGCTGTTCGCTCGTCGGTTGAAGGTAGCAGCTGAAGGACGTGAGGGACCTTCAGGCTGTCGACTGATGGCAGCTATGGGTGGAATTTGATAGAATTCCGACTTGATTGAATCCATTTCTGTGGGTGTCCTTTTTTCCCCTCACTGAATACCTTGGAATACCATCTCGTCGCCATCACCTGGAGATCTGGAGATGATTCCAAGTGCTAAGCTGGAAACTGGGCTGGTTTATGAGACTTCCAAAGAGGCGTCGAGACAGGTGAGGGAGGCTGTCACAGTCAAAGTCGACAGTCGAGATTAGTTTGAGCGTAGGGGCGGTGATGAGCGGTTCACGATTCATAGCATACACTATGTGGACAAAAGTATTGGGACGCCTGCTTGTTCAATGTTGCTTCCGAAATCAAGGATCTTTGGAAAAAAAAAGTTTCTCCTGCTTTTGTTGGAATCTGTCTCTACTGTCCAGGGAAGGAGGCTTTGGAGACTTGCTGTGAGGATTTGATTGCATTCAGCAAAAAGAGTGTTAGCGATGATGATCCCATTGACGATGATCCCAATTTATCCATAAAGTACAGGATAGAGCACCACCATCCATCATCCCAGAGAACACAGGTCAATGCTGGGGGGCTTTATACCCCTGTTGGTCTGCTCCAGAGAGTCCTGTTCTGTTTTCTACTGGCAGCACATCTATAATGGGACTAGACGAGCAATTTACGTGTGTGTGTGTGTATGCGTGCATTTGCACATCTGTGTGAGATGTTACATGGGTGTGAATTAAACGCAGCTAAATGCATTCATTACAAAGGGTGTCCACAAACATTTGGACATGCAGTGTACTTAAACATACCAGACCAGGGTGAGAAATGCTGGGGTTCTAGAGGTCCTAGGGCCATCTAATCAACCACTTTGGCACACTGCATCACCTTCTCAATACGTCCACAATCCAAGGTATGTGGCTAGTTAGCAAACTAGGCAAATAGCTAGCAAAATGGCCACCATCTAGCCCACGCCTTAAGAGCAATTTGTCTTATAGCCACTTCATATACACTACATAACCAAAGAAGCTAACAGAAATATATACCAGAGCGCTAAAGCAAAGACATCCGTTAAACTAGCGAAAGGCTTCAGTTACGTTAGCATAGCTTTGTTGATGCTAGCTGGATCAGCTTGCAAAATTAGCATCCTGGTATTGCCAATATCACAGTAAAAGAGTCTGGGTTTTCTAGCTAATGTGAACTGATGATGCAACGGCTATCAAAACACTATAATAATAATAATAATAATAAAAATAATAATAATTATTAGTATAACAGATCATTATTAGCTAATAATTAGGCAAACAGAGGGGTACAGCTTCAGTGTGTGTCCCAGTACATCAAGCGGCCTTTAAACACCCCTGACAGCAACGTTATATTGGCTGACATTTTTCAAACCAATATTTGGTCTGTTTTCATCTGTGTGTTTCACTGGAGCTCAGAGCAGGCCCACAGGCCCTCGGCTTTCACTTTTTCTCCCGGGCAGTGACACAACCCCAAAGCGGCGAAAAGGTTAGCGAGGGAAGCGCTTGACTTTGCTGTAATGAAAATGTCACTCTCTGTCCTCTCTTTCCGCAGCTTTGCTCTCATGTAGCGGGACTCTGAGTAAAGCTGCTGGAGTTTTGTACAGTAATACATTCAGATAGCTTCTCTTAGAATTCCACATGACTCACATCTCGGCCCCAACTTTAGAAAATCTTTTAAAAAGCCCAAGACATAAACGTCCAAAGCATACGTCCCCGACACCACAAGACTGAATTTGGCGTCTTATTTCCTGCCTGATTTTAATTCGAATTTCCCGTCCCACCTTAAAAGTACCTTAAAACTGAATATTTTTCATGGCATGAGACTTCCAGAGAGGTGTCGAGACAGGAGAGGGAGGCGGTCACTGTCAATTAGTTTGAGTGTGGGGACGGAAATGAACGGTTCATGATTTCAAGCATACGCTATTTGGACAAAATTATTGGGACGTTCAATGTTTCTTCCATAATCTAGGGTATTTAAAAAAAGGTTTATCCTGCTTTTGTTGGAGTAACTGTCTCTACTGTCCAGGGAAGAAGATTTTTGTGGGACACCCCACCTCATCCCAACTCCCCAACTCATCCCAAAAGTCTTGGATAAAGCACCATCGGTCATTCCAGAGACCACTGCTCCACAGCTTAATGCTGGGGGTGGCTTATATCCCTCTAGCCCACGCCTGGAAAACTGTGTATTCCTTGGCCATAGCTGACGCACTGTTGTTGCTTCACCGGGCCAATTCCAAAACCCCGCAACTGTTACATCACAGTCTTGATTCGTAATATTCACCCCCCCCCCCAAAAAAAAAATGTACAAGGCCAGCCCACTATTGAAAGCAGTCTGATGAAATGCGCCGTCGACTTTCAGAGAATATGATGATGTTGACACTAGAGAGCAGATCATCACCTCCAGACTCTACTTGCTAGTTGTGGGAATATGGGTTGCTACAGGAACCAGAACTTGTAACTGCAGAATTTCCTGTGCTGGTCATATGTAGCTCTTAGGAAGCTCAAATGAGGCAAACGACAATGAAAAAGCAGCAGAGGCAAACAGGGATCCACACCAAGGAGAAAGCTAGTACCGGTACCAGTAAACTGGACTAGTACCATCAACCAGCTGATAATGGCTAATTAAAGTTTTTTTGAGGAAAATCAGTATGTTTCATTCTGAGCTATATGGGTTCTGTGAGCCGTCGCTAGTACCATAAACCAGCTAATAAAAGCAGATCTTATTTTTCTTTCTCAAGGAAAATCAGTGTGTTTCATTCTGAGGTAAAATAACAGGGTGGTAAATAGGCTTGTTAAACAATATCCGAGCATTTTCACACACTTACTAGTTATTCCTCAAAGATCATTTATTATACTCAGTAAATGCATTCTTTGACACCTTTAAATGCCCCAGCAGTTTTATTCTAGTGCCATACAGGTATGTGGGTGAAACCGCTGTCCCATTTAAGGTGGAATGAGAAATTTGAATAAGAAGCGTGGAGCTTCGTGCCCAGGGGATTTATTATTTCGTCCCTGTGGCAGTAGCATGGTTGGGTAGGTCTGAGTGTGGGTGTGTATTTGTGTGGTTCTGTAAAAGAGACGTAGTTGAGGTTTTTTTAATAGTCAGGGCTACCAAAAGATCCAGCTGTCAAAGAGAAAGAAAACATTTTTGATTAGAATTTGAATGATGGAAACAACACCAGCTTCATGTCTGCAGAGGTTCATTTAGTCATTAGCCTAATTGGCCTAGTATCACAGGGAGAATTGGAAAATGGCCACATTTAGTTTATTTGGTTTAACAGAAATGGCTGAAATTTGGTGGCAAGTCACGTTGGGTCTCTGCCTACCTAATGAGCATTCAAATATTTTCAGAACTCTCATATTTCATGTCTCAAATGTCAATCAAATTTGTGAGAAATAATTTTATATTAGAATGTGGTGCCATTTCTTTTTACCAGCTCCTTCTAGTTTCCTTGTGAGACCTTTTGTACTTTACGTTTACTTCTTTGGACCAAAAGGATTACATTTTAATGTCATTTGTACATGTTTTAATGTTTGTTTACTTGACTCAGAAAACTGAGCCTTAATAGTGAGACTTTATCTGTGCTCTTTTATTGTATATCAATTTGTGTATCTCCCAATTTGGTACTGCCAATTAACTCACCCGCTTGTGGCTCCCCCTAGCACTAGCAATACGAAGTCAATCATTGCTTGTTTCTTAAACTGCCGCCAATGTAGCCGACACGCTCAGAGGAAAGCGCCGGACCCCCAGCTCCACCGCACCAGCTAACAGTCACCTGTGCTGGCCAACATCGCATAAGAATGATGAGGGGAAAGAGCACCATCTGCCCACCTGGAGAGAGCACGACCAATTGTGCGCTCTTTGACTCTGGCTGCTGATGGCAAAGCAGTATTGCTCTGGGCCAACTGAACCACTCAGAACCCACTATTAAAAAAAATATACAGAGGCCTTTTTTCGTTCAGGCATCTTTGTGCAGGCGTGTCGATTAACACAGGCCTCCTGGCTTTTGGCTTACATTTACCCTGACCCCCCAGGCAATGACCGAGGAGGGGCGGTTAAATGATTTCTCTCTTTCTCTCCTTTCCAGAGCCTCATCATCCGCCTCTCCCCCATCCCCTCCTGCTTATACCCAACTCAGACACTTCCACTTTGCCTCTCTTGTCATTGTTCTCCTCAGCTGGAAAGCCTCCAAGCCCATTTCCACACTCCAGCCCACTCATCGCTCATATACAAGCCTGTCGGATTTGACTTCAATTATCATGTTTCTACAAAATGCAGAGTAGCACAGGGCTGCCAATTTGCCTCATTTAAAGGTTATTTCATCCTCATTGTGCTGGAAATATTGCAGCCTTTTTTCCTCTACACCTCGTGGCATTTTAGCTGATAGTCTTAACCCAGCATGCTTTGTTAACAGTCATCAGAAATGTGCTAGTCTTAAGCTTTGTTAAGACTCGGTGGGCCACCACAGGTCAAGTGTGCCGGCTACACCATTAGAACCCAGTGGCAGACCAAGACTGTTAGACCTAGGCCTTCTTTTAAGGCTATAGACGTCAAAAGTCTGTTCAAAAAAGAGGATAAAAGCCAGATGTACGGTAATGCTAGTTTCTGGTAGCCCTACCATGGAGTTCTGGCAGTGTGTTAGCATAAAGCTAACAACGGCCATGCACTTCAATGCTTTCTGGGTGTCATTTTAAACACAGACAGTAAAGAAGCACAGAGCTGGGATTCACAGCTATTGGTGTATCTAGAACTTCCAGAAGGTCCAGAGTGTATTTTATGAAGTTGGTCCCACCGATTGGTTGATCCCAGTGTGAGTTCCTAATTCTGTCTGTGGTTAATTTGAAGCTATAGGCCTTCAGTTCTTCTCCTGAAGTCCCAACCAATGAGAGTGGTCCCTCGGTTGAAGATACCTAGACAACAATGGAAATAAAATCCAGCCTGGACAATTTTCCCTTTAGGGTTCAATCATGAGGCCTTCTATGAAGGCTTTCTTGGACTCTTGGACTCCTTGGAGTGGCGCAGCAGTCTAGGTGTTGGCTCAACCATTGAAAAAATCACCAAGTGAAGCACTGAGAGGGATTGACAGGGACATTTTACTCAGCTCATAGTTGGTCATACTGCACCCTAAACCATATTAGCATGTCTAAACCACCTTAATGTAGAACTGGATGTGGTTTAAGTGCGTTAAGAGTAGTGGGTGGGGCAATGGGTGCACCATAAATGAGATAAATCTGTGCGGAACTTTTGAATCCAGGCCATTTCGGACCATTTCTCTTGATCCAATTACTATTAAATGTTCACAAAGGCACGTTTTTGAATAAAGTTCAAATTGAGTGAAAATAGTGGAAGGTTACGATGCTTTGATTCTTGAACACTGAAAAGGTGAACACTTGTCCTGGACCGCAGTGCCAGGCTGCAGAGTTTAGGGGGACAGATGACAAGCCCATGGGGGGTCGGACCGTCCTTCGATGCGTCTGTCAGGGCTACGTGTATCAGTGAGCTGTTTGAGATGGATGTTTATACTTTACCTTCTGCTGCAGTGTCCTTGTATTCACACCCTTTCATGCCTTTTTCACTTTATCTGAGGCGCTATATTTAGATTCTCTGATGTGTGGAAACACACCCATGCTCAAGGCCATACCTCGCATCATTGCAGATACTGGTTGACGTCCATGATTACATCATCAATTTTAAATTCATGTTTTTATGTAATGCGTCAAACCTCAAAAAACTACTCTGAAGTTAAAAAAAAAACTTCAAGTTAGCACGATGAGAGAATCCTGAAGAAAAATACATTAGCCTTCATGATAAATAATGCCTGTGGCCTTCAGTAGTTTCAAAACCCAGTTTTGGAAGGTACACAACTATACCTTGAAGGACCCCCAGGACAAAAACTAATCAAACTAATCCATGAAGTTCAACAACCTCCCTATGGATCTTCCCTATAAGAGTATTGCAGGACATAGGTCAGGACTGAAGACCACAGTGACCTCAAGAAGTTTGAAATGAAAGAAGCTGGCCAAAACATTGAACCTTCCTTGGGTAAGCCAAATTTATCTTTTGGGCAATAAGGGCCTTGGTAATGGAGATGGGAGATTGGTGTGTCTAGAACTTCCAGAAGGTCCAGAGTATTTTTTTATGAAGTTGATTCCACTGATTGGTTGATCTCACTGTGAGTTCCTAATTCTGTCTGTGAAGCTTTAGGCCTTCAGTTCTGCTCCTGAAGTCCCAACCAATGAGAGTGGACCCTCGGTTGAAAATAGCCAGACAACAATGGAAATAAATTCCATACTGCACCCTAAACCATATTAGCATGTCTACACCACCTTAATGTAGACCTGGATGTGGTTTGAGTGGGTTAAGAGTGATGGGTGAGTGTGTACTTACAGAGCAGCTTATCACCTGGCTAACATTATCCATCCAGTGAAACATGGTGGTGGTAGCATCATTCTATGAGGATGCTTCTCATTCTTCAGTAACAACTGATTGAAGAACAGATGGTTGCAACCAAATACAGAATCATTCATGAACATTCACTTCCAAATACCACCAGAGAAGATTCTCAGTAGTCTCTTAATGTCCTTGAGTGGTCCATCCAGGTCAGACCTCAAACATCTGGGGAAATTCACACATGTTCTCCATCCAATCTGATGAAGTTTAAGAGGATCTGCAATGAAGAATGGAATGAACTACCCAAATCCAGGTGTGCAAAGCTTGTAGAAACTTGTATCCAAGAGGACTTAGAAGTAAATGCAATTGCTATCAAGGGGTTTCTACAAAGGGTATGAATACGGAATACTCCAATTTTGACTTTAGTTTGGCCATGGTTTTGAGTAGCTACATTATCTGGGGTGTTCTAATTCTGACAAAGAAAATTGGTATTACATGGATGGTCCATTGTAGAAGCCTTGTAGATGCTAACCTGATATTCAACTAACATTCAACCGAAAGCCTATTAAATGCAACTGAACTGAATGTTGAATGTGAATCACTGTCTATTGAATGGAATCTCGCACCTAACCCTGATACCCTAACCTTACCCTTGAATCAGCCCTAAATCCTAACCCTAACTTTATCCTAAGTCTAAGATCTAACCTTAAGCCTAACCCTAAAAGGGTGTTCAGTTGCGTTTATTAGGCCTTCAGTTGAATATCAGGTGAGCATTTACAAGGCTTCTACAATGGACCATCCAAGTAAGGTAATCCCAGAAAATTACATTTGACTGCTGGTATGGCATTCAGTTCAGTGAGATCAGATATGCCCACATAAAAAATCAATTCCACCATAAAATTATTTCTATCTTTGAGTTTTACTTCCTTTTGCCAATCAGTCTGTTGCAAGAAAGATATTTCCTCCCCGCGGAAATGCCGTTCTCCCTTAAATCCAGTCGATTTGATGCATCGCCACAGTATTACACACACTTCTCATCACCGCTGTCGTCCTCAGACCATCTCGTGTCCTAAGATGGCTCTCCTTGCGACCGGCTCGCTCCTCTGGAGCAGCGTCTAAAGCCTATAACTCTACTGTAATTGAATGTGGACACCCAGGCGAAAATAATAGGGGTTCTCTCGCTCCCGAGCAGCACTCAGACCGCAGGATTCCCCTTCCCCAAGCTGCGAGATGGGGATTTCAGCCCTCTCAGCCTGAGCTCCTCATCACACTCAGGTGATGAACGGCTCTTTGGTTAAGTCGCTTTCCCCCTCCCGTAGCAACGGAGGGACATCTGGGGCCCTAACAAAGACAGCATTTTCTCTCCTACCCGCCCTCCAGCCTTTCGACTCCTGAGACGAATGCCACTCGGAGCGCTTCTCTGGCCTGTTTCGCCTCGTCTGGATGACCCTCTAAAGCATGTTTATGAAATTCAAATGTCTGCCCACGCTGAGCCGGAGACGGCAGTAATGCACTTGCTTTTTTTCCCTCCTGTTTTTTTATCCCACACACATATCGTCTGTAAGAGCCTTCGTCTTTCCCCAGGACGACTCGGCAGAAAAGCGGCAGACAGGGCAGCTTCCACAGGCCGTAGATATGAAATCACCCCGAATAGATCGCTGTTCTTTTTTGGGAGATCAGAGGTCAGTACTCCCGCATTTTACGAAAAAGCCTTGATGAAAAAATGATCTCTAGGTGAGTGAAGTCATCTTATATGTGGTCGAATTTTTAATATTTCCTGTTATTTCCAGACGTTTCTCACTTATTCTGTAGAAAACGCATTCTAGTCAGATCATTTCGCTTGTTTTGAGAAATAAATAATAGAATAAATCACTGGGCCTCATTTACTAATAGCTTTCTATCACTGGTTCGAGTCCTGGGTCATGCTGCTTGCCATCAGCAGCCGGAGTCGGAGAGGGCACAATTGGCCTTGCTCTCTCAGGGGTGGGTCGATGGCACTTCCCCTCCACATCACTGCTAGAGTGATGGTCAGCACGGGACTTCTGTTAGCTATTGTATCGGAGCTGGAGAGTCATGCTATCCTCAGAGTGTGTTGGCTACCTAGCGATGCTGCATCAGCAACAGTTGAAAACAGGTGGCGGCTGGCTTTGTATGTGTTGGAGGAGATGTGCTAGTGCTTCCCTGGCTTCCCATAGCTGCTGCCCGCATCAGATTCAAAACTTTAACGCTGGCCTACAAAGCCAAGAATGGACCAGCCCCTCTGTACTTGATGGCAATGGTCAAAAGCCGATCCGCACCAAGAGCTTTAAGTACGGCTCGGCTCGACCCGCCATCCTTTAAGATCCACGGATGACGAGCGTTCAGGCTTTTTTCTGTCCTGCACCAAAGTGGTGGAACGAACTTCCCCTGGGTGTCCGAACAGTCCCAACTTCCCCAACCAGCTGTCTTCAAACCCAAACTGAAGACCCTCCTCTTCTGAGAGTACTTGGGCAAATAGCAGAGTACTATGGTCTCCTCCTGACTTGTGTTTAGTAGAGTCTAAACTTAGAGGTATCTTTGAATTTTAGTCTATTCAAACTAGCCGAGGTTTTTCTTGGGTAAATAGTGAAGCACTTTTGTAAGTCGCTCTGGATAAGAGCGTCTGCTAAATGCCTTAAATGTAAATGTAAATTGGCCTCAGAAACTGGGTAAAAGAAATGGGCTAAAATGAGAAATTTCTAATTGTTAAACAGTTTATTTATTAATTCTAAATTAATTATTAGACATTGTTTGAATCTCTGCTAATCTTGTAATGGTGGATCCAATTGTCTTCATAAAATTGAACAAATCCCACAAAAGAAAACACTGGTGATTGTGGTGAAATTTCTTCTCAACCCCTTAAGCAGCCTATGGCCCACCGTAGCAGACGAACTGATCTGCAAAGGAAATACTGAAGTTAAGATCCTCAAATAGTCTCATCATTTCTCCTGGACACAGTTTGAGACTCAAGACAATGTGAGATCCCTTGAGTTTTCTCACTTTGATCAAACCAATGTCTCACAGGTGGCTTCATCAAGTGTACGTGGATCTCCTCATTTCTTAGAAAGCTCTCCTCTACATCTCAGAGATCTGTCAGCGGTCTGTCAGGGCAGAAGCAGATCTCAAGCTTTTCTCATTGGTGTCCAGAATGCCCCACTCCTCAAACTTCGTCCCAACAGTCAGCAGCCATGGGCTCTTCGGCACTCCCCGGCACTCTGAACATTACCATAACTGATGTCCACAAAGCAGGAGAAGACAGATGGTAGAAGATGTGTGAAGTGTGTCTTCTGGTAGCCGTCTCCTCAGTTTGTGACATAATTAAGAAATGGCGGTTAACAGGGACAGTAGAGGTCAATCTGAGGTCAGGGAGACCAGGGAAACCAGTGCAAGAGGACTGCTTGTAGGATTGTGAAAAGAGTCATCCAAAGAAAGACATTTTTAAAGGAACATCTAAGCAAAGTGAGGCAATTTGTGAAGAAAGGCTGCAGAACTTTTATTAAAAGTTTTTCATTGGTATTTGGCTCCTGCTGGGCTCTTTAGAGTATATTTTCTGTGGTATCGTAGGCATCACTTTTTGTTTTTGAGGATGCAGTTAAAGATGCCAGATTGAAACACAATGATTGGCATGAGTTTCATTGGGGTTTTTTTTTGGCTCTTGTTGAAAAAGCTTGGTGTTGTTTTATTGGCTTTATTCCAGTTCTGTGTAAATAGCTTCTTCAGTTACAGTGTTGTTGTTCTTTTTTTACTAATAAACAATTGCATCAGTGGAATCCAGTGGAATTTATTGGGAGCAGTTCATTAATATTCATGAAATATTCATTAGCGCACTGAATCACTTCCTAAAGAATCAACAATTTGACTGCGATCAACAAACGACGGTGAGGTGAACTATATCCACTGTGTATTTCCTCATTTACTGTTTCCTCCGACTCTGGTTCCTGGGGAACGAGAGCGGCCTTTGGTTGAAACTTCATTATCACAAAAACACGATTAGAAAACACAACCTGATTAGATCAGCTTAGACAGATGAAAATTAAGCCCCAGACGAGTTCTCTGGATTTGCTGAAGTACTACAGCCAGATTGGGCCCTGTTTAGGGGGAAGGGTCCCACAAGCCCAGGAGGAGCGCCCAGACCACTAATCCACCTCTTGAACACCCACTCGCTTGAAGTACAGTGGCAGAATGCAGTCCCACCAGCGAGGGGTGGTGGTGGTGGTGGTGGTGGCTGAAATATGAATGAGGTTTTGTCTGTATGGCAAACAAAACGAGATGTACACCTTGTGTTGATGATTTCTGCCTACCTGTGCCAGGTTGAATCCCATCCAGACCTCGGCTTGACCTCCATCATTCCTGTTAAAGAACAGCTAAACCACAATGCTGTCTGCTTACAGTCTTCTCCTGCTTCATGGGTGTTGACTGTTTTCAGCTGCTTAGAGGAGGCCATGGCTGCTGATTGTCTGGGGTGAGGTTTGTGGAGGAGTTTTCCAGAGGCTTGGAAAAGTACATCACCTTAATGGCGATAGCTGTGAACAAGCCATAGCTCTAACAAGGGAACAAGGGCTGAAATATGAATGAGATTTTGTCTGTAAGGCGAACAAAACAAGATATTCACCTTGTGTTGATGATTTCTGCCTACCTGTGCCAGGCCAAATCACATAGCTTCGAAAGACAAGACTGAAACACACAAGTCTCCTTCATTTTCCTCCCTCTTTCACTCCCAGATAGTCTTCCTGTCTCTTTTTAAAGCCATATATTTTCATTTTTGCTTAATTTTCCTCCCCAATTTCAGATAACCAATTACCCAACCCACCCCATCACACTTAACGCTCCCGACATTGGGAGGATAAGGCCAGACACATGCACAACCAACCACCGCCTCTTTTCGAACTGCCGTTGGTGCAACGCCACCATCAGAGGAAAGCCCGGCAAGCCCAAAAGGCCCATCTAGCAAAAGCCTGTGCTGGCCACCATCACACTGAAGAGAGAGAGAGCAATCTTGCAGTTGTGCTCTCTCAGGTTCCGGCTGCTGATGGCAGGCAGCATTAACCAGGATTCGAACCAGTGATCCTTCTTATCCAGACCTCAGCTTGACCTCCATCATTCCTGTTAAAGAACAGCTAAACCACAACGCCGTCTGCTTACAGTCTTCTCCTGCTTCTTGGGTGTTGACTGTTTTCAGCTGCTTAGAGGAGGCCATGGATGCCGATTGTCAGGAACGAGGTTTATGGAGGGTTTTCCAACTCCACCATAAACCTTAATGGAGATAGCTGTGAACAAGCCATAGCTCTAACAAGGGAATTAAGGTCTCAATGCCTCAGATCTCTAGGGGTGCCCAAACGCTTGCTTTGTACTGCTGCAGTGCAGTCACAAAATTCCTAAATTCAGTTAAAAGAACTGGGGCACAATTTCCATTGTTAGAAATACCCTTGTAGGGCATTTGCATGAGTTGTCACTGTGAGAAAAGTGGATAATGACTACAGAATGCTGTGTGTGTGTGTGTGTGTGTGTGTGTGTGTGTGTGTGTGTGTGTGTAATGGATTCCTTTGTCAGTCACTGAGTTGAATAATGAGAGCCTACCTAATGGCCCTGTTGAAATGCCACTTTCCAGGCCAAAACAGAAACAGAGGTGAGCCCTGGCGACGCTTATCAAACAGTATTTTCAGAACAAGAAGGCTAATATAATGTGAGTAAAGGTGTTAAATATAAGTGAAAAAGCCGTGACCTTGTCCCAGCCTGAACCTGATCAGAACTGAGAAAGCACTGGAAGGAGGTGAAGTATTGCATTGTATTGGGATCGCTTATGTCGTGATACTCTTCTTCGGAGGACTTCTTTTGGAAAGGAGACTCGTGACCACCGTCTTTCAGTTGCAACAATGAAGCATTTTATTCCAATCAAAAGTACAGTGTGGAGAGAGCCTGCCAATTCTGGGTGCCCCTCTGCTCTCTCTCTCTTAGACAAAGGAACACCTCGTGTTTTATACCCTACTATACGTCATATGTTGTTGTACTGTTCCCATATGCAGGATGTCTGCATTTCATCCAGGAATAATCATTAGCCCCCACCATTACTTACGTGGTATACGTGCTGCAGACACAGCTGGACCCCTTATCATCTCAGCTACATACACCCAAAAGTATGTCCGATCTAAACAACATCTTATGTCCGTTCAGTTCATGTACAGTTTATCAAATTAGGCCTGGGAATGGATTCCACTCTACCCCATGGGCCTCACTATATTATTCCTCAACTCCATACCATTCCTTCAGGCCTATGAATATCTGCATAGCCAATAAATATACTACACTTATTAAGTCTTGACAAACGTGTCCAGAGTAGGCCTGTAGCTTCATGCGCTGGCAATGTCACTGAGAACAAGGTTGCCAGCCAAATGTGTCGTAGGAGGATGGCATTTAACCCTGCATCTTTATTTACTCCTGAAACCACACATAACACACATTGCACACACATATAATAACACACACACACACACACTGAACCTCCGCCTCAGCTCCCCCTCTCTGAACAGTGCGGTCGCCTTGTTTCTATAAGACCGGACCACAGGTCATCGGCCTGGCCAAATTCGCATTAGTACTTCGGCCCCTAAAGATTGCCACTGGACTGAAAGGCCTCGCTCACTCTCGCTTTCATTAGCCCTGAGAGACGGAGCCAAAGGAGGGTCCTGCCCTTACACCACCTGCAGATTCGACTCTGTAATGGAACTCCCATAGGATAAATCTACTCCTCCGAGACACTGGACGTCGCAGTGATTACAGCAATGACCTTTCTCTGGTGCTTTCTCAATAACTGAAGCCTCTTGCTTGATAGTTTGTAAAATAGCTTTTTGTAATAACCATGAAATCCAGCTACATGGAACCATTTAATACAATGATCAGCCATAAGATTAAAACCACCTGCCTCGTGTTGTGTGGGACACCAAAACAGATCTGTCCCGTCAAGGCATGGACTCCACAAGACCTCTAAAGGGGTCCTCCTGTGGTATCTGGCCCTAAGACATTAGCAGAAGATGCTCTAAGCAAGTCCTGTAAGTTGTGAGGTGGGACCTCCAACAGCAGATCTGCCAGATGTTTTCAGAGATTCTGGTTCTGACCCAGTCGTCTAGTCATCCCAGTTTTCTTCTCGTCAGGTTGGCTCAAACATTAATGGGCAGCTGGCACACTCGGAGCGCCATCCACTGACCCGGAGAAAGCATAGCCAATTGTGCGCTCCCAGACTCTGGCCACTGATGGCAAAGCAGCATGGCTTGAGATTCAATCCACGAACTTGCAACCCATGGGCCATAATGGCAGAGAATATGCTGAGCTACTGAGCTAAGTGCAGCCCCCGCAAAGAGCCTTTTAAGCATTCAGTGGCTCATGGTTCCTTATTGGACCTTTGACCTTGCTGAAGAACACTTGGAGAAGGGTGTGGGAATGTCACTCTTTGGTTACAGGGGGGTGCTTCCAAAAACAGTGGGACAAAATGTCTCAAAATCTCTACGATCTGGTAGACTGAGCGTCCTCCAGTGCTACCCTCCTTACATCCAACACCTCCAACGCCCAGCATTGAGATGAAACACAAGCTGTCCGTCAAACCGACTCACCGGACTTCAGTCACGTTAATGCTAAAGGTTGAAAGCATGAGACAGAGGATGCGCAAGGCCAGACCTTTTACCAGCTGGCACTTTCACCCTTGGTACAGACAGAATAACCGACGCAGTTTCCTCACCCGTCTTCAGTGTTAGTGGAATGGTAGACTGGCTGATGAGGCAGGCAGGAGTGAGGAGCGATGTCAAATTCATTTGTCACATTTCAGGACGAACGAGAGCACGCAAATTGCATCCAGGGTCAATCAGTGGCGTATGACTCACCCTCCTCTCCCACTTTGACATGTACTGAGCTCAGAGGTGCCCGCAAGGTTGGGTAGAGAGCAGTGTAAGCATGTTCCACGACAGATTATACCCTTAGCAACGTCCACTTAATAACAGACGCCTGCCGTGTTTACTTACATTGGCCATTGTGAGCTGTAGGGACTGTGCACTTCATGCCAGCAGGCTTTTGTGTGTGTACAGTTCTGAGGAAACTCTTAAGCAATAAAGGTTCTTTGACTTGTCATGGTTCTAGATATGGCCATTTACTTCACCAAAGAACCCTTGATGAACTAATTTTTAAGATGTGTTGAGTGTGCATTATGCAGGTTCTTGAATGGTTCCTGACTTGGGTGTACAGTTCAAGAGAAATCCTTAAACAACAAACATTATTTCTCATGGTTCTAGATATATAGTCATTTCCTTCACCAAAGAACCATTGAAGAACTAATTTTTAAGAGCATACACCCGCATGGTGGAGCTGCTGAGTGTGCAAAACACTGGTTCCTGAATGATGCTTGGCCTGGGCATACAGTTCTGGGGAAACCCTTAAACAACAAAGGTTATTTTATTTGTCATGGTTCTAGATATATAGTCATTTCCTTCACCAAAGAACCCTTGAAGGACTAATTTTTAAGAGCATACACCCGCATGGTGGAGCTGCTGAGTGTGCAAAACACTGGTTCCTGAATGGTTCTTGGCTTGGTTGTACAGTTCTGTGGAAACCCTTAAACAACAAAGGTTCTTTGACTTGTCATGGTTCTAGATATAGTAATTTCCTTCACCAAAGAACCCTTGAAGAACTAATTTTTAAGATGTGCTGAGTGTGCAATATGCAGGTTCCTAAATGGTGCTTGGCTTGGGTGGACAGTTCCAGGGAAACCCTTAAACAACAAAGGTTCTTTGACTTGTCATGGTTCTAGATATAGTAATTTTTATATACCATTATGGTGGAGCTTCTTTATCAAAGTTCCTGAATGGTTCTTGGCTTGCCTGTGGAGTTCTGGGAGAGGTTCTTCCCATCCATTGAAACCCATCCATTGAGAGCTTTTTTGGGGAGCCAAAAATGGTATGTTCTTTGGCTACGTTCTACGTTCTAATAAACTACTCTAGACCTCTATTTATTCACTTGAATAAATACAGTTTGTACAGTTGAACTGCAGAGTCCTCAGTCAGTGTGACATTGGCAATAACAGACATTGACCCGATTGTGTTGTTTTTTTGTCCCTCTGCAGGTCCTGAACGTGACGCTGGCGGAGGGGGAGGAGGTGGTCCTGGAGGATTTAGGTGGGCTGCAGCCGTCCATCCTGGCCAACGAGTCCGTGCTCACTAGAGGGCTGGTGGTGCGCAGCTCCAGCAACCAGATCTCCATCCACTTCAGTAGCAGGAAGCAGCAAGCGCCCGGCTCCCTGCTGCTGCGCTACAGAGGTAACACACGCAGGTGCTCCACTGCACTGTATCCAGTGTATCCAGCAATCAGAGGGAAGCTTATCCCTGACTAGGCGAGGATATTCCTTGCTCCTGGGCTCCCCCTACAGTTGGGAAGTAGAATTTTCACTTTGAGACAGTCCTGACGAATACGCTTTACACATGCTTTTCTGGACACGCTGAGGGGTACAGAACCCTCACTAAAAAGAAAAGAAGCATGTGGGGTGAGGAGATACAGTGATATTACAGAATTTTCCTCAGATATGACTCAGGTTACGTAGCATTACACAGTTCTTGTAAGCGTTCTTATGCCCACTTTACCGAAGTAGAACATAAATCCAGGCATGGGGACTCCACAAAACCTCTAAAGGCACCATGATCCTTTAAGCCCTGTAAGATGTGAGGTGGGGCCTCCGTAAGCATCACTGAGCCTTTGGTACCCCTGTCCCTGCCCTCGGTTCACCTGGTTGTCCTTCCTTGGAGCACTTTTGGTAGGTACCAACCACTGCATGCTGGAAACACACCCCAAGACCTGCCTTGAGATACCTTTTGGAGATGTTCAGACTCAGCCGAATAGCCATCACATCAGACCTGTTCACACCTGCACTAAACACTGTCCACGTGTGATGGTATATCAACTTTACAGGAGAAGGAAAAAACCTTCTTAGCTTTCAATGGAAGTCAATGTAAAAAGATTTTTATTTAAGTCATTTTGGAGCATTTCTATTGGTCCGTTCATCATAACATTTTAACACGATGTAAAGAGCAACTGCCAGATTCATATTCTGTCAAAAAGTGAAAAACGTACGATAATATGTATACACACGACATAGTGGCTCTGAACATCTGTGGCTCAGCCAATCAGATTTCAGAACCTGATGATATATGTAAGTTAGTCGTGAGGAATCTAGAGTGTGGGCCCCCATTCAGAGCCTTGGGGTTTTAGGAAGTTTAACGGAGGGACGCCAAGCGAATTGTTTCTGCACGTTCCTTGGAGAGACCCGACTGAGGACTGCTGTCACTGGACAGAGACTCAAAGCCTTCCTCATCTGATTCGCTGCTCAGTGGCTTCATGCTGATGGCTCTCATCCCTTGTAAGCGTGATCGGATCGTGTCTGCGGCCCGTCATTCCTGGTTGTAATGACATGGGAGAAGAACTGTGCTAATAGACGATTCCAGAGCGATCAGAGGGAGGGAGCACCCCGGGCTGTGGCGTTCCTCACCTCACAGGAGCTTCGTGTAGAGAAAAAGAGAGAGAGAGAGAGAGAGAGAGAGAGAGAGAGAGAGAGAGGTGAAAAGCAAGGGGAACGAAATAACCCGGCGCATGACTAAATTCTTTTGTTTCCGAAACTAATGAAGTATGACAAGCCCGCGTTCTTACACGCCTCTAATGTGCCTGTTGAATAATATGCCTCTCTCTCGCTCACACACACATACACTCCATGTCGTTCGCTCTTGCTCTCTCTCTCTCTAGTATGCTCGCTCTGCTGTTCTCGCTCTTTCCGCTCTCTTGATACAGTGTCTTTATTCTCTGATAACAAGGTGCCACCATTACACAGAAATGACTTGTGCTTGTGCGCTCTTCAATTCCGATGACTTCTCCGGCTGCCGTAGGTCTAAAATAGAACGCTGGTGAATACTGATATCCAAGGCCTGCTATTATAAGGTATTCATCGTATGTCTTGGCTCGTATTTTGTCATTTAATCTTTATTGTGTCGGAGCAGAAACTCTTTAGACACTAGAAAGTCTGTTTATGGTGGGGTTGTGAATGTAGTATAAATATATAGTGGATGGTATTCGCTCACCTGCTACTTTAATAGAGGCCCCTACGTTATAGCTCCACCTCTCTGGGGTAGAATTGGAGACTGTCCATCTGTCGGTGCACAGTTTTTGTTTGCCATCACATTTTAGAGCTGTCGTCTTGCAGGTCATCCCTGAGTCTGAGTCAAATCTTTAGTCTCAAGGGCCCTGAGTCAAGCCTTGAGTCGCACAGTTTGCTTTGGCCATCCCTTAGCCTGGAGTTGTACAAAAGACACCTGAGTCCGACTTGAGTCTTTGTCTCTGAGATCTGAGTGTTCCTGGTGGAAATTTGCAAGAAGTCAAACTGGAGAATGGAGCAGAAACAGAAGCAGTTTTTGGACACAGTTGTCTTTGTCTCTGGGTGTGAATCTGAGTCACGTCATAATTCTCTGAGGTGTGAGTCTGAATTGAGCCTTAAGTCTCGGAGGTGCAAGTCTGAGTCAAGTCTTGAGTCTCTGAATGTGAGTCTTAATTGAGTCTTGGAGTTTCTGTGTTAGAATCTGAGTCAAATCTTGAGTGTTAAATCTGTGGGTGTGAGTCTAAATTTAGCTTGGAGTCTCTGAGTGCAAGTCTGAGTCGAGTCTTGAGTCTCTGAATGTGAGTTTGACCTGAGTCTTGAGTGTCTGTGGTGCGAGTCTGAGTTGAGTCTTGAGTCGAGTCCTAAATCTGTGTGTATGTGTCTAATGCATCTTGAGTTGAGTTTTGCATCTCTGAGTATAAGTCTTGGTGCGAGTCTGAGTTGAGCCTTAAACCCCTGAGGTGCAAGTCTGAGTTCAGTCTTGGAGTCTCAGTGTTAGTCTGAGTCAAATCTTATCTGAGTCTAAATTTAGCCTGGAGTCTCTGAGTGCAAGACTGAGTCGAATCATAAGTCTATAAAGTGTGACTCCAAGATATGTCTTGAGTGTCTGTGGCGCGAGTCTGAGTTGAGTCTTGAGTCAAGCGCTAAATCTGTGTAGGCATCTAATGCATCTTGAGTTGAGTTTTGCATCTCGGAGTATAAGTCTTGGTGCGAGTCTGAGTTGAGCATTAAACCTCTGAGGTGCAACACTGGTGTGTAGTCTGAGTTTTGTCTCGGTGTGTGAGTCTGAGTCAAATCTTAAGTCTTAAATCTGTGAATATGACTCTAAATGTAGTTTCATGTCTTTGAGTGCAAGTCTGAGTCGAGTCTTGAGTCTCTGGGCAAATCTTGAGTCAAGTCTTAATTCTCTGGGGTTCAAGTGCGAGCTAAATTCCTAAGCTGCAAGTCCGAGTTAAGTCTAGAGTCTCTGGGGTGCGAGTCCAAGCCAAGAGGTGCACTTCTGGGGGTGTGTGCTGAGTCTGAAGTTTCAGGGTTTCAAGACAAAAACTGACTAATGATGAATGGGGCAGAGGGTAGCTGATAAACTGTGCATCACAGTACAATGGGCTATTAATGCATGTGGTACAAAAGCAAGACATTCATAAGCAGAGAACCCACAGAGAAAGGGTCTACATAAAGATGTAGATTGTATTAATATACAGTCATCAGTAAGCTGGCCAGACTGCAGTGCTGAAATGTGGCCCAGAGGCACCAAGGGCTGTAATTGAACTGCCTTTTAGCTTATCTTTTAACGACTTTCCATACTGCCTGACAAGTGTGAACCAATCCTGTGTTTGAGTGGAAATGCATGCCTTTCTAAATGTCAAGGGTGTTGTGATGAAAGCCTGCAACAAGACTGCAGCGAGTCCTCATAAATGAAATGTAATGATGCTGTAAGCTCCACATAACCAGATCTATCTGTTAAGATTAAGATAAGTCTAGTACACTATGATGAACTGTCTTTTTAATCCTTTCAAGTCTTTAATTCTATAAAGATCCCAACTGTACTCTAGTTCCATTCTCAAGGTGGGTTCTAGCTTTTTGGGGGCCCAAAGCAGGAGGAGCAAGTCTACACTTGACATTCAAGACTTGACTCAGGCTGCGAGCCTTCAGTCTCTGAGGTGCATGTCTCAGTCAAATCTTGAGTCTTTAGGTGTGAGTCTGAGTTCAGTCTTGAGTCTCTAAGGTGAATGTCTCAGACTCACACCTAAAGACTCAAGATTTGACCGAGTTCAGTCTTGAGACTCTGAGGTAAATGTCTCAGTCAAATCTTGAGACATTAGGTGTGAGTCTGAGTTCAGTCTTGAGTCTCTAAGGTGAATGTCTCAGTCAAATATTGAGTCTTTAGGTGTGAGTTTGAGTTCAGTCTTGAGTCTTAAATCTGTGGGTGGGAGTCTAAATTTAATTTTCAGTATCTAAATGCAAGTCTGAGTCAAGTCTGGAGTCTTTGGGGTGTGCATCTAAGTCAAGTCTTTAGTCAAGTCTTGAGTCTCTGAGAGCAAGTTCAAATCTTTAGTCTCTGTCATGCAAGTCTGAATCAGGTCTTCAGTCTCTGAGGTGCATGTCTCAGTCAAATCTTGAGTCTTTAGCTATAAATCTGAGTCTGAGTTCAGTTTTGAATCTCTAAGGTGCAAGTCACATTTAAATCTTGAGTCTTTAGCTGGGAGTCTGAGTATTCAGCCGAGTCTTAAATCTGTGACTGCAAGTCTAGATTGAGTCTTGAGTCTTAGGGTGTGAGTCCAAGTTGAGTCTTGACTCAGTTCAGTCCCGAGTCCAGTCTTGAGTTGCTAAATTGAGTTTTGAGTCACAGGGTGTGAGTCCGAGCCTCAGACCGAGGTTGTGCCCGATGTAAACGTACCCGCAGATCACTTAAGTAGATGCACAGTGTAAAGAATCCACAGCTTCAAAAGCCCTGATCGAACCACCACAGACTGTGACGTGGAATCTTCTTATTCTCTACAGCACATTCACCAGCATTAATAGCAAGAGATAGAAATCAGGAGTTCAGCTCCAGGTGCCGCCTCCTCCTTTCTCCGTTCAGACCTGAACTGTGAGTACATGCTATTAGTAGAAATCTCTGCGGAGAATTCAGCGAAGTGCATGCTGGTCGTGTAATTCTTCAGGGACAGACGAGGCCTAAAAGATTTATGCATCTGTGAGGAACGACTGGAGAGTCAAGGCAAACAAGGCCTTTTCAGAAAAAGCTCCTGGGTAACAAACCAAGAAGGAGGCTGCCTCAGCTTTTCACTTTTCTTAGCACGGGAATATGCATAATTCAAGCTGCTTTACCTTACACACCTTTGAAGCGAAACACTCAGGAAAGTACAGCTACAGTACAGCCCTCCTTAATGTTTGGGGGAAAGGCCTCGTTTTGCTTTCTGCTCGCTCTTCACAGCTTTGAACTTGCATTAAAGGAAACTCACATTGGCATAAAGTGTGCATTACCGGATTGCAGGGCACCATAATGTTGGAGACGTAGCAGTGGTAGCAGGCCGACCAACACTGCAGGAAAATGAGGAAATGTGACAAAAGAGATGAGCTGAAGTGTAACAAGACTGGGATACTAGCTTTGTAAACCATGGCATCTTTCCCCCCACTGTGAACTGGGCCACATTTACATTTATGGCATTTAGCCGATGCTCTTCTCCAGAGCGACTTACCAAAGTGCTTCACTGTTTACTCAGAAAATACCCTTAGCTAGTTTGAATAGACTAGAATTTAAAGATACCTCTAATCTCAGACACTACTAACACAAGTCAATATGGAGACCATAATACTCTACACTACACTTCACCCAAGTACTCTCGGAAGAGGAGGGTCTTCAGTCTGGGTTTGAAGACAGCAAGCGTTCAGACACCCAGTGGAAGTTCCTTCCACCACTTCGGTGCAGGACAGAAAAAAGTCTGGGCGCTCGTCTTCCGTAGATCTTAAAGGATGGCGGGTCAAGCCGAGCCGCACTTGAAGCTGGACTGGGCTGGGCTCTTGGTACAGATCGGCTTTTGACCATCGCCCTCAAGTACGGAGGAGCTGGCTGATCCATTCTTGGCTGCTACAGGAAGGTAGTGAAGAGAGAACGCCTGATGGTGCGCAAAGGAAGACCAGCCAGAGAGGAGGGGTTAGCTAGGATAGCTTATTAGGCTAATAAGCACTAATGTAATGCAATGGCGGCTCTAGAACATCCCACCAAGTAAGCGGTTTCTGAGATGCTAGCACCCTTCACCCGGTACCCTATCAGCTGTACAGGGCTAGGATAGCAACATTGTTAGCTGAGGTAACCTGGCCTTAGCATTTGTTTGTTTACCAGAACACTGGCTGCTTTTCTCGTGTATGTTGTAGGTCACATGTGATCTACTGTAGCTTTAGACTCCTTCTTAGCAGGCCTATTGTGGAGCAGTCTAACCAGGCTGGTAAATGAAAAAGAGCAGAAAATAATACATGCATTTTCTCAGCATCGTTCTCAGAAATGAGGAAGCCCTCTCTGCAGTCCTAGAAGTTACAGATGGCTCCCCACAGGCTATAGAAGAAGAGAACAAGGTTATTACCTGGTTATGGTGGCAGATTTCAAGAGAACACCTCTGTTCCAGAATAGTTAAGAATGGTCATGTTTCTATTCTGGCAAAAATGCAGCTCATTTTCATTTTTGCTTATTGTTTATTATAATGGCCGAGACTGTAAAAGCTCCAGTAATGTGCTAACGCTGCTCCGGTGTGGAGCTCTGTTCCCTTCCCTGACCTCATGCTTTCACTCTGATTGATATTAAATATCATTGCTGTGTAAAAGCCTTTTACTGCACTGCTGTTAAACAAAGCATCCATACGAAAAGTGGGTGAAGGTCATTGCTCTGGTGGGGATTTGGCCTAAGGTTTGTTGCATTGGCTATGCATGCTTCTGAACGGGTAGGGCGCTACAGGAGGCGATGGGGTACATGCTACATGCTCGATCTTTGTTTAAAAGTGTTATCCGAGCCGAGGCTGGTTATTCCCCCTGTTAGGTAGGTGGTCATAATATATGATATGATATGACTGATATCAAAGCTCTGTACTGTGCTCACGTTGTTCCTTGCACTGGTAGAACTCCTGAAATCCTGAAAATGGGGGTGTTGCAGCCCCTTCAGCACCCCCGTTTCCCATATCTCTTGATACAGATACTGATAGTGTAATCAGATGGTGATTATGAGAGCAAGCAAGGGAAGTCAGAACCCATCGCTCAGGTCAGCCAAGCTGAAGGACTTCTAATCTCCTTTGATCACGTCTAGTATCTCCAGGCTGTTTGAAGGGCCGTCGTAATTGGAGTTCAGATTTGTCGCACTCAGTCACACCTCAGCCTCATAATGATTTGTGAAAAATGTGACAGGACAAGCGTAGGACCACACACACACACACACACACACACACACAGCCCGCTCAGCAGAGAGGATCTCACAACTAATTAATGCCTGTATATCAGCTGCTCCTGGAGAAATGAAGAGCTGGGCCTGCTGAGTCGTTGCTGTGTGTTTTGTAGATGTGTGTATTTAACCCTTTGTCCACGACCACATGTCCCTAGGACAGAAAACAAGAACATTTGGACATTTTGGGGACATCTGGCTGCAACTGTTTTGTTTTTCAAAGCATGTATTGAGGAACAGATCTCAAATACGTACCTTTGGTTCCTAATGATGGAATATTTAAGGACTTTTCAACCTAATCGAGGTTGGTAACTTGATGAATCCCACCTCAATTTCAAAACCTGCACCTTTAAAAATCAAGGTCCTACAAAAAGAAAAAGAACCACCATCTGAGAAGAACCACATTTGGCTCTTGGAAGAACCATTTTTGTACATTTTTATGGAGAACCTTTAAATATTCTGATATACACAAAACCTTACATGGTTCTTTAGGGAGGTGTTTCTCAACCCTGGTCCTTGAGGCCCACTGCCTTGCACATTGTTGTCCTGCTCAATCTCACCCACTTTAACTCAAAATGGCCTGTTAATCAGCTGACTTGTTGGATCAGGTAAATAAAAAAAGCACTAAATACATAGCTGTGGGCCTCCAGCGTCAGGGCTGAGAACCAAAAGTGGTTCTTCTATGGCATCACGCTCAAAGAACCTTTTTTACCCTTTATTTTTATGAGTGCACTTGCTGCTGAATTGGGATGAGCTTTTTCAGAGGGGTTATATTACCAGCATAGAGTTTTTTTTGCAGGTTTCTGCCTGGTTGTGTTGCTCAAGTCTTCAAAATTTCATCTTCATCTTATCCTAACACCAGTACTGTGACACTGACATCGCTGAAGTTTGGAAATTGCGTTATATAGTTCAGCGACTGCCCATTGACTTCGATTATAAGTATGTCTGAAGTCATTGGGGTTTTGAGTCTTTTCTGAATACCAGTAAATGTGTTAAAATGATTGTCTGTGGTAATTGACCGTATGATAGCAGTACAGCAGATATGACCTCGGTTGAAAATTAGTGAAGTACTCCTTTAAGATTAGATTAGGTCAGGTTAGGTTGTAGGCGTAGCATTAAAGCTTTTAGCTCCAGCCATTAAAGAAAGCCATGGAAATAGCCTACAAAGCCAGGTATGCATGCATTAACTACTGTCTGTTTCTTATATTTATTAGCTTACACTGCACGATAGGAGCAAATTTCTTATATAAAGATATCATATTTATCCTTTCAGACAGAAGGATAAGTCACAGTCGCTGACTGACAGCACACTTTGCATGGCTTGTAGTCCAGTAGTGTTCTCCTTTTAGTAGTAATACACTTCTCAGGCCCACACACACACACACACACACACACACACACACACACATACATAATACCATCTAATTGGTTTTGATTAGCTTCTAAAAAACCTCACAGGAGATTAATAATGAAAGAAATCCCTGTTGTGCGAAGCAATTTTACTCTCCGTAGTCTGTCGCAAACACTACGCAGAGCATGTCACCACTCCTTTCAGTCCGACAACAAGCGGCTTTCACACAGTTCGCAAAATTAAATTCGGTTCATACAATTGCGCTGATCTCCCCGTTTTAAATCCACCGTAAGCTTATAGAATTTAAGCCCGTTCACCTGCTTACTGTCATCAAACCCCAGCCGCTGCATTACAGCATTTAAAAAGCTGCAACCTTTTAACCTTGAGCCGCCTCTGCGTTTCTGCCCACGTCGCTCGTGCAGATTTTCAGCCATTCGATTGCACCAGGTGTGGCCGATTTATTGAAAACGCTTCAGATAATCTGGGACATCGGCGTCGGCTAATTGTCTAATCCGAAGGGGCTTTAGAAAAAGTGTTGTGAGAGCAGCATGCTAGCATTGTAGTTGTTTAGCTAACAAGCAGAAATGGGGAGCATAAGCATTGCATGTTAAGTTAGTACAAAAACCTTTATTTATTATTATTTTATTATTATTTTATTTTTAAAAATTCAGTGTTGCCAAAAAAACTCTCTTCATTTAAGTTTAGCTTCTGAAGTTTTGCGCTGGAGGCTAATGTTGCTAACATGCAGAAATGGGGTACAAACAGCGTTGCATGTTAAGTTAGCATAAAAAAAGCTTTTCAAAAAATCTCTAATTTAAGTTTAGCTATTGTCGTTTTGTGCTAACATATGCTAACATAGCTAACAAGCAGAAATGAGGGACAAACAGTGTTGCATGTTAAGTTAGCATAAAAAAGGCTTTTCAAAAAATCTCTAATTTAAGTTTAGCTTCTGTAGTTTTTGCGCTAACATAGGCTAACATAGCTAACAAGCAGAAATGGGGAGCAGAAAGCATCACATGTTAAGTTAGCATAAAAATAGCTTTGCAAAAATCTCTAATTTAAGTTTAGCTATTGTCGTTTTGTGCTAACATATGCTAACACAGCTAACAAGCAGAAATGAGGGACAAACAGTGTGGCATTGTCAGTTAGCATAAAAAAGCTTTTCAAAAAATCTCTAATTTAAGTTTAGCTTCTGTACTTTTGCGCTAACATAGCTAACCAGCAGAGAAGGGGGACGAACAGCATTGCATGTTAAGTTAGCATAAAAAAATAGCTTTGCTAAAAATCTCTACGTTTAGCTTGTGTAGTTTTTGCGCTAACATAGACGAACATAGCTAACAAGCAGAAATGGGAAACAGAAAACATTGCATGTTAAGTTAGCATAAAAAAGCTCTAATTTACGTTTACGCTTCTGTAGTTTTGTGCTTAAAAAGCTACAGAATACAAATAGCTTTACTGAAAATCTCTAAGTTTAGCTTCTTTAGTTTTGCGTTTAACATAGTTAGTTTAACATGGCTAACAAAGCAAGCATTGCATGTTCAGTTAGCATAAAAAATAGCTTTGAGATTTAAAAGTCCCTAATTTACGTTTAGCTTCTGTAGTTTTGTGCTGGAGGCTAATGGAGCTATCAGACAAAAACGCAGACATTTTTGACTAAAATTTGACTAATAAGATTTCACCTTTGCTAGCAAACTGCAGATTAGCTCGCTAACCGCTCCATTAACCGTACCCTTCGTTCCTTCTTCCCTCAAGCCTGACAGGTTTCAATGAGGTGTTAAGGAGGTTTTGTGCCTGCAGTTAATGACGAGACTAAACTAGACTTCTGTACAAAAGACCCGAGACTCGACTCAGACTCAAACATCCCCGCTAACTAACGGAATATTAATAAAATACCCAAACAATTAGCCTCTTGCTAACTACATGGCCATTGTGTAGCGTAGCTTATAGCCTAGGTACGTGTTATTAACAGGTAGCTGCTCATTTTCTAAAATGACTAACATGTTTTGGAGGTGATGGCAGCGTGTACGTTTAGTAGTCACTCAAATATTGGTCATTTATGCAGAGTTTTTTTTACGTTTTTACGTTTTTTTTTAACGGTCATATTTTTTAGACGCTAATCTGTACGATTGGGGCTATAGTGTCCAAACCACATAAACCAGGCTGAACTGTGATTTGAGGCGACTGTGTGATGATTCCGATGCTAAATGATAGGGAAATACACTTCCTTTAACTGTTAAAGAAACCAAATCCTAAATTTTTGTGTTTTTTTTTTTTCTCGCAAAATATTTCTTTAATGTCTATCATGAATGCTTGCAGACGTTCAAGCAGCTTGAGACTGCAGCACGCCACAGACGAGGCCTAGAGCAGAGATGGGTTTGACAGCAAGCTATTACCGTGGAATGAGCTCAGAGCCGAGCATGAAATACATGCTGACTCTAACAAATACATCAAGCTTTGATACATCTGTGATGTGTTTGCTGAATGATTAAAAAAAAAAAAAAAAAAAAAAGCCCACTGACTTCACTGTTTAAAAAGAAGCTGTTATTTTCGCTCGCCGGCCGTCCTCTGAATAAGTATCTCAGTAAGTATCTGCCAGCTTCTCTCCAGGCTGGCACGACTGAGGATGTTGGTATATGACGCTGTCAGAGCTCACATGATAACAGCACTGATCAGGGCTGTCCAGATGAGGGTGTTCCCGACATCACATTGACATGAAGATCATATGACGTTACTGTGACATTTTATAAACAGTAAGCGCATTAGCCTCTGTCCATAGTGGCGTACGGTGAAGCCCAGCTGCCGCGTCGTTGTGCGTGAATGTATTCAAATGTAGCTTTTAAATGGCTTGTAAAGGGACATCCTCAGCAGACTACTCTGGACAGGGATCACAGCAGCAAATGGACTTCACACCCCTTCACACACCATTCACACACATACCCCTGCTGAAAAACCCAGTTTTTGCTGGTAGCAAGCGAAAACATACCCTATGCTGGAAGTATAGCTTCGACCCTTCCTCTCTAGAGAGGCCACCCAGGTGCTTGTTCAGTCTCTCGTCACTTCCAGACTTGACTACTGCAACTCTCTTCTGGCTGGTCTCCCTCTGCGCACCATCAGGCCCCTGCAACTCATCCAGAATGCAGCGGCACGGGTCGTCTTCAATGTCCCAAAATTCAGCCATGTCACTCCACTGCTGCGTTCTCTCCACTGGCTTCCTGTAGCTGCCCGCATCAGATTTAAAACCCTGACGCTGGCCTACAAAGCCAAGAACGGACCAGCTCCTCCGTATCTGATGGCAATGGTCAAAAGCCGATCTGCACCAAGAGCTTCAAGTACGGCTCGGCTCGACCCACCATCCCTCAAAATCCGCGGAAGACAAGCGTCCAGGCTTTTTTCTGTCCTGGCACCAAAGTGGTGGAACGAGCTGCCCCTGGATGTCCGAACGGCCGAGTCGCTCGCTGTCTTCAAACGCAGACTGAAGACCCACCTCTTCAGAGAGTACTTGGACGTATAGTTCTATGGTCGCCTTATTGTATTGTGTTTAGTAATGTCTAAGCTTGGAGGTATCTTTTGTATTAGTCTATTCTAACTAGCTGAGGTTTTCTTGGGTAAATAGCAAAGCACTTTGTAAGTCGCTCTGGATAAGAGCGTCTGCTAAATGCCGTAAATGTAAATGTAAATGTATAGCTAGCTTGACATTGCTGGTGATGCTGGGTGACCAGCTTGATTTTGTTGGTGATGCTACTCAATCAGTTTGGTTTTGCTGGTCATTCTGGTAGAACAGCTTGGTCTTGCTGGTAATACTGGCCAACCAGCTTGGTTATGCTGGTTTGACCAGTTTGGTTATTCTGGTTATGCTGGTTTGACCAGTTTGGTTTTGCTGGTCATTCTGGTAGAACAGCTTGGTTTGATGGTAATGCTGGCCAACCAGCTTGGTCTTGCTGGTAATACTGGCCAACCAGCTTGGTTATGCTGGTTTGACCAGATTGATTATTCTGGTTATGCTGGTTTGACCAGTTTGGTTATCCTGGTGATGCTGGTCATGCTGGTTGACCAGTTTGGTTTTTCTGGTCATTCTGGTAGACCAGCTTGGTCTTGCTGGTAATACTGGCCAACCAGCTTGGTTATGCTGGTTTGACCAGTTTGGTTATTCTGGTCATGCTGGTTGACCAGTTTGGTTTTCCTGGTGATGCTGGTCATGCTGGTAGACCAGCTTGGTTTTGTTGGTAATGTTGGCCATGTTGGTTGATCATTTTTAATTTGCTGGTCATGCTGGTTGACCAACTTGGTGATGCTAGGTTCCCTGGCTCCCTGCACCCTGACACTGGAATCCATCCGCTTCACTGTCCACAAACCTCAATGATCATGTCCAAGCAGAGACATATGTCCAGGAACTCCTGAATCGGCAACCTTTACCTGAAGGGAAATGTTAATTATCAAAAGCTAAACTAAACAAGTAATTTATTTTCTGGTAGATAACAGAAAATACATATTCTGAGTTTATTTATGCTTTAAATGCAATCTTCAGATTTAGGCCACGCCCAATTATTTGGTTTTAAATCTTTAATAAAGTATAACACAGATACAGATATTTTTACACTACTCAAATACAGGAGCCAAAGCAGAGTACATACATAAAGGCTTAGTCCTACACCCCTAATATACACACAGTCACACAGGGCCCTTCCAAACTCCCACCTCAGCAGCAGTTCATCAGAAGTCTTCCCCGCCATTTACCTCCAGGTCCACAGCTCCATTTGGATGCACTATCAGTGTGTGTGTGTGTGTTGGGATTGCATTCTCCTAGCGCTCAGAGGTCCGCCACGTTTACAGGAAGACCCCCGGCCTGCTTTCCTCACTCTATTCAGGCTCCTGATTTACACCTCCTGCGAGGCCGTCTCCCCGGCTGCCCAGTAAAACATTGCACACCAGCAAAGATCAATAGCGTCGTCCCTGGGAGAAGAGATTAAATCGGAGAGCGAGCTGTAATACAACTCGGCCGTGATGTATTGATGTTTATGGGCCGGGGTTAAACACTCAATTCTAATGGTCAAGGGCTCAATAAATGCTGGGGAGAAAAGGAGAGTGGACCCAAGCCCATCTTTTCCAAACAAGGAGGGCCTGGCAGGACATGAACAGTAAACCTTGGTTTCCAGCCTGTTCTGGTTGATGATTCAAATCACATGGTTCACAGTCATCAGACTATAGCTGGCCAGTGTGTCGTTAGCTAGCTAAAGATCTGTGGTTGATATATATGGCTATATGGTTGACTTAGCAAGCATGATGGTCTACAAGCATGATTCCCCTGAACACACTAGACTACCAGTATGAACAAGCTTAACCATGTTTGACTGGCATCAACGATCTGGACTGGAAAACCAGCTAACTTACCAGCCTAGAGCATGATTTCAACTGGATGACCAGCTTTTCAATTATCTTGACCATCAAAGACCATCTTAGACCATCTGAAACCAGCTGCAAGCACAAGCTGGTCTTGAGCTGGATTTTTCAGCAGGGGGGGCTGTAGCTGGTTGGTCAAGCGTTAGCTTTAAGCTATTTTAGGCCTCCAAGGCGTCCTTGTGCTGGATACCTGCATGTACTGGCCTAGTGTTAGCTTTTAGCCCCTCCAGAGGCTCCCATACACCAGAGGTACAGCATCAGTGGTTGCTTCGGCCTGCCTAGCATTAGCTTTGGGCAGTTTTACAGGTGCCCTTGTACCAGATAACAGTGTCTGCTTCAGTCAACTAGGGTTAGCTTAGTATTGCTTCCATATTCTCATTAAGTAGCTGTTGAATTAAGCCTTGAAAGAAATTCTAGGGTCTCTCTAAGGACTCACTTAGCTTCTTTAGCAACATTAGCCTCCTAGCTTTGGTGCGAAACTCATGAATCAAATCCTTGCACACCAAACACATTTAAACCAATGGACCACATTTGGGCTAAGTTAGCAAAGTGCGTGAATTTGATTGTTGTTGTGGAACTGTTCCCTTATTATAAACGGAGGGCTTTCTGGTGAAGTCGCAAAGAAGACAAATGAGATCTTTATAAGCCTTCAACTTGTGAAAAAACGTACTCAAGGAGACCCCAGGTCTTAGCCGAAGTCTTCCATCAGTCTTGGAACTGCGTAGAGATTATTATCCAGTCCTGCGGCAGGCGTATTAGAACACGCTGGCATCTGTTGCCTGCAACCCCACCGGCAACTAATCTGGCCGACTGCGCTTGCTGCAGAGTCATTATTAGTAATTGCAAGACAATCAGGCTTTATGGGCTGCGAAGCACCATGACTTACCGAGGAAATGGAGACAGCAACCGCCTGTTATTTAATTCTCGTGAGATTGGCTCAACATTAAGGCTCGCCTCCAGCGCTTGTGCACGCAGCCCGGGCTCAGATGGGGCTGATGGACTAATAAAGATGAAATGGCAATAACTGACTGAGGGGGGGGGCTGAAGAAGGAGCTTGGAAGCTCATTGAATGGCTCAGTGTCTAGATCTGCACCATTACTGCACTAACTCTTGACATTATGAGCAAAAGGTCAATACAGGTCACCAAACCTAGCGTCTACACTGGCTGTTCACTTTATTAGGAACCCTGCCTTGTAGCTCTTAGGTATGGTTGAAGACTGTAGCCCATCTGATGCACCGTTTGTGTTAGTCATCCTTGAACACTACTTCATGGAGAGCTGCCTTCCTGCAAGTTTCAGCTCTAGCCCAAATCAAGCACCCCATTAATCAAAGAAGAAGTTCTGAGGGTTGAGTTTAAAACATTTAGTTGGATAAGGTCGAGTGGATTAGGGATGGATACAAAGGTTGTGGCAAGATGGCTCTTCAGGAGCAAGTTTGGAGAGCACTGGATTGCTGTGTAGAAATAGAAACCTTTAAAGGGTCCATATGGAGAAAATAAATGCACTATGTAACCATTTATTTAGTGTGTAAACATCAGTTTTAGAGTGTTTCATTCATATCCGTTGAGTTAATTTGTGGAAACTATACTGAGAAACAGTCCGTTTTGAATTTCTATGCTTTTGTGATGTCACAAAAATGAATTTCCATATGTCCTTTTTTTTTTTAAATCTTGGCCGAATTAAATTAGAGAAAGTCTAAAAGTCTTGCCTCGCCGTGTTTCAGTCTAGACTACCTTTTGAATGAGATATGATACATGGCAACTAATCAGAACAGAGCTAATTTGCATATATCTTATATGTTGGAATGGTGGATTTTAGTTTTCTATAGTATAGTATACTAGTATTGTCTATAGGATAATATATAGGCCCTTTAAACTAATGCAAATAGGCCTGGGTGCACAGATACTACCCCCAAACTCCTGCACCCTGCTCCAAATGGTAGCATAGAACTATTGAGAAGCTATATTTGGAAGAGGAGCAGCGCTACATTAGTTATTAGCAGAGAGATACACACAGCTCCAACCCATAAAAGCATCCGTCCACTGGAATAATATCCCCAGCCATCATAGAAACACACGTTCAGCGTGTTGCTGTCTGTTGTCCTTACTAAGCTTGATTGCCTTGTGGGAGCTTCTCCCGCTCCAAGCTCCCATTCCAAACTGCTTCTGGCAGGGATAGGGGTGGGGGGCTGAAACTGCTTCCTGAAGTGCACTCTCCTTTAATGCCTGGTGTCGGCCATGCAGCAGGCTGTGAAGCTGGCAGGCTTTAATGTGGATTTTTCCTGCACAGCGGCGAGGAGACGGGGGGTGGGGGGTTAAGAGGTAGTGATGACTGCGTTCCAGTAGGCTTTGAGATGCTTAAGCTGTTTTCATGTAGCAGCGGCCTAATTGTGCGCCACTCGCTTAGCCACACGTACCTTTGCCCGTATGAATCTCCCCTAAGAAAAAGCATAGGGGCATAGGGGCTGTAGTACACTGGTTAAAGTGGAATTCCTGTTTATTGTTTTCAATATTTCAGTATAATGTGATCTCGGAGGGGGAAAAAAATCAGTGTGTTTAATGAAATGGTGAATTACAGCCATATATTACCCACTCTGTTTTTCACAGTGGTGGTGTAGTATAGTATAGCCATTTTAATAACTATTCATACCCACCAGTGGACCTATAGGTACCTTTAGAGGTTTTTATATGTAATGTTTATGGTAAAATAGTGGTAAAATAGTGACCAGAATTCAGTCACCCATTTGGTGGGTTACTATTTTGCCTATTTTGGAATGTACCACTATCAAGTATTGTAAATGACTTCATTTTGAGCACCTCTAAACTATCAGTAAACAAGTCTCAGGCATTAGTTATGGTGCTTTCAAGTGCATGTTGGGTTGTACGTTGTTTTCATGGCTTCATGGTTTGTTTTTTTATGGTATTTTTTACTTTTTTCTGCAAAATGACGTAAAATGTGTTGATTATTTTGTTGATTTATTATATTTAAGACAATGCTACTTTAAGAATTAACGTACAAAATGTACATTATTGTTTGATATCGCTGACATGGCAGGTACAGCCAGACAAGAAGGGATGAACACTCGCAGAGATGGAATCAAAGAAAGACACTTTATTAACTAAAACCAAATACAAAACAAAGGGATACGAAAAGCGAAGTGCAGCAAACGTGGGCTAAACCATGAACAGAACCAAAACGTGACAAATCAGATGCCGAACCAAAACGAAACCTGAGACTGGGAGGAGCAGGGAGCTGAGCAGGAGAATAACGAGGGGGATAAACCAAAGAGGGGACTAAACAGAAAGCCACAAGCCTCATTTGGGCAACGGAGGTAATACTGAACTGTATATAAAGCGCTCTGTATATAAACAGGGGAACCACCTCTGTGTTTGAATGTCCGGTCGTTTACGGTCGTATCGTGTTAAAAGTGAATGCAGTCTGAAGTAGGCTACTGCTGTGGACACTGGTCATAAAGGACCATGAAGTGGCTAGCTGAGCTAACCCAACATTCAAACAGGCTGTTTATGGTCATTTAGAGCTATTTAGAGCACAGCTTCTCAACCCTGGACCTGGAGGCACACTGCCCTGCACATTTTAGTGGACTCCCTGCTTTAACACACGCCTGCCACTCTGAGAGGGCTGGTTAACGAGCTGATTAGGTTAATCAGGTGAGCTGGGAGCAGGGAAAACACTGAAATGTGTGGGGTAATGTGCCTCCAGGACCAAAAGGCAAAGTCTTTATAATGTATAATATAATTAATAACCAAGTCCCAATCATAACGTCTCTTGGCCAGGCCGAGGGCTGAGGATCTCGGTAAAGAGGCTCTTTGTGAGACAGTCAGGTAAGTCATTTGCCTAAAAGCTAATTTAGCCAGGAGCCTCAATAGCACCCAATGTGTCCGCTTCATCAGAGCTGCATTCCTGAGCCATTTCTCTGGGTGAAGATGGGTCTACGGGAGTGTACCCCGTGTACGCCGACCCACTGGACGTATTAACACAAAGTAAACAAAGATGGCCGCCTCCATTGTTGCATGGATAGTGATTTTGCCCTCCTGGGAGCATGAATCCCACTGGGCCCTCCCGTGTGTTCTGTCCATCTTCCTGTGACGGGACAGTCAGAGAGGGCAGGCGGGGGTCCTGTTTTATGGCCGCCGTCACAGCCAAGGTCACGTCTCTCCATCACCCTCGCTGCTAATGGTTTGCACAAGCCGTTCGAAGCAGGTCCTCAGTTCGGCGGGCGGTCAGTGACACTGCAAGAGGCTTGAGCCCATTTGTCTTGCCATGCAGTGTATATACAACAGCCTGACAGTCAGACCGCAGCGAATGGCCTCTGGAGCAGGACTGGAAGAAAACACATCAAAGGCCTGACAGAACCGCTAGATTTACCCACCATGCTTGACCCCATCCCGAATACAGCGGTACTAGACGCCCACACATACACACTGTATTACTCATGTCTTGCTTTTTTTTGGCCTTGCTCCTTAAGGAATAGTGTGTTTGTTCTCCAGTGTGATGGACAGGGGCTGACTCGAACACACTCTCAAAACAGTCGGACGTGAAGGCTAATGGGAAATGTAGACTGGCCCAATTAGTCTCTCCATTCTCCCCAAATAGCCCCACTGCACTCATTACCCTGCATTAATATGCAGCAGGATCTTAACTTGCCGTGACCTTTTCCTGTTCCAGACAGCCAGAGCAAACTTAATTATGATGGGCAATCATTATATTCCGTAACGCTGGCATTAAGTGACCACCAGGACTTAAAATAAAGCTTAACTGCAGTGGGTCTGTGTATTTCTTCCATGAATTGTAATGATTTCCAGATGAAGGAGAGGAAAAAGCAACAAAAGGATAGAAAGCAGTGCATGTGCTTTCAGAGGTGCTAGTTACAGGCACTCTACCAGCACTTTGCACCAGTGGGGGGTGACCAGTTAAGAAGGTTACCTGAACCATTAACCATGAAAATGAACATAAGTGCAATTTCAGAGGTTACATTTGACCAAACCCCCTGTGTCTTGTCTAAAAGCCTGTTTCCATTAAAAAGGTGATGTATTGTGGTGTTCGTTGAAAATGACCTTGTTGGGTCCCGAGTGGCGCAACTGTCCCAAACAAGTTTGTACAAGCAGGTTCTCAGTTCGGCGGGCGGTCAGTGACTCTGCAAGAGGCTTGAGCCCATTTGTTTTGCCAAGCAGTGTATATGCATCAGCCTGACGGGCAGTCCGCAGTGAATGGCCTCTGGAGCAGAACTGGAAGAAAACCAGAGGAGTACAAATACTTTGTTATCTTACTTAAGTAGAAATGTTGGTTATCTATACTTTACTGGAGTAATTATTTAATTTCCAGACGACTTATTTCATTTTCTACTTCTTACATTTTCACTCAATTATCGGAACTTTCTACTATTTACATTTTAAAAACAGCCTCTTTACTCCTATTTCATTTCCGTTAGTTTTCATTCTGGCTCGTCATCAAAAAAAACCCAAAAAAACATATTGGTTTGTAAGGAATCCATCGCACATATAGACTTATGCAGACGTCTGTAGTCTAGTATGAAGACTGTGTCCGTGGCAGAGACTCAAGAGACCTGCAGTGAAACGTCCCGACTAAGCCCCACATTTACATTCCAATAAAGCTTATTGATCACACGCCTCTGAAGTCTGACTTTCTGCAGAATTACAAAACTTCTAGACAACGACTCCTCATATTTTCCTCCATGAAGCTCATGTTGATGCTCAGTAGAGCACAGAGACGCTCCTTTAATAGAGCTGATATTACTGAAATGCTTCATTTTCAATGGGCAGATCTGCAGCTGAAACAGGAGCCTAGTGCAGCCCAACATTTTTCAACATCAACACTTTAATAGAACATTCTCCTCATTATGGCTTTTAGAGAAATGGGTTTTTGGTGAGGGAGGGGGGGGGGGGTAGTGCACTATAGACCCCTGTGATGCGGCCTAAGCTTCTGGCCTTTGTTTTTTCTTCTATTACTTTTGCTTTTCTACTTGAAGTGGTTCTGAAACCAGTACTTTTACACTTTTACTGGAGTAAAAAGCTTCAGTTGATACTTCAGCTTATATAGAAGTCTTTTAAAACCTCATATCTCCACTCTCTTCTACCTGAGGTGAACTTCTACCTCACTTCAGGTGGCTTTTCAGTTCGGCACCAGTTTTCTCTGCATGGTTAGCTAACCTTACTAGGAGCCACAGAACCGTTGGGTGAAAGGACGTAGGGATCCGGCTGATTGGCTCCAAATTTGCCATGTCACCAAACAGCACAGTGATCTGTAGCCCTGTATATAGGCCCACTGACTGATTACAAGATTGTAGACAGCTGTGATGCTAATTAGTGGACACACCTTGATTTAACATGTCCCTTTGGTCACATGTCGGATTTTCATTGGTTAATTTTCAGAGAATTTTTATTTATTATTACTTTTGTCAGATTCAAGTTATTTCAGTGACCATTGTGGGTTTTTCTTTCATTAACCGAGGGGTACCAACAATTTTGTCCATGTGTGTAGGTGTTCCATTTTAACCCCCTTTTCAGGTGCATTGGTCATTAGTGTGGCGACAAATACACTGTAGTGCACTGTAGCATAAAAAGGTTTAGCATACTAGAGCTGGCTACGGGCCTTGATCAACATCGCTGACCACAATGCTTGTCCAGCATTGCTAGTCGTCACTCACTCACATCAAACCTCCTTGAGTTCATGGATTTGATGACCTCAGGAACCTGGAAAAAGACTGTGGTTGCCTATAGGGGGTGCAGAAAGCCAGAGGTGCTCACATGGGCATTACGCCAACTACAGGATGATGACACGATCTCATTGGTCTATTATGAGAAGTATAAAGAAAACAACTTTAGCGACTCTTCTCAGCATGTGAACTTACCCCACACCATCCTTCCTCTCTCTGCTCTCTCTCTCTCTTTTCCTCAGCCTTCGTTTTGAGCTGCGCCTTCCCACAGACCCCGGCTAATGGTGAAGTCTCAGTCAGCAGTCTCCATGCAGGGGGAGAGGCCTATTTCTTCTGCCTGACCGGCTACCAGCTTCAGGGCCCTCCTTCCCTCACCTGCCGCAACGCCACCATGCCCTACTGGAGCGGCAAAGAGCCCAAATGCCTGGGTAAGTAGAACCCATCTCCCGACACTCTTAAAGGGCCCTTAGCAGGGACAACCTAGCGTCCGTTGACTCGTCAAATAAGACTTTGGTTTAAATCCTTCACTCTCCGATCTGTATGGTCTGGGATTAGAAGAGAGCTTTGTTCATATATGCCATTCCAGTCAGCCAATGGTGTAGCAGCAGTGTAATGCATAAAAATCGTGCAAATACGGATCAGCAGTAACACACGTACATGTCAACCCTTGAGGCGAACGGGCTACTCCTTTCAGCCAAGAACAGAAAGCTGAGGCTGCAGTGCTGAGGCACGGGCCTATATATTAACTACCAGCAGTCCTTGAGTTCGGTCCGGTTCTCAGTCTTGTTTTGAGAGCCAAGGCAAAAGGAGCAGAACTAAAAAGTCCAGTGGAAGACCGTTCCAAAGCCTCAGCTGCAACCGGTCACCCTTTACCAGTCGAGACCATGAAACATGAAAGCCAAAAGAAACAGATTCGATGACCTCATGGACCTGGAAAAAAAGACTGCGGTTGCCTATAGGGGGTGCAGAAAGCCAAAATTGCTCAGATGGGCATTACGCAAACTACAGGATGATGACTCAGTCTCATTGGTCTGTTAAGAGTAAAGAAACCTGGCTTACCTACTGGCTTAACTAGATACACGGCAACTCTTGAGGTGAATGGGCTACTTCTCTCAGCCAAGAACAGAAAGCTGAGGCTGCAGTGCTGAGGCACAGGCTCAGCATAACTGGACATGTGCAGACTGGAGAAACGTATCCTGGTCTGAGTAATCTGGATTTCTGCTGAGGCTCACAGGTGGTAGGATCAGAATTAGGTGCCAACAGCATGAGCCCATGGACCCACCCTGCCTTGTGTCAACAGTCCAGGCTGGTGGAGGTGATATGGGGTGTTTCTTCTATGGCATAAGCTCCAAAGAAAGAATCCCTTTTAGCTTCTAGTAAATCCTCCCCTGTCTGTTTTAGCTTCCCCTTAGTAACACCTGTACATGTACATGCCCGCAATCAGACTCATCCTCCAGCGATAAATCATGGGTGATTATCTTTTGTCTGGATTGATGACCCATCATAAATCTCTGTTCTTCGGACCATCTGTTAATGTGCTAATTGATATCTTGGTGTCGGCATTCGTAATGAAGATTAATTGTGAACTACAGTGGCCTAAACGTTGCTTATTATTGTCCACACTTAACAAACATTCGCAAGCACCTTTAAATGTATGTCCGGTCATCATGCCTTTTTGTTCAAATGTTTGTTGACACCCCTTCTAATGAATGCATTCAGCTTTTACATTTACGTTGCACCCGTTGCTGGCACAGATGTGCAAATGCAGAGAAGTACTGCCAATAGATTAGGACTTTCTGGAGCAGATTAACATGAACCTACTGGCACCATGCCTCCTAATGCCAGGTATGGGCTAGAGAGTTATGAAGCCCCCCCAGCATTGAGCTCTGGAGCAGTGGAATCATGGTTGTTGCTCCATCCAGTACTTTTTGGATGAGCTTTGGATGAGGAGTTGGGGACCCTATTCAACATTACCAATAAACCTCAGAAGATGTGTATAGGTTCACTGGTCAGTTTGGATAGTGAATGGCTATGTGGCTATATTTGTGTTGTAGTCACAGAGAACCCTGCTTCCATTCACCTCCACTGTAATGAAGTCATTTAGATCATTTCTACAGAAGCAGCTATAGGGTTCAAAGCATGAGAAAACTAAAAACAGACAAAAAAAGATTGGACAGCGAACGATATAGTCTATAGGGGGCTTTCCCAAATGAAGTGGGGCTGAAATCTCTCTTATAACAGAAACCATTAGCAGATAAGCTACAGCGCACCTTCAAAATCTCCACCTCCAAAAATATGGTGTGACCGAAGCTGGTAGACGTTTTGTTCTGTGCCTGGCGTGAAGGCCGCTTGGCCGCTTGACAGAGCTTAACCAGCACATTGACATCCGCAGCTTAATTAAGGCGCTCTGGCCTGGAGCCGGCTGGACAGTTGGGTTCCCTGCAGCTGCAGAGAAATGATACGGCACCAGCCCTCCAAACACACAGCTTCAAACCTTGCTGGCTTGAATGCTCTCGCTCTTGGACACACATCCTTTCATATGGCAATATGTACCGACTAGTGCTGCACAAAGCATCAAACATTAAATGCTGTTTCAGTACTAAAACATGGTAAGTGACTCAGTTTACCGTGTTACGTAGCAGGCACTGCAAAACTGCATCATACAACCATTGCCGTCTGCATTTAGATATGTCATGCTAACATTGGGAAGCCCCCTGATGATGATAAAGAAATACTGACAACTACCATTAGCGTTAGCTATCTGCATTAGCCAGCTAGCAGTCAAATAATAAAAGCACTGGGAACCCCCTTTAAGGTGATTCTTAGAAGAAATCCTGACTGCTAATGTAGCCGCTAACGTAGAGGCTAATAAATACAGATGTGATATTTGGTTTACTAGTGCTAACATTAACCATCTGTATTAGCCAGCTAGCAGTCGAATACCTCATACAACCGTTGGGAACCATCTTTATGGTGATAACGAAATAATTACCGCTAGTGTAGCTGCTAATGTTTTTCCTACCATTAACATTAGCTATCTGCATTAGCCAGCTAGCAGTCAAATAATTAAACCATTGGGAACCCCCTTCAAGATGATGAAGAAATCCTGACCACTAATGTAGCCGCTAACGTAGAGGCTAATAAATACAGACGTGATATTTGGTCTACTAGCATTAACGTTAGCCAGCTAGCAGTCAAATCTCATACAACCATTGGCAACCCCCTTCACGGTGATAAAGAAATCCTGACGGCTAGGATAGCCGCTAACATAGAGGCTAATAAATACAGATGTGATATTTGGTTTACTAGCACTAACAGTAGCCTTCTGCATTAGCCAGCTAATAGTTAAATGTTTCCCACAATAACTGTAGAAGCTTTAATGGTGATAAAGAAATCCTGACCGCTAGTGTAGCCACTAACATAGAGGCTAATAAATACAGACGTGATATTTGGTCTACTAGCGCTAACATTAGCCATCTGCATTAGCCTGGTAGCAGTCAAATATCTCATGCAATCATTGGGAACCACTTTTACAGTGATCAAGAAATCCTGACCGCTAGTGTAGCCGCTAATATAGAGGGTAATAATACAGACATGATATTTGGTCTACTAGCGCTAACATTAGCCATCTGCATTAGCCTGGTAGCAGTCAAATATCTCATACAACCATTGGGAACCACCTTTACGGTGATCAAGAAATCCTGACGGCTAGTGTAGCCGCTAATGTAGAGGCTAATAAATACAGATGTGATATTTGGTTTACTAGCACTAACATTAGCCATCTGCATTAGCCAGCTAATAGTTAAATGTTTCCCACAATAACTGTAGAAGCTTTAATGGTGATAAAGAAATCCTGACCGCTAGTGTAGCCGCTTACATAGAGGCTAATAAATACAGACATGATATTTGGTCTGCTAGTGCTAACATTAGCTATCTGCATTAGCCAGCTAGCAGTCGAATATCTCATATAATCATTGGGAACCACTTTTACAGTGATAAAGAAATCCTGACCGCTAGTGTAGCCGCTAATATAGAGGCTAATAATACAGACATGATATTTGGTCTACTAGCACTAACATTAGCTATCTAAATTAGCCAGCTAACAGTCAAATTTCTCATATAATCATTGGGAACCACCTTTACGGTGATAAAGAAATCCTGACCGCTAGTGTAGCCGCTAATATAGAGGCTAATAATACAGACATGATATTTGGTCTACTAGCACTAACATTAGCCATCTGCATTAGCCTGGTAGCAGTCAAATATCTCATACAACCATTGGGAACCACCTTTACGGTGATAAAGAAATCCTGACGGCTAGGATAGCCGCTAATGTAGAGGCTAATAAATACAGATGTGATATCTGGTTTACTAGCACTAACATTAGCTATCTAAATTAGCCAGCTAGCAGTTGAATATCTCATACAATCATTGGAAACCACCTTTACGGTGATCAAGAAATCCTGACCGCTAGTGTAGCCGCTAATATAGAGGCTAATAATACAGACATGATATTTGGTCTACTAGTGCTAACATTAGCCATCTGCATTAGCCAGCTAACAGTCAAATTTCTCATACAATCATTGGGAACCACTTTTACAGTGATAAAGAAATCCTTACGGCTACCGTAGCCGCTAATATAGAGGCTAATAAATACAGACATGATATTTGGTCTACTAGCACTAACATTAGCTATCTGTATTAGCCAGCTAACAGTTAAATGTTTTCTACAACCACTGTAGAAGCTTTAATGGTGATAAAGAAATCCTCAATGCTAGGATAGCCGCTAACGTAGTGGCTAATAAATACAGACATGATATTGGTCTGCTAGTGCTAACATTAGCTATCTGCTTTAGCCAGCTAGCAGTCGAATATCTCATATAATCATTGGGAGACCACCTTTACGGTGATAAAGAATCCCTGACCGCTAGTGTAGCTCAATAAATACTGACGTGGCATTAGGTTTACCAGCGCTAACGTTAGCTATATGACGTCTCCAGAAACTACTTCCAGCTTTAAGATACATCATCAGAAATGGGGTTTTCCCGTCTTTCACAGGATAAATGATGTTTTAGAGGCTACTGTGGTACCACTGGAGGAGGTAGACAGGTGGGTAGGTATGTTTACAGCAGGTAAACATTGACATTAATTAATGAATGTGAAATTTTGGCCAGAGTGCCCCTTTAATATTTGAAGAGTTGGACATTGGACCTTCACCATCACCACCGGCTTGTTTCAGCGTTGCTCTGGTACAGCTCTGGTATTGAGCACTGTGATTCTACGCAAAGTCGGCAACCATAAGCGCACACACCTACTCCCAAACACTCATGCAGATATAGACCCCACAATTACAGTCTTTATCTCGCTGTCTTCCTCTTCCCTCGTACACCAACACGCACAAACCAACACGCAGCTCCATCTCTTTATCTCCAGCCATTTTTTTTTTTTTTGCTCTCCTCGGATTGCCTCTATTGTCCGATGGGACACTGCAGTGCTTGGTTACTGTTATTTTCCATTATCTCCCACTTGCAATCTATAGCTCACTAACCTTTCATTCTCGCCCTCTTTCTCCCCTCATTTTTCTCCCTCCGTCCCCTGCTCGCACGCCCGCCTCCCTCTGTCTCTCTCTCTCGCTCACTCTCTCTGGTGCATCCCCTGTTGTCAGCCGCTTGCGGAGGGATGGTGAAAAACGCCACGTTGGGGCGCATCGTCTCGCCCGGCTTTCCAGGCAACTACAGCAACAACCTCACCTGCCACTGGGTGCTGGAGGCCCCTGAGGGCCACAGGCTGCACGTCCACTTTGAGAAAGTGGCTCTGGCCGAGGATGACGACAGGTAAGTGCCGCATTCACTGCTGATGAGATTGTAGCTGGTTAGCTTTTAGCCTAGCCCTGACCCTCTTCCCCGGAGTGGCCTCCTCGAGTCTTATAACAAATAATAAGGCAGTGCTTTCTCTTCTAATGTGTGTTTAGCTCCAGGTTGGTTCACCTGAGGTAGTTCAGGAGAGAGGAGATAAAGGTAAAAGCTAGCATCAGCCAGTGTTAGCTTTTAGCCTGTCATGGGTCCCCATTGTTCCCCATGGTCTCGAGGCCTGGTTCCTGTAGCAACCCGTATTCCCATAACTTGAGGGAGTCTGGAGGTGATGATGAGCTGCTCTTCAGTATCAACAACATCGTATCCTCCTGAAGTGAAAAATCGTGTGGAGACTGATACGTAACAGTATAGGGGTTTTGGAATTGGCCCGTTTCCAGCTCTATTTTGGTTCTACCGGATGTGTTCGAGGTTCATGCCTTGTCACTTCCATGCACCACGAGCTATTCCAAGAGAGCTATTCCTAACCAGCCAGCCATGATTCCGACGACTTCGTGATTTCCGACTTTGCAAGCGGGCGACGGGAGCTTGTGAAGGCAGCCTAATTACACGACAGATCCCTGGCTGTTAGCTCATTAACCTGGACAGCGCCCAATCGTAGGACGCATTCTGTTGGCACGCGCCTCTGCCAAGGGTACAGCCCCGAACCTCGCACTCGCACACTTGAGCGCGCACACACATAGAACAGAGAAGTGCCTCAAAGCCTCCTATGCTCCATCTGTGGAATCCAAGCCACTCCGTGTCATTCTGCATAATTAAGAGCATCCCCACATGCAAATTAATGGAGCGACTACAGAGGCCGCGGCAGAGATATGGGAAGTGGAGATTTAATTACATTTTTGTACTGTAACTGCCGTGTCTCAAGGCTGCGCTAACAAATGGCTCTTTAATGAAGCCGCTCCTCCACTGAGCCTTCCTCCGCCGACGAAAGCACGACTTAAAAGCCTCTGCGTTTTTTTTTATCTTCCCTTTAGTTGTCTCGAACAATTCCGAGCTCACTCTGACGCCGTTTTCTCCTGTTTCGTCCTTTCTCTTTTTTGCAGGCTCCTGATCAAGAACGGCAACAACATCGATTCGCCGCCCGTGTACGACTCCTATGAAGTGGAGTATCTTCCCAACGAGGGAGTGGTCAGCACGGGCAGGTACCTGTTTGTGGAGTTCACCACGGACGAGACGGGGACCTGTACTGGTATCGCCGTCCGATATGAAGGTACGGAGCTTGGAGGTACCCTGTGGACCACCAAACTGACTACACTCTGGGTGGCAGGTTACAAGAACTTGGACAGGGCTCTGGTGGACTCTGGAAGTTACAGCAGAGTCATCCCAAGTCTTGGTGGGCAGTGGTGGCTAACTGGATTATTGGTCACAGGGTTGTGGGTTCAATCCCCATGTCTCTTAAGCAAATCCTTAACTTTCAATGCTCAGAGGCCCTTTCTGCTCAGAGATTGTTTGTCACAGGGTTGTGGGTTCAAAACTCATGTGCCTTGAGCAAGGTCCCTAACTCTATTTGCTTGGAGGTGATTGATCACATGGTTTTGGGTCAAATCCCCATGTCTTTTAAGCAGGAAGACTCTGAACTTTCTATGTTCCAAGGCCCTCTCTGCTCAGAGGTTGTTGATCACAGGGTTGTTGGTTCAAAACCCATGTTCCTTGAGCAAAGCCCTTAACCCTCTCTGCTTGGAAGTTTATCGATAACAGGGTTGTGGGTTCGATTCCCAGGCTCAGCAAGCTGCCACTGTTTGGCCCTTGAGCAAGGCCCTTTACCCTCTCTGCTCCCTGGGCACTGGAGTTGGCTGCCCACCGTTCTGGGTGTGTGTGTACTCACTGCCCCTAGTTCACTAGTGTGTGTGTGTTCACTACCACCGATGGGTTAAATGCAGAGGACACATTTCGCTGTAAATAGTACAGTGACAAATACGTGCACCTTTACCTTTAAAGTGTAACAGGGTGGTAATCCGATCACTTAAATCACATTCAAAGATGCATATGACCAAATTTGTCTTGTAGTGTGAAAGCATTCTACATATTCTTCTTCTTCTTATTATTATTATTATTATTTGTATATTATTATAGCATATTAATGTGCACCATGCCCCCAAATCCGATCACAAGCAAACACAGAAGACTGCTGGCTCATATCTAATTTGACATATCTCATATCAGATCTAGGACACAATTAGTGCAGAAAAGCAGATTTGGTGGCACCACAACCTCATAATCTAATTGTGAGTAGCCAAGAAGTCTAATTTACCAGAGATTGTTAGGGTCTGGGATTTGAGGCCTTGTTTGCGCTGTGTGTTTTTCAGCCTTCGCAGTGGGCACATGCTACAAGCCCTTCGTGAAGTATGGCAACTTCTCCAGCAGTGACCTGTCGTATGGACTGGGCACGGTGGTGGAGTTCTCCTGCGAGCCGGGATACACTCTGGAGCAGGGCTCGGTCACCATTGAGTGTGTGGACCCTGAGAACCCACAGTGGAACGAGACAGAGCCGGCCTGCCGGGGTGAGTGCCCACCACCTTACATGTTGTTATTGTGTAAATAGAAATACAGAGTTCTTATAAACACGTCATGTGACGCCAGCTTGGGTTCGTTGGGGATTACGCTACACCAACCAACCAGTGTGTACATGGCATGAGCAGTATTCCCATTGATTGTACTGTGTGTGTTTGCAGCTGTGTGCAGCGGAGAAATGACAGATTCAGCTGGAGTCGTTCTGTCCCCAAACTGGCCCGAGGCCTACGACAAAGGACAGGACTGCATCTGGGGCATCCACGTGGAGGAGGACAAGAGGATCATGCTGGACATCCAAGTGTGAGTGAAAGATTCAGAGAGAAATTCAGGACAAATTAACCAATGAGATTCGGGAATCATCTGCGCTCTAGCCTCCAGTTTATTAGGTACACCTAATTTGCACCTCTATTTATTGACCACTATTAAGGTATTAGCTATATTACCTCCATCACAGGAAGGTGTAGGTGGAGACAATATACAGGGCTAGCCATTCAAAATGCAGATAGGTTTATAGGTTTGCTTGCATTTGCAAGTAATGTTATACCTTGGACCCAGTAAATGGACTGGTGTCCTGTCCAGTGGGAATTCCTGTCTTGCGCCCAGTGAGTCCAGAAAAGCTCTAGGCTCTAGACTCACCGAAGAAAAACGTGTGACATAAATGCCAACGTTATTCAAGTTGGCCCTTTTCAAATACATGGCACAAACTAAATGGACAAAAGTATTGGGACACCTGCTCATTAATTGTTTCTTTCAAAATCAAGGGTGTTAAAAAGAGCCTATCCTGCTATTGTTGGAGTGCGTTCAGCGACAAGAGGGTTAGTGATGTGGGATGATCACCACCTCACTTCATCATACCCAACTCCCCAACTCATCCAAGCCAAAAGTACTGGATGGAGCACCAGCATCATTCCAGAGAACACAGTTCTTCCACTGCTCCACAGCTCCCACGCCTGGCATTAGGCAGAATGGTGCCAATAGGTTCATGCTTATCTGCTCCAGAGAGTCCTATTCTATTGGCAGTACTTGTCTACTGGGACTAGACACGCCATGTGTGCGCATGTACATATACAGCTGTGTCAGCAATGGGTGTCCACAAACATTTGGACATTTAGTGTTGGTTTCCCAGACAAGGGATTAAGCCTAGCCCTAGACTTAACTTTAGACTGTACCACAACTGATACTTACTTATATTTAGTACATACCCAGATCAGCCATACAATTAGTACCGCCTGCCTGATGTTGTGTAGGTATCCAAACAGCAGATCTGACCATTTGAGGCATGGACTCCACAGGACCCCTGAGGTATCTGGCACCAAGTCCAGCATTAGCAGCAGGTCCTTTAAGTCCTGTAGGTTGTGAGGTAGGACCTCCATGGATCACATAAATGAGCCATAGGTGCCCATGATCCTGTCACCTGTCACTTTTTTGGAGCAGTTTTGGTAGGTACTGACCACTGCATACCAAGGCCCCTTGTTTTGGAGATGTTCTGACCCATCAGTTGTGGTCAGTTTGGTCTCCTTCTAACGGCAGATGCTGTACTTTGACATCAACTGTGGCTGCAAGAGCTACCTACCTTTAGGTCCCGTGATGTCATTTTTACATTGCTGGAGACTTCTTCACAAAACTTGAGGTCGGCTCTTGGGTTGAACTTCTAGGACGGCCTGACCTGTATGTGTTGGTCAGTTGTTTCACTTTGCGGACATTAAACCCCTTTCCAGACTCATCTGCATCTACAACCTTCTTTCTGAAGGCCTCAAAGAGCTCTTTGGATCTGGCCGTGGTGATCTTCAGTATTTGCATGTACAGTATGTCCAGTATGTCAACAGCAGCCACAATAGTGAGCACTAGTAGGTGAAGCATGGGCAGGTCAGTTGGTATTTCTTTGGGTTGAGAAGGTTTACAGGGACTGCAGCACACACTGGAAGCTGGACGTTCACTGCGGTCTTCCTCCAGTGCGTGTGTCTATGTGTGTGTGTGTATGTCTATTTGTGTCTATGCGTGTTTGAAGACAATTTGCCCTGGCAGTGAAGACCCAGCGTAGACTCTGCCACTTTCAGCCTTGTTCATTCTGCGCTAACAAGCTTGATCTCTCTGTCAGGAGGCTTGTCTAATGGCTGCTAATGAAACTGCATGTGTGTGTGTGAGTGTGTGTGTGTCCTGTTACATTTCCTGTGCCTCACTCTTCCACTGTACGTAGCTCTCCAGCACAGCCCTCATTTGTTACACTTATTTTTTACCTATTAAGCGTGTTTGGCTTTTCAGTACAGCTGATGACCTTACTATTGGCTTTCAGCACTGCAGAGTGGTGTATGTGTGTGGGGGGGGGGCGGCGGGGGGGTCTGCAGCAGAAGCAATTAGATGATGGAGTGAAAGGCACAGAGCCTTAAGGAACCACCCACACACACACATATATATAGAGCCGCTCAGTGACTGGAATCATTAAAGCTGCTGAAATTTGACCAGCATCTGAGCTCCATTTTAGAGGCTAACGACCAAAACTGGCTGAGGAAAGTCCGAACGGCCGAGGATGAAAGATCACTTTATGTGCTAACAGCATCACAGCGCACTCGGAGATGATAGATGGTCGACTTGTGATGAATAAGCTCCAGGCTTTAAAAAGAGAGAGAGTTCTTCTACCGTGGTCTGAAGAACCATCAGTGAAGAGTTAGTCAGTTAAGTTTGGAGGCAGGAGGTCGTTCGAAAGGCCTACTAGAAGTGGAGTAGTTTTACCAGTAGACAGACCACTATGCAGATAATAACAGACTTGATTGTAATCCAGTATGAATCTGCAGTGTGTGGAGTTTCTACAGTTTATGATGGTAAGAACTGTGGAGTGATTCTAACCAGTATGAATGTAAAGTGTGTAGCTTTTTACCATCTGGCCAGTATGAATCCAGTATGAATCTGCAGTGTGTGGAGTTTCTACAGTCTGAGGTAGTAAGAACTGTGGTGGGATTTTAATCCAGTATGAATATGAAGTTTGTAGGTTTTTACCATCTGACAGTAATAAGTTAAACCAGTATGAATCCAGTATGAATTTGCAGTGTGTGTAGTTTTTACAGTCTGAGATGGTATTAACTGTGGTGAGATTTTATTCCAGTATGAGTTTACAGTGGTTGTTGTTTCCACAGTCTAGGACAGTAAGAACTGTTGAGTGATTCTATCCAGTATGAATCTGCAGTGTGTGTATTTTTTACAGTGTGAGATGGTAATAATTGTGGATTTTATTCCAGTATGAGTTTACAGTGGGTGTTGTTTCAACAGTCTGCGACAGTAAGAACTGTGGAGGGATTCTAACCAGTATGAATCTACAGTGTGTTGTTTCAGCAGTCTGTAAGGGTAAGAACTGTGGAGTAATCCAGTTTAAATCTACAACCTATGTTGTTTTTACAGTGTGATTGTAAAGACTGTAATCCAGTATGAATCCAGTAGGATTAATCCAGTATGAATCTGCAGTGTGGGTAGTTTCTACTGTCTGAAATAGTAAGAACTCTGGAGCGATTTTAATCCAGTATGAATGTGTAGTGTGTAGGTTTTTACCATCTGAGAGTAATAAGTTAAACCAGTATGAATCAAGTATGAATTTGCAGTGTGTGTAGTTTTTACAGTCTGAAATGGTAATAATCTACATTTAGTCTACAGTTTCAACAGTCTGAGACAGACTGTTAGAATTGTGGAGTGATTCTATCCAGAATGAATCTACAGTGTGTTGTTTTAGCAGTCTGAAACCATAAGAACTGTGAAATGCTTTTAATCCAGTATGAATCTACAACGTGTATTGTGTCCACAGCTTGACGGTAATAACTGTGGAGTACATTCATTCCAGTATGAATCTGTGTAGTGTGTTGTTTCTACAGTCTGAGGTAGTATGAAATGTGAAGTGATCCAGTATCCAGTATGAATGTGAGGTGTGGAGGTGTTTACCATCTGACAGTAATAAGTTAAACCGGTATGAATCTGTAGAGTGTGTGGTGATTTTAATCCAGTTTGAATCTACAACTTGTACTGAATTAACTATGCAGTGTTTGTAATCCACTATGAATCTGTAGTGTGTAGGTATTTACAATCTGACAGCAGTAACTGTGGAATGATTTAATCCAGTATGAATCTGCAGTGTAGTTTTGCAAAAACTGTGAGCTGATCTTCTGTAAATGGCTGAAATCTGAAGAGAAAAGTGGTTCTTTAGGGGTTCTTTAGAGCTATTTGGCACAATGACCGCTCAAATAACTGTTGGGATGCTTTAATAACGTCTATTTTAAAAGGGAAAGATAATTCAGTAAAAGTGTGATTGTGTGTGTGTGTGTGTGTGTGTGTGAGTACAGAGCAGTTTACACTTGGGTTTACACTTTTGCCTGTTTTTCTTGTTAGTTTTTTTTTTTTTTTTTGGTTAATTGAGACATTATTTGGAATAGTTCATAAAGACATGAAGCATTTCAGACTTTCTTTTTGTCACAAATGACGGAATAATTCGGGTCCTCTGATTAAGATGTGTTTTTTCCATTTGCATTTATTTTCCGCGCTCACGGCTCTGTCATTATGTGGATGCGCCGCCACCTCGGGTGCTTTGTGCTGAAAGCTGTCGGAGTTCATCTGCCATTCATCCTGTGGATGGGCCACCATGTGAGCATTAATGACAGCGTTCGATTCTGGAGCTCTGCTCCGTGTCACATATGAATACACACACACACACACACACAAAGACACACACACACATTCCTCAATGCTCATCTGTGCTGCTACAGCAGATTCCCAGAAAGCTCAGGATGAGCAGATCGTTGGAGCAGACGGAGCGAGGTCAGGGTTTTTGTCTCTGGGCCATGTTTCTTCAGAAATCCCCCAGTGGGCGCACACACCACCCCCAAACGAGCCTGTGGCAGGCAGGATATGCAACACTGGCTGCAAGATTTTATCATTCATTTTTATATGATCGTTTTCGGACTGCTCTTTATCCCTAATTGATTCTTTGATTCATTGATTCATTATGTTGCTAAATAACAGGGTGGTAAATTAATTGTAATATTTATGTTTATACAGTAAAAAAGTATGTAAATGCTGAATAAACTCATCGTATGGCCTCTTTAAGATTGGACAAACATTTGTCCAGTAGCTACAAATGGACATGCTTGTGGGCGGAGCATGGGTGGATTCATCTGTATTCCTTTGCAGTGAAGTGGTTTCACAGAGACGGAGTGTTGCCTGCCCCTCTGTTCCAATGTGTGAGTGTGTGTGTGTTGGTGTACAACACATAATTAATTACATAGGTTACATAGTTACATAATGTGTGTAAATTTACACTTGATTTGCATTCAGGGTGGACAGAGTCCAGTCTGCAGCTGACAGGACAATGACAACAACAAGGCAGAAATATGAAGGGCAGGGTTCTTTACCTCTCATCAAATTCAAACCGCCATAAAAACGCCTTTTCCGCTCATACAGGGGTGAGTTTCCCAAAGCCTCACACTTTATTTGTTACCTAGTTCTTAAAAACACTAACCAAACAGGGCTGGATGTCCCATAAGCATCTTATCTTGTCGATCGAGCTTCACACTAAACAAATAAATAAAATTTTTAAAGTATTGGGACGCCTACACATTACACCTACAAAAGCTTTTAGGACATCCTGTTCTAAATCAATATGCACAAATACGGAGGTGGTCCCCCATTTGAAGCTCTAACAGCTTCCACTCTTCTTGGGAGGCTTTTTACAAGATTTTGGAGAGTGTATGTGGGGAATTTCCGCTCATTCGTCCAGAAGAGCATTTGTGAGGTCGGACACTGATGTTGGACGAAAGGGACTGGCTCGCTATCTTTCTACTTCATCCCAGTGTTATCGATGGATAACACTTAGTGGTCAGGAAATTTCACAAACTGAATTCTAATACTGGCTCCTATTACAGAACCACGCTGGGATTCAGTGAGCTCTTCAGAAGCACCCAGTCTTTTACTAATGTGTGGAAAGGTAGACACCTTCATGACTAGGGGCTGGATGTTATACAGCTCTGGCAATAGGAATGAATGAAACAGCTGAGTTTAATGATTAGGAGGTGTGTCTCAATACTTTTGTCCAATGTTTGTGCGTATATAGTATAGTCATATGCAGAGGTTTGAACACCCATTAATTATAATAATTCAAATAAAATAATAATAATTGAAGTCACATTCCAATCCATTCATAGTTGTATTGCCTTTCAAAATAGTATTAAACTACAATATAATAATAATAATAATAAAAATACTTTTTATTATTCTTTGTATGGATTTTAATTAATTTGTTGATCAGCCAATCAGATTTCAGAACTGGTATAATAAGTGAAGTTAATGACACAACTAAAGTCTGGTGGGAGGCCTACGCCACGGACTCCTCCTCCTGGTCCTCAAGCCCCTTATATACCCCCACTTCCCAGTTCAGCTCAGTGTCGAACAAACGCTGCACCCACCTCCACCCCGTCTCCTCCCTTTCCTCCATCATTCACCACACCGACACCGAGGGGGTACAGCTTCACGAATGCTGCCAAATACAAAAGTCAGTACGTAGACCACAATACTCGGCACTGCACTTCGCCCCAAGTGCTCTTGGAGCTCAGATTGCTGGTTTTTGGGAAACTCAGAGGTATTGCAGTGCACTGGTATTTTGCCATGTAGACTCAGAAACAGCAGCACACCCTGTATATCTCTAGTGTTTCAGCGTAAGCCCCTACCTGCTCCATTTTCCTCCAAAAAAAAAACCTCTATGTGGGGCTACGGAAGCAGCCCACCCGAGCCTTCTTGTCCCCAGTGAATAAGAGCTGTGAAAGAAGACACAGCTGGAGGGAAGGGGGGGGGGGGCGGGGGGGTCTATGTGCTGGTGGGCTCATTACAGGGGTGGTCGCCCACTTCTCCCCACTAATGAGAACGCTTTCGCTCTCCCATTATCATTATGCAGCGCTCGCCAGCCCGCAATTACTCAGGACCAGTGTGCATAATGACGGCTGATTAATTGATTTAGCATAAACAGGAGGGCCGGCCCGGCGCTCATTAAGACGCAGCCTCGCCGGCCAAGCATGCAGGTGCTCGGCTTAACACCTGGGCAGCTGGAGTTGGTGGGTGCGGGGTTGGTTGGGGGGTGCGGAACCTGATGTGATAATTTGGTGATGAATAGGGTTGAATGAATTTGGATCGGGCCAGATTGTAAGTAGTCTGGGTCTTAGTACCACTCATAGTTTTGTCCAGACTGGTCAGCTGAATCGGTAGGGTGACCAGATAGCCCGTATTTTGGCACAGACAGTTTCCTGTTGTTCCAAAAATACTTGAAATCTTTAGGAAGACAACTGGAAATGACTACTATATGGACAAAAGTATTGGGACACTCCTCGTAATCACTGACTTCAGAAGTGTATCATTCAGTCCCATTGCCCCAGATGAATGTTTCCACAGATTCCTTGATGGCAAAGGTCTCCTCCAGCAGGATAGCGCACCCTTCCACACTCTGTGCATTTGACAGCAGTTTGAGGACCCTGGCAAAGACTTCAAGGTGTTGCTCTGCCCTCCAAATTCCCCAGATCTTAATACGATTGAGTGTCTGTGGGGAAAAAAGTTCCCTGGAGGATCCACAACTTTCACAACTTGCAGGATGGATTTATGGATCTGCTGTAACATCCTTGGTGCAGGATGCACAGGTCACATCAGAGGTCCATGTCTTTGCAGGCTGACATCTAGAGAGGGCCATCGTACCGACTTGCTATAGAGTCCATGCCTTGGCAGGTTGGAGCTGTGTTGTTGACACATTATTGTATGCCACTGGGATTCAATGGGATATCTGGTCTGAGTTTTGCTGCAGGCTGTGTCAGTGGAGCAGCACAAGATCTACAGTATATGTATGTATTTGAGGGGACACCCTCTTATAGAGCCCTGAGAAACAACTGCTTGAAGTTGAGCTGATATTCGATTGTTTGAATCGGCAGATAATGAGACGTTTAGCTTTATAATGATGATGATGTGAGAAATACCACACAGTCAATGTAACTGTCTCTCCCAAAGCTTTACATAGCTTTACTTTTCTCAGCCGATGCTTGAGAAACCATGAAACGACAGGAGAGACGGAGATTGTTGTAACTGTGCTGCCTCCGCTACTAAAAAGAGCCTAAAACTCCTTTGCTGCCATCTGTCTTCTTTGGCCAGGCTCTGGGCTGGCAGTAAGCCCCAGGCCCGGGCCGGGTGGGAGTGAGCTATGCCCCTGAGGGCAATAGATTTTCGTGGGCTGTGGTGATTAATAAGCCCTCATTTTTAAAGCCCTGCGCTGGCTGGGAGGCAGGCCAACACTTTGGCATTTCAAAAACCGATACTTAACTTTTCTAATTAAAAAGCAAGAGAGTTAAATCAGCAGAAAAGACTCATTTTTTTATTGTTCAGGACCTCATTCAATCCCTTTAAAAGCTTGTTCGGGCAAGGCCGAGCCTGGTATTGGAGTCCTTTAGGGACATCTGGAGAGGGCCATCGTACCGAGCAAAGTACTCTTTCCAGTTCTATGATGTTTCAGCAAGTATTAAGGAAGGGGTCTAAGCAGTGCTGAGAGAGCTGCTCTCCGACAGGTTCTGGAGTACTGAGCTGGGCCACTTTTGCGGTGGCAGGTTTATACAGCGGCAACCTTTACCTGTTTGGTCCAAATATAGCTCTACCACAGTTCGATTTGGAAACCACACTGGCTTTAATTAGCGCTTCACAAGTTCGGAAAATGGATCGCCTGTAGTCGGTGCTGTGCTGTGGAGTGTGGTCGGGGCAGGGGTGCTATAAGGTGTCTGTAGGGATGTAAGAATACAGTGTGTTGTATTGAATTGAATCACATTCATATTGTATCGCAATGGATTGTACTATAGCTGGCATGTTAGCTTGGGGCTAGCGTGTTAGCCAGGGGATATGATATTAGCTTGTGGCTAGAGTGGGAGATCAGGACACTCCAGAGATGTTCACACGTCACTTAAAGCTCAGTGTTAGTGAAAATTGCCACTATGTATAAATACACTATGTGGACAAAAGTATTGGGACGCACCTCTTAATCATTGAATTCAGGTGTTTCATTCAGTGGCACTGCCACAGGTGTATAAAATCGAGTCCCTAGCCTTGCACTCTGTCTTTACCCACATTAGCGAAAGAATGGGACCGAATTCCAGCGTGGTTCTGTCAAGGCCGTCACGGACGGACCACGTCGCACTGAGGGAGAGCACCAATGAACATTTTATACAGTAGCTCAAGTTCAAGTTCAAGCTGTGACTAACGGCGTATAGTTCTGGGTATTTCCCTGCTTTGTTGATCGACTTCTCCTCATCCAAGTTCCTTGCAAGCATCACGTGACGTCAAGAAGCTGTACAGAACCAGGCTGCCCCAAGAGAAGTTTCCTTTAAAGTACTTGTATTCTCGCATTTCATGTTAAGTTCAAGTCAGAAGTCGATAATATATTACTGTTATGATATAGTTTTGTCTGCGGCAAAAAAAACAATCATTTTTGACATTTGTTTAGGTGCGACGAAGCACAGTCGGTGTGTGTCGGCCTTAATTGGATGTCAGTTGGTCCACCATCAACTGTCCATCGAACACATTTGGGACGAACTACAACAGAAATTACGAGCCAGGCCCTGTGTTGTCATTAGCTATTAGCATTTTCACGCAATAAAACAGAAGGCTAGATTACTAAACTTCTGTACAGGCATGACTGGGTGCCTGTCTGAGTGGGTCAGCATTTCCTACCTATTAAACACAGCCAATGGCAGGCGGTGGTTGGCAGTGGCTCCCCATTTTTCCCAAGCATTGTTGGGAAAGCATCTGAGATGTCTATGTTGACGACCTCTCCTACAAAGTGCTCTAAGGTCGTCCAGATAGGGTGCGAGAACAGCTAATATCACTGCTGTCCAATGAAATGTCCATATTCTATTGGATGAATGGACCAATAGAAATGCTCCAAATTGGCCTCCAAATTGGAATAAAATCTTTGTACATTGACTTCCATTGAAAGTTTTTCCTCCTCCTGTGAAGTTGGAGAAGCAGTTTTGGAGATCATGGTGTGGTTTGATAATTACGATATGCTGAGTCATTTTCTGCACTGTCTGTATTCTCATATTTGGGTCTGTCACTTCCAAGTTGAGAGCCTAGAGCAGCTCTGTGTGGTCAGAAACCGACCATTGTTAAAGGGCTAGATGGTTGCTACCACAAACTGTGCACTAGAAGATGAGCTGTAATCTTTGGGTTTCTAATAAACTGGCCACTGAGTGTTATTCCGATGATCGTGGAGGAGACACAGGCCATTTCTTTGCACTTCTCTCTCACTTTCCTACCTCTCAGCAGTGGTTTTGTTGATTTTCAACCCAAGCACATCTCTTCAATGTTCTTCTACCCCCCAAAAAACAAGGTTGTTGATATCTATGGACCCTCTAGGCGAAGACTCTTTACTTTCATTGTCAACAAAACATGGCCTAGGTACTGAGAGCTGGAGGACAGGGATAGATTTGTTTTCCGTTCCCTTCGCTGCAGGGATCGCTGGCTCAGTCTCGCCATTTACTCCATTCCTTCTCCTCTCTCTCTCTCTCTTTCTCTCTGGCTTCTCTTTCGCATGTCATTCGTATTCCGGGGGGAGCTCGGAGAGTTAGTTAAGCCCAAATGTGTCGACTGACGTGTAGGCAGCAGACCAAGACACGCAGATCCACTCCAGTGCTGCTGCCCTGAGGGCAGCCTCCCGTTTAATTAGACCTGCTTAAGCCCATTCGATCCAAATGATTAGAAAAAGTATTCACAAACATGCGTAGCTTCGTCAGACTCGCGCATGTAGCACATGCAGGATGACATCGGCTGAGTGATTCGCCCCTGAAAAGCCTCGTTACTGCAGGCTTAGTCTGAGGTTTGGCAGCCAGACCATATCTGCTGCATTTACTGTCATTACAGGTACAGTTTCAAGCCTGGAGGAGTTTGGATTTGAGTGAATGTGTGTTTCCGAATTTCAGCAGGACTTTAGTGGAAGGCTACATTGTAGCCGATTATCACCAAAAAGACTATTCTCATGACTTGGAAGTCAAAAAATAGCATGTCCATCACTCACTGGACATCTACTAATCTGGACTTCACCAAACCCATGTAGAAGCTCCTCACAGAGCTGCTTCAGTAATGAGTACCAGAATCCCAAATCCACACACTAGAATTCCTCCACCCCACAGCACACTACCACTAGCACACGCAATGAGAGCAATACATATTACACATGCAATGTATATAAATATCTAACCCTTAATATAGTTTCTGTTCCCTTGTTCATGTGTGTTCATCTGTCTATGCAGACCCCTATACTTATACTTATATACATGTTACTCCTGTAGTAAATGGACATCATTTCTGTTGTTTCTGTAAATACATAAAAAGTCTATACAGTCCTCCATGGCGGGCAAAAAATAACTATGATAAATATTTGATATATTTTTCATTTTTCTTTATTACTACTATTATAATTTAGTTTTATTTTGATGACTTTGATTATGTCCCTTTCTCTTCATGCTCTGAAATGAAGGTTTGCTGCTCCATTCAGTACTTTTGGGATGAGTTGGGGAGTTGTGGATGATAAGGTGGGTTGGTGATCATCATTATCCCACATCCTGACCTCACTAACGCTCTTGTCGTTAATTGGAATCAAATCCTCACAGCAGTGCTGTTCCAAAATGTTGAAAGCTTTATTCCCTGGACAGTAGAGAAGAGTAGAGCTTTTTACTCCAACAAAAGCAGGACAAACTCATTTATTCTCATTATTAATATCATTTATTCCAGAAGAAACAAAGTGTGAGCAGGTGTCCCCTTACTTTTGTCCATTTGTGCTGTTTTCAATCTTTTTCAATTTTTGACTGTTTAAATCTGGCCAGTAGAAATGGCTTAGAATAACACACTGAAGTTACTGAAGGCTATTTCTACTAGGGTTTTGATATAAGGCCCGTTTTCAGGCCCTCCTTTGTTCAGTAGCAAGTCAAATGATAAACCGTGTGAAGGATTACATCTCTAGTTCACAGCTTAAAATGCTACGCTACCGTGTAGCACTGCGCTGCTGTGGTTTGATGCTGTATGCTAACGCTATATGCTATCACAGTTTCTTATTAGATGAGCAGAAATGGGGAGCTGTCCAGAGTTCTGGAAACTATTGTCCAAGCTACAAAAGTGGGCGGAGCCTGGCTAGGTCAGCTTTGATTCTTTGTGATATGACAAAGCCGAGCACAGCTTGAACTGTCCACCCATGGGCCCGACTCTGGAGTGCATTAACCTTTACCAGGGGGGTGAGGTCAGGGAGACCCGGCCAGGGACGCGCTGAGCATTTACACAACAGTGACATTTATTCAGGCCGGGTGGAGGAGAGGAGGGGAGGAGGAGAGGAGGAGAGGAGGAGAGGAGGGGGTGAAAAAAAAAAAACCCTCTAAACCAAATGACGAGATAAGCAGGGGAAAAGCTCTCGGACGGCACTCCAGAACAGGCACGCTGTGACAGGCATCAGGAGAGGCAGAGGATGGCCCATATTAATATTCACCACCAGCGAACCTGAAGAGCACTTTGGAGAGAACTGATAGCAGCAGAAAAGCTCAATCCTCTTGTACCCATCAATCACGCGCCCCTCAAATCCGTGCCACCGTTCACGCTGTGCCCCGACTGCATTTACATGGGCGAGGGTGTTTGGATTTTGAGGGATGGGCGTCCCCAGGACTCCAGAACTTGGAGGAAGAGAGTTTTCTTGGAAAAATTCACAAATTGTTTCTGTAGAAGCTGAATAATGTTGAGTGCTGCTGTAAAAAAAAAATACAAAGCAGTGGTTTGATGGATTACTCTGGATTACTCCAGTGTAGGTGTTTCTAGGTAGGATGGTAAGGTACTACATATTGCCACCATTTGAAGGCTTCCTACATAAGAACTTTATAGCACATGCACAGCTGTGTATATGTGTACACTACATGGACAAAAGTATTGGGACACCTGCTCAATCATTGGACATGCCCCCAACTCAGAAAGTCAGGGCTTGTAGAAAGGTCTGACTGTCCCACTCGTAAATTCGAGTTTGTGGTGGCTTTCTTGTTCACTCGTCTTGTAAAAACGACTTTTCCAACAATTGAATAAGGTCCCGCCTTCTCACCACCCTGATTGGTCTATATGTACCTGAATCTACGTCAACCATCGGTGAAACTGGCTCCCACCACAGCACCAAGGCAATCACACTAAACAGTGTCCAATGGAACTGGGAACTTCAAAGATTTTATTTTATTAGTGTATTCATGTTTATTTTTGTTGATGTATTGTTTATTTTTTAGATAAAATATTAATAATGTTATGTATCAGGTCATAAAAGTAGTTATTTTACTTATTAATACTTATATTTAATTATTTTCATTATTTTAAAACACATTATTTGACATGATAGGAGATATTTGATCATATATGCTATTTAATTATTTTTGCTAAATAAGTACATGTTTATTAATTAATACAGTTTATTCATTAACACAGTTGCCTGGTTTCGAGATCTATAACTCACGACCACCCTCACACCCGCCCACTGCCAGCGGTTCTACAACTTAGTACTACACAAAGCCCCTTAGCCACAACATCCCATCCTCGATGGAAGCCTGCGTGTCCCCAGTGTCCTCTTTTTTAAAAAAACAAACAAATATGATATATTACAATGAACTGGATCTTTTGCCAGCATTCCCTAAAGCTTCTTCTACAGCTGAACGAATTTTGGGTGGAGGATGGATGGATCAATTATCACCACCCAAATCATGAATTCACGCAGTCCCTGAGCTTTCTATTTCTGCCACTGCCTATTATCATTTCCCCTGCAGGTTCAAATAAACACAGTGTTCATTTATAACTGCGGGGAAACCGCTGAACGCCAATTATTCAAAAGTGGTAGAAAGGGGCACCAAATGCAGGCCCTCAGACGCCCTCTTCTGCATTACGAGATGGCCGCGTCTGTTTATCTGAGCAAACGTGGGCCGCTCTTAAAAGTAAACAGTTCAAATAGCCTCAACTTCTGAAGCAGTTCATCAAAATGCAAATGACTCTGAACTAGGGCGGTGTGAATATATCGGCTCTGACCAGGCTTGCCCCGGAGACTCGACAGACCACGCCAAATAGAGCCGATTCCACACAGGCTGGTTAATGACTGGAGAGCTTGCCTGAAGCTACTGCTGCGTTCTTGGTGAGAGTAAGCTAGTCAAATGGGGCTAAAATGGAGCATTATCATAAATGGATCATTTTATTCCCATTACGCAAATACATGCGCGGAACTCTACATATTCATTAGCTGGAGAAAATTTGAATTATTCAGTGTTTATTTCAAGTTGCCGCTCCTCGATTTGGCTCTGGATTTAGATCCAGCACAAAGAATTCCCGCCCAGTGTTCTCGTGCAGATCTCACTGGGACAGGATAGCTGGAAAGGAGGTATCGCTGACATCAAAGCAGACCGGAAAAGTGAACTTTCTCACCTAATTCACTTGTTTTGTTTTGTTTTCATGTCATAAAGCACTTTCAGAGCTTTATCAGCTCTACACCGGCCCTACGGTCTAACTGCTGCTCATCCCAGCAAGGCCTCAGCACTCCACTGGCAAAAACCTCTGAGGCTGGGAACATCATGCGATAGGGGGAGGTCTAACGTTCAGATGGGAATATACAGTAAACAGACTGAAGGGGCGGAGCCACAGACTAAACATCGTACACAGTATATCATCAGTTTCAGCTGCAGCTCATTTACTGATGTTTTTTAGGCTCAGCTCAGCATGGATCATATTGTAGGTTGTTGTGGGATATACTGTTGTGTAGCAGTTCCCACTTTATTATCAGTAGTTATCAAAGGTCAGTTTCTTGGCCTTCGTCTCCGCGCCCTGTCGGCACATGTCGTAAACTTGTCCAAGTCAGATGAAAATTGTCCACCTCCCAAATAATAACACTGACACTGGATCTGTAGTCCATATCGGATCTAACATCTACAGTGCTCCTGTAGTCAGGAACTGACCAATGCAGGATGGCTAATAAATCCAAAATCTAATCAGGATGGCCTACAGTCTGAAATTGTCCAGTACATAAGCGGTCAGTGAATGTAAGGACAAAGCAGGGGTTACCAATAAAGGTGACGGTCACTGTGTGATGGTCACCCTACATAACAATGGTTTTGCCTCTCCTCTCGTAGCCTTCACCTCGGTAAGAATGACGTCTTGACGTTTTACGACGGCGATGACCTCACAGCCAACATCCTGGGCCAGTACAGTGGTGCCCTCCCCAAATTCAGACTCTACACCTCCATGGCTGACGTGACCATCCAGTTCCAGTCCGATCCAGCCACTAACATCTACGGCTACAACAACGGCTTTGTGGTGCATTTCTTTGGTAGGTAGCTCTTTCCGAAATGTTCGCCATTGACATTCCGAGTTATGAACCGGCGTAGTATAAAAAGGGCAGGAAGGGGGCGCTAATTCATTTTTTAACAGGTGAGTAGATGCACAGTTCATTTTTTTCTCAGAAGCCTCATGATGGTAATGACATTCCCATTGTGGCTTGTTTTGCCCAAACATGTCACACTGGCTGAGCGGTGGCCCCCCTCGGCCGCTGGTGTCACAGCTAGCGCTGGTCCTGCCAGCCTGCTTGGCAGTGCCCCACCTTGGCACGTAGCACTGTGAACAATCACTGTGAAAGGATGGCACCGTGCTCTCTGGCTGTGGACTCGTTTACATGCAAAATGGTGCACGCTGTGTCACCTCAGTGCCATGCCTCCTTTCCGTGCCTGTCCACTCGGCTGCACCGGGCTTTTGGCACTCAGCGCGGGTCAGCGCGGTCAGTGGCCAACTGTGAAATTGCTAGTACTGTTCAGCCCTGTTCTAACGATCCGGTTAAAATTGACCAGACAGTCAATCAATTCGAAAATAGCCTGATTAGCATAATGCTAACCCCCGCTTCTGTCCACAGAGGTGGCCCGGAATGACACGTGCTCCGAGCTGCCAGAGATTTCCAATGGCTGGAAGAGCACGTCCCATCCCGACTTGATCCATGGGACGGTGGTGACGTACCAGTGCTATCCGGGCTTCCAGGTGGTGGGCTCTGAAATCCTCATGTGTCAGTGGGATCTCACGTGGAGCGGGGACGTGCCCAGCTGTGAGAAAGGTCAGTGGTGACGGTCAGTCAGGAATTCCTGAGGAACACAACCAGCACTTTTCAACAGTGAGGGACTGTAACCCATCTGATTGATGCACATTAACCTTTAATCGGTTTCTGTCCTCTGATGGACAAGGGAAAGGCTGCCTGCAATATCTGTTTATTTGGGCCTTACTGATGCTGATACACAACAAATCTTGCAGCCGATGGCGATTTTACCTATACTGATTTCAGGGCCTTCACTTTTAGATATGTCCAAATGTTTGTGGACACCCCTTCCAATAAATGCAGTCAACTACTTTAGGTTGCAACCATTGCTGACACAGATTTGCAAATTCACACACACACACAGCTTGTCTAATCCTTGTAGAGAAGTACTGCCAATAGAATAGGACTCTCTGAAGCAGGTAAACATGAACATATTGGCACCATGCTGCCTAATGCCAGGCGTGGGCTAGAGGGGTACAAAGCCTCCCAGCATTGAGCAGCAGAGCAGTGGATCTGTGTTCTCGAAAATGGTAATTCTCTATTCAATACGTCTGGGATGAGTTGGGTAGTTGGCGATAAGGCGGGGTGGTGAGGTCAGTGTCCTGAACTCACTAAAGTTCTTGTCACTGAATGCAATCAAATCCTCACAGCAATGCAACTGGACAGTAGAGACTCCATCAAAAGCAAACATCCACCTACTTACCACAATCCCACTACTCTAGACCACCAAGGATGTCTGCTGTGTTGTGGCTGCAGTTCCTGTCCATGGCATTATGGGTATTGTAGTTGATATATAAGTTATATGAAGTTACAATGCATCTTAGTAATGCATCAATAAATCATCACTCATTTAAAAGCCATAACATTAAAACCACCTGCCGGTGCTCCGGGTGGTTCAGTAGACTAAGACGCGGACACTGTGGCCCAAGGGTTGCAAGTTTGAATCCTGGTCATGCAGCTTCGCCATCAGCAGCCGGGGCCTGAGAGCAGCAGACATGGCCATGCTGTCTCTGGGTGGGTAGAGCGAGGGCTCTCTCCCCTCATCACTATGATTGTGATGCTGGCTAGCTCACACGTCTTTTGGCTGATGTATCAGAGCCGGTGATCTGGCGGATTTCCTTCGAGTGCATAGGCTGCCTAGTAATGCTGCACTGGTATTGGCGGCAGTTTGGAAAGTGTCCTCACCCTCCTAGGGAGCATTGTGAGTGATGTGGGGAGGGTCCTAGTGAGTGGGTGGGTTAATTAGCTCAGCTAAACTATGGAGAAAATACAAAAAACACCTGCCTAATATCGCATAGGTCCCCCTCGTGCCACCAGAACGGCTCAGATCCAGCAAGGTATGGGCTGCACAAGACCTTCCGAAGGTTTGGGTGACAATGATGGAACGTGTGTAGATTTTTTTGATGTCCCGTAATATAACAACGGCACAATACCCACAGCAGCTCTCTCTAACTAGCTGATAAATGGAGCATCCAGTTCACGCTTCCTGACTCACAAGCGTTCCAAGCAGCCATACAGTAGTCATTGTAAAGCACTCTTGTGTATATGGCTCTTACTCATACACCATTCAGATCACAGTCATTTCAAAAGGCATTCAGTTTAATGAGAGATGTCATTAAATGGTGATTAAATTATCTCTCCGTGGGCTTTGTGGAGGCGCATCTGCAGTCGTGCAGTGTTTCAGCGGCAGCGTTTGTGGTGAATTATTCTCGTAAAAGACTCTCCCTTTACTGAGAAATTGTACATTAATGCCTGGCACTTAGCTAGACGGCTGCAGCATCAGAACTGCCGTTAATGTATGTGCTCCATCAAAATCACACTGTGTCTGTTGGCTCTTGATGTGATAAATGTGGCTGAGCGATCATCGCACACTAATAAAAACAACAGATACGTGAAATCAGTGAGTATTCAACGCACAGATAAGCATCTCAAATGAACGTCCGAGGGAATATCTGTCACATACATACTTTGATATAAGAGAAGTGTAATCTCACTAGCACCCTCACTATTCCCCTCACCTGCGTTTTGTCTGTACCCACACCCCCTCATCATTGCTCCCAGCTGTTTCTTGTCTATGCTCTGTGTACGTAGGCCCTGTCTGTTTGTCTTGGCTTTGTCGTGGCCCATTCGCAATCTATATTCTTATCTGTACTTGTGTTCTCGTGAACTTGTAGAACTGTCCACTGTCCATGTACTGTTCCATTCAAAAGTCTGCATCTAGCCAAGTACAGTGAAAATGCCCAGATGTGTTCTTGTTCTGCCCATGTTATCGAAGATGCATATTTTTGGGAGGTGACTTGTGTGGACTAGGGACAGTCAAATATCCTAGAATGCATTTTGCACCACCATGCTGTTCCAGTTGCAGAGTGACCATACAGCATCCTCCCCTCCCATACTTTTATATGTACTAAGCATGCAGATCATTTATCAGGATAGACCCAACCTGAAAATCTGCTCTGATGTTTACAGAAATGTGAGATCTTGCTTGCTTTTCCTAATGCAGAATGACCATATAATGTCCTTCCATACTTAAGATTTTAAAGTCGCTAGTTGACCTTGCCAAGTGTGCACTACCTAGTACACTAGTCCAAACTTTACTTTGAATTGAGAATTTGTCTCCATCTCTGCATCCAGCTAAGTACAGTCCAGAGTGTGTTCTCGTTCTACCCACGATACGAATGATCCATCTGAAGGTGACTTGTGTAGACTTGGCACAGCCAAATATCCCAGAATGCACTATACACCTAGCTACTATTCCAATTCCAGAATGACAGTACTTGTTCTTCCCGTCCTCTGGAGTTTGTACTCGCATGTCGAACTTGCCAAGTTCTGAACTACCAAGTGCGCTAGTCCAAACTTGGCGTACTTTGGGTTGAGAATCCCTCTCGAAGTTTGATTGCACCTGTGACACCAAGGGCCTGTTTATACCTGCCATTAACATGTGTTTTGTATCTGGATAGTATCTGGATCTACATTGACCAGTCACTAAAATGCTTCTCCAGCCTGACCAGATAAGATCCGGTTTTACTTTCACTTGGTTTTACTTTTCACCTTGATTTATTTCCTGTAAACAGTGGTTTCTCATCATGGTCAGTTTAGAGGAACATTCTTTCACATACTAATTAAAAGCATTCATAATAAAGAATGTGCTTCCATCTAGATTGACCTTCAGAGAGCACAGTAAGAAACCTGTGTTTACAGCAACTCTCCCTTATTCTTCATAAACTGTCTGATGCAACAGCTGGAAGGGCTCAATATCCAGCCTGTTCATTTTTAATGTGGGGCATATTGTGTCCTGTGGGCTGCTCTGAGAGTGGACAGCAACAATTCCCCCACATTACGCACCTTCTAGAAGGTACGGAAGGGTCACAGAGTTTACAGAGAGTTTTCTTTCAGATTCTGACGAAGGGCGGCCTTTGAGTTTAATTAACCCCGTTATTACACTTCAGACACACTCAGTTATTAATCATAAAGCCTTTCATGGAACAGCTACTATAAATGATTTAGTAATGTTATATAGTAGTTCTGAGAGCGAGGAACCGGAGTGTGGACTCATTAGAAGAAAAAAAGGTGAAGCATTTAACCAAAAGAAAGCTGGACCAGCTGTTAAGCATGGTTGTGGTAGCCATTCCAAGTAGTTCTGCCATTCCAACTCAATCCCAAATCCCAAAAGTATTGGATGGAGCTCCTTCACTCCAGAGAACACAGCTCCATTGCTCCACTGCCTTTATACCCTTCTAGCTGACACTTGGCATTGGGCACGGTGACCTCAAACTGCTCCAGCGTGCCCCATTCTATTGGCACTGCTCTCCTCCAGAGATTTTACAGTACAAGCTGTGTGGGCACATGTGTGGGAACACGTGTGCCAGCAGTGGGTGCAGCTGAATGCAGCTGAATTCACTGATGAGGAAGGGTGTCCACAGACCTTTGGACATGGTGCATATTTCATCCATGTCTAACACACTAGAATCACCCCAGTCAAAGGCCTTCAGTGTAAATGACCCTTTATAGTTTAAGGGGTTAAATGACTTATGCATATTTGACCGAGGTCACGAACACGTGATCAGCATGTCTAAATTTACTTGTCTGTGTGTGTGTGTGTGTGTGTGTGTGTGTGTGTATGAATCTGCAGTGATGACTTGTCAGGACCCTGGTTTGGTGGAACATGGGCGCAGGGTGGTCACGGGGTCCCGCTTCACAGTGGGCTCCAGTGTTCAGTATGCGTGCAATAAGGGCTACTCGCTGTCCGGCCCAGGAGTGCTCACCTGCTACAGCCGCGACACTGCCGACCCCAAGTGGAGTGAGAGGCTGCCGAAGTGTGTCCGTAAGTACAGAAAAGGGGTCTCACACACACACACACACACACACACACACACAAACACACACAAACAAACTGTTGACGCAGGTAATATCTCTTCTGTATCTGGCTTTTATATATAATAATAGTAGTATATATATAATAATAGTAATATATATATAATAATAGTAATATATATATATATATATATATATATATATATATATATATATATATATATATATATATTTAAGTAAAATGCTTCTATGCATGTTTCCATTTTTCCTGTTTTTCTGTATTTTGCTTTTTGTCATAATGTGAATGTGGCATTTGTTCTTTACATTACAGAATTAAATTTATATGATAAATAGAATAATAGAAATGCTCCAAAATGGTTGAAGCAATAAATATTAGTCCATTGAAAGATTTTTTTCATCTACTGTAAAGTTTCCAGTTTTGGGATATAAGGTTTTAGTGTGACAGTGATGACTGTGTATATATAATTAGGAAAATTAGATATTGGAAAAAAATCTTTTTTCTGCAAAATATATATTGCAAAAATGCAGGATTTGTTAACAGATTTCACCAGAATTCAACATATCAGCATAACAATAATGTGCTCTGTGTATCCAAGATTAGAAAGTACAGTAAATTATATTTACATTAGATTTTGGTAGATTTGGTATTTGGTAATTATGCCATTGCAAATTAGAACAAAAACTTTGTGCAAAAAATTGCATGTTCTGCAACATGGCTATTGTGAATGTGCACAATTTGTGTGTGTGTATATGTGTGTATATATATATATATATATATATATATATATATATATATATATATATATATATATATATAAAGGATTTACCAAACCAGGTGTTGATAGGATGAGAACTCTAAATAATACTAGACTCCATGATGAGAACTTTGGAAATGTTCTAAAGATGAACACAGTGATGGAGAACCACCACCACTTTCTGTAGGACTGTTAATAGTGTTTATTCTATATATATAGAATAATAACTAATGTATAAATGTACAGAATAACAACTAGACATCAACAGGTATGTTTCAGATGTTTTATTCAATATCTCAACTTTCTTGGAAGCAACAGTAAAGCTATTTGTAGTTTAATATTATATAACCTTTAGTAATATTATATAATGATCTATAATTTACTGTTCATCTGTTTACAGCCATTACTGATTAATTTGAAAGCTTGATGTTCTGCAGCTTTTTCAGTCTTTTCAGAATCATCTCCAGCACCAATTTTAGAAATGCATTTTTTTTTAAATAATATTCTTCTATATAGTTTGATCATTTTTATAACTCCCCAGTCTCTTAATTATTACATGAAATCTGGGAAGGTGCTGGGAATTACTTTATCCATTCCTTAGCAACCAGAATGTTTTATGTTATTGGACATCAGAAGAGTGCACACATACACACACACACACACACACACACACACTGCTGATCTCCTTAAATAATTGTAACAGTAAAATCATATAATTTTTATAATTATCGCTCAGCAGAGAAATGCAAATCACAGCCTGCAGAGGTTTATATTGCAACCCTCTATCGCCACCTAGTGGATTTCAGTGGACATTTTTAAACAGGATTATAAAAAACATTGATTAACATTTGATCTTCTGATTAAAATAATAATAGACTCATGAGTGTTCACACTGATATATTTGCAGTCAAATCAAAATTAGGGTAAAAGGTGACGTATGGCTGCAGGTAGAGGTCTGCATAAGGTGGGCTTGTCCGCAGGTCCTGTGTGATCTATGCAATAACACTGGATCCTTAAACCTGTCTAATTAAATAATGTTGTCTTCATATCAGTATTAAACCACATATTTAATAACGTACACATGCTGTTTTCTTTATTGCCAAAGAGCGATGTCCGATGTACGATGTACGTGGCAGCATCCCAACTCACAGTAGTAGTGTGTGGTTTGGGACACAGCCCCCGGAGTTAAAGCTCAGGAACATGGGCAGGTCCACCCAGAGACCCGACCGTGCTCAGCTCTAGCCACAGGACCGCCTATATATGAACCGAACCAGAGTTCCTTCAGAAACGGGCCGAGACTCGTGCTTGGTGAGCACTAAAGGGAGCCAGAAAGGCAGCTTTCACACTTTCTCTAATGAGCCACACTAACAGAGCAGTCGCACCAGGGTTCATTTCAATCCTACCAAAGCATGACGAGGATGAACACACCCGTAAACGGGGGTCTTGGGACCCTGAAAGAGTCCCCAATTGTTTCTGAGCTGGTGTAAACGCTGGCAGGAGCCGTCACGTGGTAAATCAACTAACATCACCGTAAAATCTAGTCCAGCGAGACCAAAAGTAGTAGACCAGCAAACAAGAGAGGGCTCTGGACTCCATCAGTAGGCCAGCAGATTGCTGAAGTTCCTGAAGTTTTAAAAGTTTAAAGACCCTCCACAAGCTGTAGGCCAGCACCGCAATATGGAGGGTCTGTCAAACGAGATGTGAATGCCTGAATGTGAAGAACCTTCTAAAAGTTTGAAGAACCTCTACGAGATGTAGAGGTTTATAGTTTGTGGAGCTTCTTTAAACCTTTACAAGATGTGGGTGAGTGTGCAGAAGACCTCCACATACGCTTTTCATCTGTGACATCGTTCAAAGAACCCTTGGTGGCACCTTTAGCTACAACACAATTATGTACACTGTATGGACAAAAGTATTGGGACACCTGCTCATTCAATGTTTCTTCTGAAATTGAGGGTGTTAAAAGAGTTGACCCTGCTTTTGTTGGAGGAACTGTTTCTACTGTCCAGGGAGAACAAAGCTTTCTACTAGATTTTGGAGAAGCGTTGCTGTGAGGATATGATTGCATTCAGCGACAAGTGTTAGTGAGGTCAGGATGTTGGATGATGATCACCATCCCATCTCATCATCCCCAACTCCCCAACTCATCCCAAAAGTACTGGATGGAGCATCAACACCATCATTCCAGAGAACACAGTTCTCCCACTGCTCCACAGCTAAATGCTGCTGGGGGGTGTGTGATACCCCTCTAGCCCACACCTGACATTAGGCTGCATGGTGCCAGTAGGTTCATGTTCATCTGCTTAAGAGATGTGCCAGAGAACATCTACACTACACTCCTGTGATGATGTTGTAGGATTGTTGGGGCCCATTTTGCATCAGGCTGCTCTTGGGCTAAACTCACTAGTATGTCCTGTATGTCCTATGTGTTTTCCAGCTGAGCGGTACGAACCCTGCAGTAACCCCGGTGCTCCGTCTACTGCCATCCAGAACTCAGAGAAAGCCTTCTTCCAGGCTGGGGACACGCTGACCTTCACCTGCCGCCCTGGCTATCAGCTCCAGGGGGAGGCCACCATCCGCTGCCTTCCGGGACATCCTTCTCAGTGGAGCGGGCAGCCCCCTGCATGCCGGGGTAGGAACTAGGTCCACCCTTTTCGAAATACCTACCTCATATTTATTTATATTGGTCAGCATAGAGGTGTAGTATTAAATCCATGACATCATTCATTGACAAAAGTATTGGGACACCTGATCTTTTATTGTTTCTTTTGAAATAAAGAGTATTGAAAGGGTTGACCCTGCTTTTGTTGGAGGAACTGTCTCTACTGTCCAGGGAAGAAAAAGGCTTTCTACTAGATTTTTGGGGAGCACTGCTGTGAGGATTTGATTGCATTCAGCAACAATAGTGTGTTAGTGAAGTCAGGATGTTGGACGATCACCATCTTACCTCATCATCATCTTCATCCTCCCCAACTCATCCCAAAAGTATTGAGAGTATGGAGCACCACCCACCACACACACAGTTCTCCCACTGCTCCACAGCTCAATGCTGGGGGGCTTTATACTCCTCTAGCCTGAAGCCTCATTAGGCCTTATGGTGCCAATAGTTTCATGATGATCTGCTGTAGAGAGTTCTATTCTGCTGCCAGTACTTCTCTACAGGGACTGGGTGTCAGCAGTGGGTGAATTACATGGGGTGTCCACTAACTTCTGGGCATATACTGTAGGTTAAAAGTAGGTGCAGCCAACAGTGGGTTTGTGGTCAGAGATTGACCGCTGATGATGGGCTACTGGACAGCTGACACAATCTCTACACCAGCAGGTTGGAGGTCTAAGGGAAGGGTTTCTAATAAAGTGGCCAGCGAGATTAAAAGTCAAACAGTGTGAGGCTGAGATTCAGACATGGCCAGGACATTAAAAAGGCTAAAGCGCTCACAGGAAGCAGTTCATGCTAATAAGCTGGAGGGAAGAGCACTTTTTTTTTAACTGGAAGTTTTTAACTGCTGTTTTTATCAAGCTATCTCAGCTCTTACATTTTTAATTGAAGTCATTAGTTTAATCGAAAGCTGATTCAACTGATGTTTCCTGCTTAAAGCTGTCGCAAATTGAATAGCACCGTTTAGACCACGCTGCTGCTGAGAGGCCGTTTGGGGGGAAATGAGAACACTTAATCAAAAGGCCTCTTTTAATAGTCTCCATTATTTTAAGTGCCTTAAGTCTTGTCAGCGTTCTAAATCATCTTATTTTCCACGCAGAGACTGATTTTAGCTAGTAATTCATTTTTCAGGCTGGTTTTATATGCTTCCGGTGTTTCAATTACACTTCTAAAAATTGCCTTTTCTCCTTCGTAGCTGCCGGGGGAGATGTTAATGAGCGCAGATTGGACGGTAAGGTTATCTTTCACAATGGAAGACTTCATCAAATGATTCTGGCTCACAGGCGTGTTTTGGGAGACGGTTCAGCTAGTTTAGAGGTTTCAGTTATTAGAATTACTGCTACTGCCTCATATATCCTTTGTTTAAAAAATAAAAGCCTAGTCTTAAACTTCTAGTCCCTACTATTACATGCTAGAATTATTAATCAGGGCCTACAGAGATGCTAGGCTAACATTGCTAACCAACACTGGACTTAGACTGTCTCCAGTCGGAATTTATGTCTTTTGTTTTATTTGTTTGTACATTTTTGTTTCTTTTTATCCCAATTTCATTCTGTCAATTACACCAATTGACTGTGACAGATTTGAATATACTTTATTTTATTTAGCAAAAAGCTGCATCAAAAAAAAAATCTAAAATAATTTCATAAACCTTTCATTAAAAAAACTTGATTAATATAAATATAATACATTATTTTAAGACTTAATCAAATGATTCTGGCTCACAGGCGTGTTTTGGGAGACGGTTCAGAGGTTTCACTTATTAGAATTACTGCTACTGCCTCATATATCCTTTGTTTAAAAAAAGCCTAGTCTTAAACTTCTAGTCCCAACTATTACATGCTAGAATTATTAATCAGGGCCTACAGAGATGCTAGGCTAACATTGCTAACCAACACTGGACTTAGACTGTCTCCAATCAGAATTTATTTTCTTTTGTTTTATTTGTTTGTACATTTTTGTCCCAAATTCATTCTGGCAATTACATTGATTTACTGTGACAAATTTTAATGTGTTTTATTTTATTTAGCAAAAAGCTGCATTAAAAAAAATAGAAAATAATTTCATAAAACTTGTCTGGATAAACCTTTTATTTAAAATCTAAGAGAAAACTGGATTAATAGAAATATAATACATAATTTCAAGACTTAACTTAGAATTACTGCTACTGCCTCATATAGTGCAGGTGTAGGTTTAATAATATTAGAATTTGATTAATAATTCTAGCATGTAATAGTTGGGACAAGTTTAAGACAAGGCTTTTTTTTTTTAAAAAACAAAGGAAATCTAACCTACACCTGATTTATTAACTAGTCTTCATGTGCTGCATCTGTGTCACACTGTCCATTACCACAGACCATCACTGGCTCAGAGAAGCCAGAGGTGGAAAACACTTGACTAATTGGACTTGGAGACCTGAGGTGGACGTAAACGCAAAGCAACCCAGAAACCAAAGAAACACAACAGGTTAAGCTGTGGGGTCCACAGAACTAGGATCTGACCCCTGATCTGTGTAGAATTACAGTTCTTACACGTCTGTTGTTTTCATCTAGTGGTCAGCTCGGACGCTGGGGCTGAGGGCACCAAAATTGCCATCGCCATCATGGTTCCTGTTGCGGTGGTGTTACTGGTAATCTTGGGCATTTACCTCTACTTCTCAAAGTGAGTAGCCTCACCGCAGCGGTTTCTTTCTCGAAGGCATTATAGCTATCTGTTCCTGAACGTTTGCTCCAGTTGAACAGTTTGGAATCACTTTTCTTGTTGGGAGTGTTAGATATTGCTCCTGTCCCACAAAAAGCTTTGTATCTCCATTTTGGCCATTTTTCCACATTTTTTCACCTTTTTTGACAAAATGTGAATCTGGCAGTTGTTCTTTTTTAAAAGTTTCATGGTAAACAGAACAATAGAAATGCTCCAAAATGACTTAATAATAACTTATGAAGAATTTATAAAGTTCTATAATGGTCTTTTCCTTCTCTGTGAAGTTGACATTTTTGAGATACAAGGCAGTGACGATATATAGCTTAAAACGGGGCATCTAAGAAAATGAAAAATCAAATGTACAGCCATTTATCTGGGCAGAGTGCAAATAGTTTTATTTTTGAACATAGTTTTATATTATTTAATAGATGCCAAATGTTTTTTTTTATATTTATTTAGTTTAATATGTAAGTAAAATAAGTAAAAAAACTAACTGTATGTTATCTGCTGACTGCTTTGACAATCAAGAATTATAGTTCTAATGCAGTGAATTTCTACATTACCTCATTTCTACAGTCCTAATTTCAGTTTCATTTATCATTTTATTTTATTTGATAAAACTGTATTTTATATTATTTTATATATATTATTAAATATGAATATGTATTATTAATTAAGTGATTTAAGCTATACAATTAAAATAAATTAAAATAAAATTTTATAAAAAATCTATAAATTAAAAATACAAATAAGATATTTTAATTTTATAGCTCAAATTACTTAATCAATAATATATATATTAATCCATATGAAATCATATAAAATAGTTTTATAAAATAAAATAAAAAGATAAATGATATACTGAAGTTAGGACTGTAGATATGAGGTAATGTAGAAATTCACTGCATTAGAACTATAATTCTTGATTGTCAAAGCAGTCAGCAGATAACATACATATAATGTAGAAATTCTATAGCTCTATTCAACTATAATTCTTGATGTTATCCATTAAGTCACTGGTTTCTATTATTGTTTCAAACTTTTGAACAGTGGTGTAAGTATCAGGCAATAAAGGCCAAACGTAAACTTCGACCTTTCTGTTCTGCTGTAGACTCCAGGGGAAGACCCTTCACCTGCCCACCTCGTCTTTACCTCCATACGACAACATGACAGAGGAGTCCGCTTTTGACAACCCCATCTACGAGACCGGAGTAAGTATGGACGCCCTGAACCTCCGAGACGTGGACTCCCAGAACACCGTGGTCCTTTCCTGACTGTTCTTCACCTCCAGCTCCACTTCCCTCGCCTGCCCTACCATCGCATGAGCAGCAGAGGGAGACATACTTCATTTCACTTCCATCCCCATCCGAGATTCCTCACCTTCATCACTTTACTGATCAGTTCAGCTCTAATTAAGAAGACGTTCCCTGTTCTGTCTGAACTGGAGACTGGGTGGTCTGTGAAGCTACTAAGCTGTCACTCTGAGGTCTGATGAAGGGGCTGGATTCCTCTGGTGAATGTTTCCTCAGTATTTCTCATGGCAGTACTCTTAGTCTGAAGGCTGGAGTCAAGAACAACATTGAACCACGATTGTGGTGATATTTGATATTTTGATATTTGGTGTCCGAAACAGCACCTTAAACCTTGTGGTCCTCCTCCAAGTGTGCAACAAGAGTGCATAAGGGAGCGAAAGTTTAAAATCTGCCCTTCTTTACCACGTTTTTCAGACAGCAGAACAAACCCATCCTCTCTGTTCAGTCCCAGCCTGTAACGCAGCCATTATTCAGATCCTTGTGGTCTTTTAAACCTTTTCCATGAGTCATATCATTCAGTGTTTGTGTTCATTTCATGATTGTGGATTTTAAAGGAATAGTTTGACGAAAAATGAAATTAACATGATTGATCACTGAACCCAGATGCTGTCGATCACCCAATACTGGTTCATTTTTTCCTATTTTTCACCCATTTTCTCCCCAATTTGGACCACCAATTACCTAACCTGTACATAATCTCCCTATTGAGGGCGGACTAGCACACACTGGCAAGTCACTAATTTTACAAACTGCCGCCAAAGCAACACCACCGGGCATACTCAGCTCCAACGCACCAGCCTGCAGAGGCAGCACCGCACCAAAGTGGGGGGGGGGGTGCGGGTCGACATCTACCCACCCTGGAGAGAGCAAGTCCAATTGTGCTCTCTCTGGCCTCGGCTGCTGATGGCTAGCAGCATGACTGGGATCCGAACCAGTCCGCTGGACCACCCTTTCTTTAGTTGAATACAAGAGATGCTAGGCTAAGACTGTCACCAATCTGAATTTATTTCCTTTGTTTTATTTGTTTGTACATTTGTTTACCTTTTTTATCCCAATTTCGTTCTGGCAATTACAACAATTGACTGTGAAATTGGTCAAATTTAAATTTTTAATTTTTTATTTATCAAAAAGCTGCGTCAAACATTTTTAGAAAATAATTTCATAAAACTTGATGGATAAACCTTTAATTTAAAAATTTAAGAGAAAACTGGATTAATAAAATTATAATACATCATTTCACATCCCACAGCCCTGAACAACGGTTCAGAATGGAAGATGCTAGGCTAATATTGCTAGCAAACACTGGACTCAATCTCACTCCTGTAAATAGAGGCGGTGGCTGACTTTGCACATATCCGAGAAGACATGCGTTAAGTTCTTACCCTCCTTGTGTCGGGAGCATTGCTGGTGCTAGATAGAGCTACGAACGGGTGGGTAAACTGGCAGTTCCAAATAAAAAAGGGACAAAAAGGGAAAAATTTGACAAACAAATAAAACTAAGGAAGTAAATTGAGATTGGTGACAGTCTAAGTCCAGTGTGTTTTAGCAATGTTAGCCTATGTAACATGTCTAGGCTGGTCGACTGCGTCTGGGGTCAGTGATCAAGCATGTTCATCTCATTTCTCGTCAAAAGATTCCTTTAAAACAGGGCAGTGGGGTGTGATGATGTGCATGTTTGTGTTAATTTCCATAATATTTCTATAAGTTACAGCTTTCTATGAAAAGTGCAGTTTCAATATGTTTCAATCAGTTATAGGAACTTATAGATTATTTAGTTTAGGGCTGTGACAGACAGTAATACAGTCATTAGTTAGTCTGATGATTGATTGGATGATTATTCTGTTAACAATACAATCTAAACCAATAAATAAATACATATAATACAAATAGATTTAAATGATTAATAACAAACCATGCAGATATTTTACTGGACAGAGCTCAACTATGAGCTGATCCTTTAAAAAGACACTATCATTAACACGTGCAGTAAAACGTAAAACTACTGTAGGGCAGCATTTGCCTACATAAGCCTTTTATAACAACTGACTTTAACCATACATTAACATGGGCCCCTCAACACAGCAAGGCTTATCACACACTGAGGTGTATTACTCATTACTCAGTAACTACAGGGTCTTCCTCACAAACTGGTGGGGCTGTTCTCTGCTAATAGAGGTTTGTAATAACACTTCCGGCCCACCGGCGGGACGTAGGCTGCATAAGGGATTAATAAAGGCTTATTAAGTAAAGTGCCCATTGTCAGAAGGGCAGTTTCGTCCGTCGTGATGTCTTGTGATGTCAGGCCAGAAAGTGTCCTGATGCTGATTAGAACGAACCTGTATAAGCTATGTTTATGTACAGTATGTTCATATCAGTTGTCAGTGAAAGGCTTATGTAGGTGTAGGTATAGTGTAGTAGTGGCTCTTCGCATTGCAACAGTGAAGCGTTACCAAAGACTTTACACCCTTAGTCTCAGCAGTGAGGTTAAATGAAGATGCAGATAAAATCAGTGGTCAGGGTGTGCTGTTGACAGAAGAGCACACCCTGTGGTTGGTGTGGAGCAACTGGTTACACCACTACCAGCCAGTGAGCTACCATACCATGTGGGGGACTGGGGTTCAATTCCCGATCTGGGTGACTGTGCTGCGCTACACCAATAAGAGTCCTTGGGCAAGACTCCTAACACTGCATTGGCCCACCTCTGTAATACGAGTTACCTTGTAGGTCGCTCTGAATAAGAGCGTCAGATAAATGCCATGAATGTAAATGTAAATGTAAGAGCACAGGTTTGGGTGCTGATCTTCTCAGTGAACTCCGGACACTGTATGGATCTGCTAAGCTCCACCAAAGAAGGACTGATTAGAACTGGAAACACTGGCCTCCTACTGGAGAGGATTGGAAGTGGTTAAGCTAACACACACCCCCACCCATCAAACCGCTACGCCCTGTTTATCTGTTTATCTTCTCTTGATTCTATTCTGCATATTCTTCAACAAATAAACCCCTACTGCTCAGACGCTCACATGCACATATTATTTTGCACTGCGTCCCACTGTATCACAGATGCGTATGTGTTAGCCCCGTAAAACCATGGCAAGTTATCATTGCAGAATGTGTATTTTAATCATTACAATCTTTTTCATTAAAGTACAGGTGATGAGTCTATTAATCGTGTCAGCAATAATCTGGTATTCACTGGATAAATGTTCATTGTCAGCTCAGGAGGTAAAAAGAAAAGGCCTGTCCTAAAGTCCACTCCTGCGGATGGTGTTTTTTATTCAGGTGGACCCATTTCCAAAAGTCTAAAAAGTGTGTGAGGGCTCATTGCGGCTGCAAGTGTGTGAAAATGTAGCTCTTAGGGGTCTAACAGAGTGCCGTTATCCCTATCTGTATTTGCTTAGTGTCTGTAGCTCTATTCAGAAGTGGGTGTGGCCTAAATGTCTTTTATGTTTAAGAGTCAGCTAACAGGTTATCCCAATATATTGAAACAATAGGACAGGAGACAGAGTGTGTTATCCTGAACTGACAGCATGGTTGTGAAGAATTTAGCTAATATGTGTAATGTTAACATATCCTTCCGCCAAATTCTAGTTCCTTAACAAGCAGCTTGATGCTCCACTCGCGTAACCTTCCTCAGCTCTGTACACAGGCCGACCTGTAGTGTATTTTCTTGTCCGTTTGTAAAGGTGCACGTATTTGTCACTGCACAGCAAAATGTGTCCTCCGCATTTAGCCCATCTGTGGTAGTGAACACACACTCACACACACACTAGTGAGTTAGGGCCAGTGAGTACACACACACAGAACGGTGGGCAGCCAACTCCAGTGCCCGGGGAGCACAGAGGGTAAAGGGCCTTGCTCAAGGGCCCAACAGTGGCAGCTTGCCGAGCCTGGGAATCAAACCCACAACCCTGTTATCGACATCCCGGCGCTCCAACCGCTGAACCACCACTGTTTTGTTGTTATTGTGTTTTCTCGTCTTATTTATTGTTGTTATTATAGTGTTTCCTTTAGCTCAGGGCATTTAGCTACGTTCCTTCTTGGGTTCTTAGCACTATTTGATCAGCGGAGTGATACAGCGATTGTGAAACAACAGCAACGCTTCCAGACCGATCGGCTTGCGTGGTCGGAACTAACTGTTAACTGTAAATCACGTTTATGAACGACAGAGAGCAAAGAATATACTCAATAGATTTTATTTATTTATTTAGATATTTATTTAGATATTTATTGGAAACCTGCATCAGAGCTCTGCCTCCCTGGTGCGTAAAAGGAGTTTAAAAAAGGATATTTTTTAAAAATGTAAAGAAATATGATTAATCAGTGACAGCATGCTAGACAGAGAGCTGATTACTGAATTTAAATGAGCTGTTTGGGTGGAGGTCCTGCTAGTACAGAGTATGACATAGAGGTCACACAGCCAGAGCTGCAGCGCTATTGGTCGGGCAAATTTACTCGTCCAGACGAATATTATGAAAATGCATGGGAATTCACGGACAGTAGATTACTTAGAGTGTCCATGGGAAATAGGAGGCCCCTGAACACCCCAGGGACACCAAACGCATGTGTGAACGCTGGGACAGGCCAACAGAGTTGAGTGGGGTCTACCGCACTGCTCGTGGTCCCGCTGTAAACGCACGGCTGTGGACCATGAACTATGAGAACTGAAGATTTCCCATGATGTGTCTTAATCTCTCTTTGCATCTACGCTACCGTCATGGACCACCATTGGCCGGACCCCGCACCCTTCCCCACTCCCATACTCCCTCCTCCATCAGTCGCGACTGGCCTTCCATAATAACTAACGGCTCTGTGTGTCTGTCCCTGTGTGACCGCACCATCAGAAGAGCAATGAGGTGAGGCTTCCTGATGGAGGCGCATGACGGCACTAAGGCACGGCATCCCTGTCTGATCACCACCGGCCACCGCATGACCGTGTCCTCCAGTCGCTTCTGTCCATTACAAAACGTGCACTACAACTGTCTGCAATACTGCCCATCAAAAGTTTGGGGACACTTGGAATTTGTGATTTTTTTTTTTTTTATTAAGCTTGTTTTCTTTGTCGGTTTGCAGTAATTTAAAGGAATAGTTGGGTCAAACATCAGATGAACCTGGTTGATCACTGATCTCAGATGTAGTCGACCAGTCTAGACGGGTTCGGTATCTGAAGTTTGCCTCTTTAGTTTAGATATGCTAGGCTAGCACTCCTAACAAACACTGGACTTAGACTGTCACCAATCTCGGCTCTGTGTCCTGAATCTTTTATTGTAAAGTAACAGTACAAATCAAACGTTACTCAAGGCCGAGAAGGCAAGGCCAAAGACCTCATGCTTTTGATGGGTTGTGTATTTACAACAAAAACATACCAATAATAATCTTTTTATTATTATTCTAGCAAGTCAAGTTTTCATTTTCATTCATTTTTATGTCTTAATTTTTTTGCACTCTGTTACTTTTCATCAGGGAATTTTTTCTGTATTTGTTTATTTGTTTGTTTGTTTGTTTGTTTGCACCCACCTTAAGCCACGATCACACTGCCTTTTGGACGTGCCTGTGAGTGGGGCCGTAAATCATTGGCGTAAACAGCCCTCTATTGAGGTTCAGTAGTTTCACAAACCAGCTAACGCTCTATCAGAGCTATTAAAAACCCCAGAAGGAAAGAGAATTACCCTCTAATCCCACCCCCCCAACTGACTGAGTACCATGCCGTCCCTCGCCTGCACTGTATTTTCTAATCTGCACGAAAAGAGCTGTAGAAAATCGAATGTTTTTGAAATCGTAACAATCAGCGCTTCCTCCATGTTGGCTCAGACAGAGCAGAGACAGCACCGAGCGTGTCATAGGCCACACATCCAGAGCTGCAGCGCTATTGGTCGGGGGGCAAATTCATGTGTCAAATTCACCAACATTGAATTTGATGCGAAAGTTTGCAGCCTAAATTATTCACCCGGAGGTCGTATATGTGTAATTTGCCCATCCTGGAGAATCTTATTGAAATGTGTGGGATTCTGTATGCAGGAATTCACAGACAAAAAAAGTGTGGCCGTGGCTTTATGTTAGAAGTCATGTGATGCGTCGGATTAATATTACACATTCATTACATGCGAGACCTGCTTCTATCAAATACATTACCATTCAAAAGTTTGGAATCACTAGTCATATTAACCCCTTATGTTCTATTTATTATCTTTTATCTTTTATTAGTAATCGGTAACTACAGGCAAAGCAGTGCAAACTGAGGCACTGAGGCATTCCTAAATTACGGCATTGGGGGTAAAAGCCAGGAACCACTGGATTAGGAACAACAATTTTTTTTTTATATAATTTTTTTAAATTATTTAAAGTGATTGTTATGGAATATTCCAGACTCAACATAACAGAAATGTCTAAATATATAATAAATATATGTATGTAATTATATTTCATGTATTTTATCATGTAATTATCTATTTTAACATTTTCTGCCTCAAAACATGATCAGCACTTTTGAAATACAAGACATAGACATGTGGGTTCTTTCTTTTTATGAAGACACTGATTCCAAACTTTTGAACAGCAGATTATGTGTTTAAGCTGTTTGTTTTAATAAAGTCAACTTGAGCAACAGATGGGTTTAAGTTTAATAACCAATTTCAGTGAGATTTCTAACATATTTTGTGAAATCATCATTAGGCTCTTCACTTTGTATCTACCAGAGAAAAGCATCGTAATAGAAAATTGTTGGCCTCATTCACCAACCGTTTTTAAGAATTTCTTATTAAAACACACTTTTTTTTTCTTTTTTTTTTACAAAGATTCTGACATTCAGCAATGCTTTCTTATTTATGACTTGTTCAATTTATGAGGATCCATCAGAGCAGGGCTGTGAACAATTCTGTGCTTAAAAAACACACCATGAATCTGACCTAGACTTTTATTTTGTTATTAGGACGTTATTCGATTATTACGATGTTGTTAGGCTGTTATTCGACTGTTATTAGGACGTTATTCCATTGTTATTAGGGCGTTATTCGACTGTTATTAGGACGTTATTCGACTGTTATTAGGATGTTATTAGGACGTTATTCGACTGTTATTAGGACAAATGTAAGAAAATTCTTAAGAAGCGGTGACTAGTGGTGAATAAGGCCTATTGTTTTGACTGAGTTTGTCAGAGTTGCTGTACTTACTGTACAGATTGTTTGATCAATCTGAAACAGACATACCCTGCATGTCCAAAAGCATCCAGACACACTTAGACTGAGTTTACACCTGGTCACTTTATTCATCTCAGGTATCAGGGTTATATCTGGATAAGGCCAAGCACTTAAAAATGCAGGTGTAAAAACGCACCCGACACATTAAAACCAGACACAAATCCGATCACTCAAATGAAAGGCTTCTCCAAGGAATCTGATCTGAGATGCATTTGAGTCGTGTAAACAGTGTATCGGACAATATTCACACCCAAAACCCCTCCCAGTACAACCATGTGCATGTTCCCTCCCACACAGCAATCAGATTTCAGTCTGACTCACCAAAGATGCATTTGAGTACCAGATGAGTCCAGATAATAGTCACATTAAGTGACCAGGTGTAAACGCTGTCTTAGTAAATTAAGCCACGTTAAGGTCCACTGATATAACGTTAAGGTTCTACAGCAGGTTAAGGGTTCTTCTTAGAACCTTTGCATTATGTGGAGGTTCCTTAAACTGTTCTCTAAAGCTGTTGTGTGTGCTCAAATATTGTGTTCCTGGCGATCCTCAGAATTGGTCCAGATTTGTGCTTCAAGCAAAAATGTGGACTATCTGGGGGTCCCTGAGTACTGATTGAGAACTGGATGGGTCTCCAAAGCACCCTCACTGGAAGCTTATTTAGCGAACCAAAGGTACTACTGTTTTAAAAGCCTAAGGTCACCATGCCCCAATGCTAAGCCTTCGCTAAAGGGTTATAAAGCTCTCCAGCAGTGGAGCTGTGTTCTCTGTGTATCTTTACAATGGAGTGCCAGAGCACAGCAATGTTTTAACATCTAGTGTAAATCCTTCTTAGAGGAGGAGAGAACCTTACTGCAGCGAAGACGGACAAACTCCTTATTAACACTTATTAATGTAATGAGCAGGTGTCTACAAACTTTTGGACATACAGTGCAGTTCAAGTAGGCCCACTTTACTTATCTTTACTTTAGCCTTGATGATGAAGTCTTTGACGAATGTGTTTATCGTTGCAGGACACGAGACAATATGAGGTGTCCATTTAGAGACTGTTCAGCAGTGGCTGTCTGTGTTCTACACTTCTCCTCTTCAATGACAGCTCTTCCTCCTTCCTCTTTCCCCAACGCTTCTCGGTCCCCTCCCTCCGCTGAGCTCTTGTACAGTAAATTTGTTCCTCCAGAGGACTTCTGCAAAAACTGGAAACATGGTGGACAATATAACGTTATTTTTGTAGCGCTTCAGCAATGTCTTCTTCTTCTTCTTTTTTTTTTTTCAACGAGCACAAAGCGTGAGAGTACAGACAGTACAGACAGAGGGACAGTATCAGAGTGCTTTTCCAGGTCTGTATCCACAGGAGATGGGATGTGCTTTGGACTCGAGAGTGAATGAGTGCCCAGAGTTATCTAACTACGCCACAGCGACACTCTGAGACCAGTGTTAATACCATCGTTACTCAGTCTATTTACGACATTGGTGCCGCTGAATGTCTGCATGGGGGTTCTCTTTCCTAAACACTTTGTAAATAAACTGACCGTTCAAAACCTAGACGCTTTGTGTCCTTTGTGTGCAAATAACCCGTGAGGGGATGCGGAGTAGGCCGGGTAAGTAGGGGTGAGATTTTATTGCTATCGTAAGAAATCAGTCACAGTTAGAGGTGCGCTGATCCGATACTCAATGTCGGTATTGGTCCGATGCTGGCTAAACTCACTGGATCAGATATCAAGGGGAATGTGACCCTAAATGTGAAGAGGTCAGCAGAAGGCCTGCCCCTTTAGATGCTACTTTTACTACTGGGTTCACCTGCCTGATCTCGCCTCGCGGGGAACTCCCGGTAGGAGTGGTGGCCCAATCTGCTTCCTGCCTTATAGTAGTTGAAGTGCCCTCAGCTGACTATTAGTGTGGGGGGGTGGGGGGGTACCTGAGGGGGACAGAGATTTATGGTTTAGTAAAGTTCAACTGTGCTCACGTACCGGTTATGCATAAAGAAATAGATATGGATTAGGGTTGGGGTTACAGGCTCAAAAGGAGAAGGAAAGAGACCTGTGAGAGGACAGGGTGGTACAGGCGGCCTTGTGCTGCTGAGAAGCCAGGGATAGATGTATATTCATAAGGGACTGCAGTATCTGATGAGCGAGGAATGGTGGTCTGATGTCCTGATGTACTGGTTTACTTTTTAGTAATGTTTCTATTCTTTTTTTTTACACTTTCTTTTCTCTTTTTTTGGTGTGGACGATAATAAATTCGAGTTTTGGAACTTCCCTGGATTCCCTTGGTCGTCCTTTTTGTGGTGTTCATGCCCACACACAATACGTAAATCCATTTCTACACTAAACTATTGCGCAAATGCATGCTTCAAGCCTACATGCTGTTATTCTAGGCCTCATAACTCAGGATAAGTGTAACTTACAGACTCATATACATACTATAACAAGCAGCAGGACTGACCCTATCCAACCATGCCTTTATAGTCTTTACAAGAAATCACTACAATTGCAGGTGTGAAATAAGGTGTGATAAACTTGTACTGTTAATATTTCTCAAATATCTGAAATTCAGATGTATGTAATTAGCATATAATGTCCTACAAATAACATGGTGTGACTATTATTATTATTATAAAAATTTATAAGAGACCAATTTATGTCAAGATCTCAAAAAACAATTTAAATAAATCCCGCAAAATCGGCCTTGGATTGTATTGGCTTGCTATCAGTATCAGCAGAAGGTTGTGGGATCCAGCCACCCCTAGTCACAATTTGCCGTTCTGGGATTACAGTAGTACTGAAGTAGTCAGTCCTTAAAGGAGCAGTTCGGCCTTAAAATAGCTTTAAATATCGTCGCTGTCCAACTTAAAAAACATGTATCTCCAGAATGATTGATTTTACAGGAAAGGGTAAAAATCTTCTGATCTCTCCATTGTCCATTTGTCCAGAATTATTCACACAGTGTACAGAAGCAGCTACAGGGTTCAAACCATGTGGGGAAAAAAAACTTAAAATGGACAAAAAAATGAAGATACATGTTTTTCATTGGACAGCAGTGAAATTGTATTTATTGTGTTGTGTAATATTCAATAGTGCAGGCTTGAACTGATAGCATTCACTGTTTTATATTATTTGACTACAGTACCCAGGGAATCCCCTACCCTCCCTTTATTTTGAAGAGTCTAAGGTCACCATGCCCAAAGCCAAGCCTCAGCTAGAAGTGTATGAACTGGGCTGTGGAGCAGTGGAGCTGTGGAGCTGTGGAGCTGAGTTCTCTGGGGGGATGGAGCTCCACCCAGGACCTTTGGGATGAGTTATGGTGGCATTTGTGATCCAGAACTAATCATCCAACATCAGTACCTGACCGTATGAATGCTCTCGCAGCTAACTTGCAGCAAACTTGGGTAGCATAGCATAGCTGATAGGCATGAAGTAAAAACACAGGGGTCAAACAGCCCGTCCTCCAGCGTTGACCAGTAAAGCGCTTCTAAGGTTCCTCCCACCTGGAAAATACATCAACAGAAGGGGGTTTTCTAGTGTTTAAGGTGAAAACGAGCTTATAACAGAGGCAGGGATGGATTTTTAATTTAGGCCGGATAGTCTCTTTAAAAGACACTGCATTTATCAAGACTACAGCTAAATGAATCGTGTTTAGTTGGACAGAGAGCTGCTCAGTACATGCTGAGTAAGGAAAATCATTGAATTTATAGTTTTGCACAGCAGCATTTGGCAGAAATTGGTAATAAATAAATAAATGAATAAATAGGCTGTGTCAGCAAACTTCAGAAAACACACTATTCTGTCCAATACTGTGTGTCCTGAGTTAATGGAGATGTTATACCTGCTGTATAACCTCTGGGAGAAGTGCACACTACTACAAAGCAGAGATTGCTTGGTTGCCTCTCATAGACTGCCCTCCAGAGGGCTGATGTGGTATAGCAACATCATAATAAAGACAAATATGATCAAAGAACTTCAAACACAAGTCAACATCCAGCATTGATTACTCATATTATAGGTTAGAATAACTAATAAGTAACATTTGAAGACCACCCACCTTAATGAAGCTTTCATGCTCACTTTACTGAATTGCAAGACACCGTGAAGCTGACCTGAGGAAAGCGTGGAAAGGACTGGCCTGATCTGCAGAATGTAAATAAAATATATAAAATGTGTTTGGATGATGTTGCTATGCATTGTGATGAACCATGTGACACACTGACTCATATACTAACATACGTAAATAAATAAATAAATTTAAAATCCTATAGATTAAATGGTATTGGAAAAAAGAAGATGGTGAATGAAATCCATGTTTACTGGTAGGGAAACTCAATCAATCAAGCAGTCAATCAAGCATGTTGGCATATAGTGCATCATACAATTTATGCACATGTTATAAATATAACATGACTTAAAGGCAGCATTAGACTTGTGTAGATGTAAAAGAGGTCTGGGGCCTGCAGGGCCTTAAGCATGGCAGAAGGCCTAACCAAACCAAACTTACTTTATGACTTGAATGTCTTTTTATTATTAATTCCCTAATAATGCATTAAAACTCAGACACACTGTGCATAATTTAGTCATTTTACCAGTAATTTACCAATACTGTAATACCATTTTACAGTTTATTAAGTTATTAATTTATTAAGTTATTAAAATGTAAGTTATTAATTTATTTTAGGTGCAAAAAAAGTGTTGTAAATTAATATAAATTATACAAAAATATGAAATAATGGGATTATTATTGTTATTGTTTTGGGAAATTATTGCAATATTAACTAGCTGCTACAACAGACTTTCAGGCACTTTGCAAACAGCCACAGATACCTGAGTGATAAATGAGGGTTCATTTATTCATTATTCATTCAGCTACTCGCTGTAACAGTGCATGTATGCTCAGACATCCACAGTAAGGTGGGATATTAAACGACAGCGCCCTCGACCGTGAACCAGAGGACCGTTACTGCACAATAAGAGAGGGAGTAACGGTCCACTGCAGCTCAAACACACCGCAGCGCTACAGCGAGGAGTACTGCAGCCCAAACTGCCCGGATAAACAACACCCTAGAGCCGGGCTTCAACCCGGCGAAGAGCGGCGCTGCCACGGAGCCACAGCAGCTCAGAAAATGCCTCCTGAACGCAGGCAGCACCGAAGCTCCTCCAAGATGGCTCCGAGGCGGCTGGCCCACCGCGCATGTGCAGAAAGGCGGTTCCACGCAAGTTTTGCGCCAAAGCGAGCGAAGCAGAGACTGGGAGGTCGAATCACCTTAACGAACCGATTCGTTCTAATGGTCCGATTCAATAAACCGAATAAAGTGCACCTTTGAGTCAACGATTCATACACTGTAGCTCTATTTTCACTACTACACGGGTCTACATGGTTAAAACGGCACGCATACATGAATTAAATCAGTGAATTAAAAGTATTATCATTATGTTTTTTATGTTTTTTTTAGAAATATATATATTACGTCGGGGGTGTAAACTTTGTATAAAAGCTAGCTATAATTCCGATTCAGTTCCGAGTTGGGAGTCTAGAGTCCCATAGCATAGTCCCAAGTATCAAGGTAGACAAATAATATTTAGGGGCTTCATTTCTTTTTCGATTTAAATAATAATTAATTAAATGTAAAAAAAAAAAACAACTTTGGATTTAACAAATCTTTAACTCTAATAATTAATTCCTTCAATGTCAGAAATAGACTTATTTCGTATAAAGGTCTGTTCCTTCGATTTCCTACATACAAGTGTCTTCTATAAACTTCCTAAAAATATAACGATTTAATAAAATGAGAAAACGGTTTGTTAAATCAGAACGTTTTAAATACAGTTTTTCTACCATAATCCTTTAAGGAATCGGCTCGCCTCGCTTTTATTGAAAAGAGTTGATTCAGATGAACGACTCGTTTGCGAATCGGACGTCGCTGGTGTGGAGGATGTCGCCGTTGTCGTCGGGTTTGCTTTCACACATGACAACAATGATCTCGGCCGTTATCTCCGGCGCTGTTGCCCCTCTGGCAGGCTTCGCTTAAAGCCCCGGTCTGGTTTTGTCTCCCGGTTGGGGCAGTTCGGTATTCTCGCAGTGATGGAAGCGGCCGGTCTGGCGCCTTTATCCCGCATCTTTGCTGGCCGCGGTCAGAGGAGGAGGAGCGGGCAGCGCGCTGGCTAAAGGCCTCAGTTAGGCCCGCGGCTGCAGGGATTCTCGCCGTTTGCATCCAGGCACAGCTTCTTCTGCTGCTCACCTCCGTTTTGAGACTTTGTCTACATTTACCTGCTTGGAAATACCGATTTTGGACAGTGGGCTGCTTTGTTTTGGCGGGGACTGGGCTGGGAGGCTCAGTCTGCTGGTTAGCACAACATTGGCATTGAAGCGACTGAGAGGAGACTCGCGTTTAACCCGACCGGAGGGGCTTGTTTACCGGTCGGATATGTACCTCTGAGCGGGTCGGCGTGGCCGTGTCTCTCCGGATATAACTAACGGTTTGGACTGGGTTTGGTTTTCGGGAAGGTTAACGGAGCAGGACTGCATTTTTTTTTTTCTGGACTGAGCTGGCTGGGTTAGCTTAGCTTAGCCTAGCCTAGCCTAGCCTAGCCTAGCCGACCCGAGCGCTCATTAACCTCGGCTTGTTTGAATGTGGGATAAAATGGAGACCCCGACGATCGTGTACGACCTGGACACCTCTGGTGGTCTGATGGAGGTAAGCAGAGCCGTCTTTAACGCTACAGAAAATAAGTTCACCCTTTTGCATCTTTGCTGTTTTTTCCCGTGAAGCGATTGACCGGCTGCATCTGCTAGCATAGCATGCTAGCTAGCTTAGCTTAGCCTAGCCGTCACCCGAATTGCTAGCTAGCTACTAGCTAAACGCCTGCCGTGCGAATATTACGTGCACTTAAATCACGTTAAAAATGTCCAACCATATTTTTATAAAGTATATAAACACTGCCTGTTTTTGACCCACCTCGCTTCTATGCACCGTTAGTGCTCCCTGGTGTTAGCTAGCTAGCTATTCTAGCTACCATCCGTGCTAACCTGCTAGCCTGTGTTTTTGGGCCCAACAATGGCTGACACGTCTCGACTCAGCCCGAGGAGGGTGGACGCCATAATATGGTTTTATTTTTTTGGTATTTTCCCCGCTACCATGATGGTGCTCCCTCAGAGAGCAAGCTGCTCGGATGTTGCTGCTGCTGCTGCACAGCCCCTCTCGACACCCTCACGCATCCAGTGAAAGCCAGCTTTGTTTGAGCTCGTTTGGGTTTTTTATCCCCCCGAGCAGCGAAGAGGGGCTGGATGGTTTGGCTCCAGCTCCGGCAGGAAGGCTGCTCGGACAGATAGCGCACAAAGCCCGCTAAACATGCTCCTCTCCTCCGTTTCAGCAAATCCAGACCCTGCTCGCACCGCCCAAGTCCGAGGACGCGGAGAAGAGGAGTCGAAAGCTGGACAGGAGCACCAGGAGATCGGGCCGGGCCACCAACCACGACACTTGCGACAGCTGCCGGGAAGGAGGGGACCTTCTCTGCTGCGACCACTGCCCTGCTGCCTTCCACTTGCAGTGCTGGTGTGTACACATGTCCAAAAGTCTGTAGACACCTGCTTATTCAGGGTTTTTTTTTTTTTTTACACAAGCTGTTTGCTGCAGCAGGAGCCTCTACTACATGCTTATATAGTGATGCTTCATACAGGATAGTTGATTGCATTCAGCTATAAGAGCATTCTTGGGGTCAGGTGCTAATGTTATGGAGGATTAGGTCTGCTGTCCAAGTCATGATTGAAGTATTTGGATGGACCTCCATCACTTCAGAGAGGCCGTTTTGGCCCTCTGGCCGGCGCATGGTGACCTTGTCGCTCAAAAGTGAAGGTGTCCAAACGAGGTGTGTGCTTTTGGTTCCCAGGATAAGCTTTTTCATTTCATGCGTTTCTGTAGAGGTTACATGTGCTTGATGGCACTTATTCATCATCTGATCAGCTTCTAGTCATGGTTGTGCTGCCCCCCCCCCCCCCCCCCCAGGACTACCAGTCCATTGCAGTTATTGAAGTCAGAATTCACTAATTAAGAGTCGTGTCATTAGTAAGCCGACGTTCCCAAACTATGTTTGGCACAGTTAACTTTGAGCTGTCGCTCGCCAGATGTACGCTGTTTGATGGCCGTCTTCGCTCGTTGGCGTGTTTGACTGTGTGTAATCAGTGCAGGGCTGGTTTATTTGTTTTGGAGGCCAGGCAGGGAAGACTCATTTGGTTATTGCTAGTAAAGACTGGCACAGATGTTGGTGAGCAAGGAGAGATGTTTTTTGGTAGAATCGGGTATATTGGGTCCTAACGTTGGTCGAGTTGAGCCGTGAAGCGTAGTACCCACATCATCAAAGCCGCTGATGGGTTATACGAGCAGGTTCTCTTGTGTAACTAAATGGGCGTTGTAGGCGTCTATATCCATGGGCCCAGGACGAGGGTAGCTGGACGGTAAAAATAATCATTAACCAATGCGCTTTGCGTTCCGGGCAGCCGAAAGTTTTGGCTCTAGCGTGCATTATAGAAATACCAGACCGAGTGTATAACAGGCAGACAAAGAGACAGGGCCTTCTGCCTGATTTGTGGTTTTCTGCCATAATTAACTTATTAGAAATGCAGCCAGGCTCTCTTCAGAAGGCTCTAAACAGACTCTCAAAGCAGTTTCTAAGCAGTCTCCGAGAAGTGGAGACTCCATGTCATGGCTCCAAGCGCGGTTCAGCTCCAGTAATATGGTTTTTCAAGATTCTGAGATGCTTAAGTTTCATCTTTGCAGTTGTTTATCCTCACTTGCTTAAGACAACCACTGCTGTCTTAAATGCAGCATGCAGAAAGCCTAAATGAATCCATGTGAGTTCAGAGACCTGCTCAACGTTGAACCTATCCGGCATGCATTGTGTTCAGAGGCCTCTGGCCCGGTGCCCAGATGGACTCAAAACCGCCTACGGTCTCACCTGCCTTTCATCAAGCTCGACTCTCGGGCGTCCCCACATTCAAATAGCCGGCATAGATGGTACTGATGACCTTCAGAGAAAGCTTCTCGCTGATTTTTGTATTGGAGAAAGTTGAGAATGGTCAGAAGGCCAGGTCTTGTTGAAATGCTGGGATGTATGAATCGACTAGAGCAGTGGTTCTCAGACTAGTAGAACAGTCAAACTCTGCTCTCAACACAAGGGTAGTGGAAAAAATGAACCTGTGGACTGGTTTGAGAACCACTGGGTCAGCAGAAAAAGCTGGATCAGATATCAGAGGCGGGCAGGGGGGGGAAACAAGAATGAATCTGATCTGATCCTGTAACAAATCTAGACTGAAATAGCACACACTCACACTGTGTGATGTGGTGATGTTAGCTGCGTGGTTCTTCCTGTGGGTTGGTGCAGTGTTTTAGTAGTCTGAGTAGGTTAGCCTACCTCTAGGTGATCAGTCGAAGCTCGCTTTTAATGAAAAAAACGTTATTTAAAGGGCTGGTGTCTGTGTTTGCCAACAGTTAAGGTTTTTAATGTCGGTATATAAGTGGAGAAAATGGGTATCGGTGACACCTCTAATAGAAGCGTCTCATAAAGGGACGTCTTTTCCATGTGGAACCAATGTTAGTATCCTAATCCCAAAAGGAAAGGCAGCATAAGAATGAGGTTAAGTGTATAAGTGATGGTTGTGGCTCTCATCTCTTCTCACTGATTGCTACTTTCGATGTCCTGTACCACAAAAAGGAAAGCTTTCGGGCTTTAGATGAGTGTTGGAAACCTGTTGTGGTTGGCCTGCCGGATATGGGCTCAGGATTTGAAAACAGAGACCCCTTTCTTGAAGCGCACCCCGGGTCTTCTTGCATACACAAAGCAGAGTTTTTATTTACCCTAGGAAGGATAGGGAAGGACCGTCTTGTCTAAACGCACCCTCTCTGAGCGCTTTGCGTGCATGCTGCCAGATTGACTGTAAACATGCGACATCCAAATCCAGGTTGGCTAATGTAAACTCAAGCATCTTCATTTTATGTGACTCGGAGGAGCTTTTTTTTTTTTTTTTTTTTTTTTTGCCATCAAGTAATGCGTGTATCCCAAAAAAAGATTTGTTTGGCTTGCTTGAATGTTCACTGTTTACAATTGGCAACTGGCCCATTGGTCTTGGCAGAGAATCAGTTCCACATTACAGTGCCTTGAAAACCTTCACCTTTATGTTAAAAATAAGCAGTGCATTATGGACATGGGATGTTCCTACTTTAGCTCTGTTAATTTGCTGTCCTGAATAAGTTACCATAAGGTAGATTAATGGGCACAGAATTAAGTTTTTATCCTTTGTTGTTTTATCTTTTTCCCCCTCAGTAACCCACCGCTTAGCAGGGAAATGCTGCCCCCTGGCGACTGGATGTGCCATCGCTGCACAGTTCGTAAGAAGGTAAGGTTTGAGTCGGGCTGTTTTGAGCTTTATTTTATAATTCGAAATAGGATAAGGCAAAAGTGCACCGCCAGTACTAAGAAAACCATGTTTTTGTTGCCCCCTTCCCTTCGATGCTTTGCAGAAGCGGGAGCAGAAGAAGGAACAAATCAATGGTCTCATGCTGGCAAAGCAGACCCCGTCCCCAGCAGCTGAGCTGGACCTGGGGACGCTCCGCCTGGACCCCGCCGTAGCTGTGGGTGGCACAGGGCTGCGAGCAGCAGTGGCCCAGGTCAGACTCCTGGAGAGAAGACCCAGCAGCAGGCCAGCCACCCCCACTTCCAACGCTTCTTCGACGGACACCCCCACGCCCTCAGAGCAGAATGACATGGAGGAAGACCTGCTGGACGTGGAGGACGAGGCTCAGGGCTCCGAGCCAGAGAGCGCCACCACTCTCTCTACCCTCAAGAGGCCCTTTGACCTCCTAATCGCTGCCGCCATGCAGAGGAACCCTACGCAGTTCCAGCTTCCCAATGACCTCACCTGCACTACCGCACTTCCAGGTAAAGCCCAGATGGCGTGTGGATTTACATTGCTGTTAATCTTATAGCTGCACGCTCCTCATTTTAAGTACCTTTATTTTTATTGAAACCAATCCAGTGGCAGCTACTTAAAAATGCTAGAGCCATATCACTTTATTGTACATTTGTGTAAAGTGTAATGCACGATAAGAGGCTTGAGAGACCCACTTAGGAGTTGTAATGTCCTCACTGGTCATTCTTCTAATGGTGTTTCACAGGAACCAGCAAAAAGAGAAGGAAAGAGGAGATGACTGGAAAGAACGTGAAGCGACCGCATCACGAGCTGGACCATTATGGGCTGGTCCCACTGCCGGTCAAAGTGTGTTACACCTGCAGCAGGTATCACACATTACTCTTCCTCGTCTTACAAGTGTCCTTTTCACCAACTGCTTTTCAACCATCTGCTTACAGTACATATCACCTAAAATTATGTGAGATATAAGAAATATAATTTGGTCTTCACATTTAAATGATGTACTTTTGTATTTAGCAAGTCAGTAAAGAGTAATCAGCAAAAAAATATGTATGATAACCTTTCAGAGCTGCTTGGTAAACACTTAAAATGATGGTAAAAAACACATTTCGGGTGGTTGGATTGTGATGCTAGGCGGATTCTCCAGTAATTGTGCAGTCAGATCCAATAAAACCCCATTAGCTGGTTGGCTTTGCCCACGTTTGAGTCCCAGCTAAGTACAAATGCAACTTCAGAAATGTGTAAGAGTGGAAATGTATGTTTATCAGGCAGCTACAGTCTGGTGAGGGCACCACTATTGAAATCGCGTGTGTATGTATGTATATGTGTGTGTGTATATATAATGTTATTGTGTGTTTGCTAAATTTAGATGGGTAAAAAAAAGTAAACATACAAATATGCTACATTTAATGTTATGTTATATTTTTTCTGATGTGTTAAATTCAGCATTTGGCCTCTGTTGCACTTGCTTTGTTGTAGGAGCTGCAGACTGGCTCCGTTGATCCAGTGTGATTATTGCCCCCTTTTGTTCCATATGGATTGTCTGGACCCGCCGCTCACTGCCATGCCCGCGGGCAGGTGGATGTGTCCCAATCACATCGAGCACCTGGTGGTAAGCAGAACCTCATGCTGCCTTTTGTTATTTTTCAGATTTTACAATAAGCCCACCTTATCAAACAAAAGGGTGGTAAGTAACTTAACTGATGGATAACAGTTGTGCGATGTACGACGTGCTTTGACTTATTTATTTAAACATTAAAACACCTCGTTAATTACAGCTGAACCAGAGAAGCCTCACACTGAGCAATCGATGCCAGCTGTTTGACCAGTTTCAAGACCGCATATCCCAGCATGCTGTCAAAGTCGACTTTTTGCAGCGAATACACCGGCAGCATCCTCCCACACGACGGGTAATCCACGCGCACACGAAGAAAACCCTGAAGGTCAGATTTCATCTGATGAATGTGAACCTTGTTGAAAAGTCTAGTCACCATATAAAGACTGCATGTCTTGGAAGCCCTCGTTGTAAATGGAAACCCACTTTTGCCTGCAGGTCCCAGATGCCATCAAGGCGCAGTACCACAATCCACCTGTAATGATGGCGCCAGCAGGAATCCGGGAAGGTGAGCTGATCTGCTCAGGCGTACCGGAACTCTTGCCGCCCCAGCACTTCGCCAGCGACGATGAACAACAGCAGGTATTTAACGAATAATGCCTGTATCGCTAATTCATGTAGTACAGTGGTTCCTTCTTCACACTCACTTTAACTTGAAATTGGTAATTAATCAGTGATCAGTGGGAACAGATAGACTGGCGCAGGGAAGGTGAAAATTAAAGCCGGGCAGAGGTATTTTAAGACCAGGATCTACTGACTTATCCCTCTGAATCATATTCCTATAAATTACATAATTGTCAAACATAATTTGACTAACAAATCTTAACATTTCCATTTCTGGAACAGGATGCAAAGTAACCATCCAAAAGTAATACAGTGCAAAATATTGACCTAGTTCAGATCTGTGTTGGTTTGCCTGACATTTGCACTGTTTTTGCTCCTCACAGTGGCTTAGGGACGTGATCTCGCTCCAGTGTAGCATCGTGAGGCATTTGTCTGCCAAGCAGACGTCCTCCTCACCGTGGAGCTCAGATCAGACTGAAAAAACGGACACGAAGTCGTCCGTGGCAGCGGACTCCAGCTCTCTGCGTACATCTACCCACAGCACGGCCACTGCAGTCGCCGGCAAACCGTCGGATGCCCTCAGCCTTAACTCCACGGGAACCAGTGAGGAGCACAGGGCATGTGGCTCTTGTACAGACAGGCCCTGTCAGAACTGTGGAACCACCAATGGTCCTATAGACAGGCTGACCCAAGCCAATGGCAGGCAAGTCTGCTCACGCGCCCTGGAGGATGACCTCCAGCATGGGGCAGGTAAAACTGTGGGTCCCGAAGCACCTCATTCTTTCACTTCCCCCACCCCTCCACCTTCGGGCCCGGACTTGTCCAACCATGCTGGCCGAGTGCTTGTGAAGACTGAAGACCAGAGTTTAAAGACATGTGCTGCTACAGAGCCCCTTCCCTCCGTTAAAACTGAGCCTAGCCCCCCTCCATTGCATGCTCAAAGGACTTCCCCAAGCTTGCAGGGGGGCCAGGTCACTGTGCTGGCGAAACGGTTACCGTCCTCTCATGCCTCTGGGATGCGAGCCATCACGCCGCCCCAAGCTGTCCCAGATACTGGTGCCAGCTGCCAGGTCTCTTCAGCACCCTCTTCTGGTGAGTCCCAGTACTGCGTTAAAGTCACAGGCTGATTATTGGTGCCGAAATAAAGTGGGAAATGACAAACCCTTGTTGTCCCTTTCCTCAGATGGAAAGCTTAAAGATGCTGGTGCAACACAAGGCAGTGGTTCAGAGCTCTTCAATTTGGGAGACCTTTCCAGCTGCCTGAAGAGCATGATGAAGGGGGCTGGAGGTGAGTTCCTCTATGAGCTGCAATGCACTAGTCGAAAAAGCTCATGGTGATGTTCAGTCCACTCCAAGGTCGGTTTGCAGTCTTTTGCTGCTCTGTGAAGTACCAGGTTTAGCTGGATGTGTTGAAGCAGCAAAATTACAGTCCTTTGTTTCCCACCCTTGATGTTACTTTACAGTTATGTTAGTCAAATCGTGGTGAAATAAGATTCTGTGATGTATCTGCTCGTCTCTTCACTTGGACTAGACCTCAGTTTGCAGTCCTGCAGATTCATGGGAAATCGTGCTTCTCTGTTGCAGAGATTGAGCTAAACTCATTGGACGAGAAGTTCATCAAACTCCTGGCGTGGCAGCGAATCCAGCAGCTGTTTGAGCCAAAAGCACTTCCTGCGCACAGCAGTGTGGCATCTCTTGCCACCTCCTCCCTCACACAGGAGAGCCGGCACACTGAAGGTACAGCACTTCCTCTATTTCACTGAAATAAGCAGGAGCTGTACCATAATGTTAGTAGGCGGTTGTGATTTGGGAACCTAATGCACCTCCCCCCTCCCCTTCTCTCCTTTTCTCTCTCAGCACAAAATAAGGACGTACAGGCGAGAGCTACGTTTTATCCTCTTTCTGGGAAAGGAGCAGCAGTCAGCATGTGCTATAGAAGCCTTTACATTGGAACTGGTGAGTCCCACTCGGAACGGCTAATCTGTGCAGATGTGTTTGGTTCATTTGACCTGACCGTTTCTGCCCTTTTCTTCGCAGGTGCTGACATGGATGTGTGCCTTACGAATTACGGCCATTGCAACTACGTGTCAGGAAAACATGCATGCATCTTTTATGATGAGGTAACTTGAAGTAAATTCATTAAGCCATGGGTCACATGCAAATGTGTGTGTGAAATTAATAATTTCAATGGAATTTGCAGAAGTAAGCAAAGCTTGCAGGTATGCCTTGTAGTCGATGTTAATTAACGAAGCTTTTCCATGCGTTGCAGAATACAAAACAGTACGAGTTGCTGAACTACAGCGAGCACGGAACAACGGTGGACAATGTGCTGTACTCCTGTGACTTCTCAGAGAAGACGGGGCCCAGCCCATCCAGCAACTTGGTGTCTAAAGTGCAGAACATCATCCGTAAGTAGAGAGCACCTTAATGCCCTTCTTGTGTGTTATAAAAGTATAATAACAAGAAAACTGGTCTCATATTTGTCCATTGTGGCACATTGCAATACACTACAATAACCACTGGGGGGTGCTGATGACTTATTGCATTTCAAAATAATTAATCAACAAAACTTTTAAATGACATGAAGCACTTCCTTTTACCCTTGTCCCTAACTTGTATTTCTAATTAAAAACATCAAATAAAAAAGCAGCAATTTATTAAAATGAGTTATTAATTATTTCAAGATTCTTAAAAGATAAGACTGTTCATTTTCAGGTCGCTGTAAGAAGAGGAAACAGCAGCAGCAACACCAGGACAACGAGGAGCAAGGTGGCGAGACAGGCATCCTACCCGAAGGGGGCATAATGAGCAGCCGGGGAGTGAAGAGCAGCCAGGCTGAGGTGCCTCCCCTCACGCCCTGCAGCTGCAAAGCCAGTGGCTCCAGCCTGATCGGGGGCAGCGGGGCTGGCTGGGAAGGCACGGCGCTCCTGCACCACGGCAGCTACATCAAGCTGGGTTGCCTGCAGTTCGTCTTCAGCATCACAGAGTTCGCCAGCAAGCAGCCCAAAGAGGAAGAGGGCACCAGCGCCATCGGCTGCAGCCCAGCGCCCAGCCCCAGCCAGCAGGGGGAGTCGCTGGCCAAGCCCAGCCCTCAGATCCACCAGATCCAAGTGCCAGTGCTGCACCACAACCCTGTTCCTTAGCCCCTCCTTCGGCGCCTCTTGCCACTTTCAAACCAGCCTCGGAGCTCGGACTTGTACAAAACATGCGCTTCTTTTGTAACTATTTAATTGTTCATACATTTGCATGAGGTGAAGTATTTTTTTTTCTTCCCCTTTTCCTCTCTTTCAGAGGCTCTGATTTTGTGGGCAAGTTGCACATATAGGAACTTTCTTTGTGTGTGTAAATGCAAAAGTTGAGTTCATTGAACTTGCATTTTTAAAAGGGATGGGACGTCCTTGATATTCTGAGAACCAATGAGCAGGCGAGAAGTTTCCACTTGTAAAGAAATGAGAACATGTTCTATTTTGTGCCAGTAATGATAGTTTTTATATCAACATCCTCTTTTTTTCATAAACGGAAACTTTTATTTACTCATTTTTATTTAACGTACTGTATCTGGTATAGTAATGTTCTGGTGTTCCATTTCGCTACCTTCACAGTAGCCTCTCTCTCTATCTCTCTCTGTATTCAGATGTGTGCTCACACATGTGAATATGCGTACACGTTATGTATATATGTCTATGTACTTGTATCCATGTACCTGTGTGAATATGCAAATATCCACACACCAAATCCACATGAAAGGAATCCATTGTTTTAAAACCAGTGATGAGGGAAGCACTGGATTCCGTGTATATAAACCATTCTGGCTTTTATATTTGTACAGTGCTTCATTTGGTTGATGTTCTGTAGCTAAGAAAAAGTGTTAAGTCTTTTTTTTCCCCTCTTCAATACTGTAGTCATTATGTATATGTCTGTTTCAAAGAGATTTCATCAGAACAGTTTCATGTACTCTGTAATTACAATTTTGACCAGTTTCTTGTCTGTCAAACAATGTAAATATCTAAAGATTTTAAATAACATGCTTTAGAAACATCTTGACGTGTGGCATATTCTTTTAAACACTTATGGAGCTGGTGGATTGGGGTGACCAGTGCCAGAATATACCCAATTATTCATTTTTAGAAGACTGGTTCCTTGGTTTATTATGATTGATTGATTAATTATTGAATCTTGATTATGATTAATATAGGCAGTTATATGAATATAAAATGTGAATGGGAGTTCACGTAACACTCGAGGATACAATGGGGTGTTTCAGCAAAAGGAGCCAGTCAGCGGACCGACCCTGTTAGTGAGGAAAGGCTAGAGGACTATGTGGAGATCTATGCAGGTGCAGTAGCCACAACAAGCGGAAAGCCCACGTTTTTTTGCACATAATTGAGCTGAACACTAGCTACACACTTTTTGTTGTTTAAGGGATTTTCAGATATTTAAAATAGGTTTAAAAAACGTAATTCGACTTAAAGTTTCGAGTAATTCGGTAAAACTCTGGGCCCGATTACACCAGCAGTGCGTACGTTCACACGTAAGCGACCTAGCCCTAGCTGAGTATTTACAGTTATATGAATATAAAATATGAATGGGAGTTCACGTAACACTCGAGGATGCAATAGGGTGTTTCGGCAAAAGGGGCCGGTCAGATGCGTACATTCACATGTAAGCGACCTGGCACCAGCTGAGTATAATTAATTTTTAGGGAAAAAAAAGGCTTCCTGAATTTTTCTCCACATTTTCAGACTAAAAAACTCTGAATATTCCTCAAGGATCTTACACTTTTAGCAGTGACCGCTACTAAACATGTACACCTACCCTTAAGCTAAACCGACAGCAACCAAAACATGACCCCAAGTCCGGCTTTATTTATATATTACAGTTAATAAAGTTTGGATAATAAAGGGATGCATACATTTGTAGAAATATACACATAGCTAGATACCTAAGAAATCTGTGCAGGTGTTCTGTCGAGTTGCGCTACCCGTCAATATGTCCTTCTTAGAGGTTCTGCGCATGCGCGGCCAACCCAAAGGTTATCTGTTTCTTGTTTTATTTATTTATTTATTTATCATAATTCTGTTTTTCTCGTGTGCTTCAAAATAAAACGATGTCTTATACATCAGTCACATTATATTTACCCTGATATAGTGATATATGCTATCCAAACATCTTTAATATACTTCTGCTTGGAGCATCCTCTGCTATGTTGCTTTTAGCCTATCCACATATCCAAACCCACTGGCTTATTTAGGCAGCTTTACCCGTACACATACACCAGGGTAGCAGGCTTCGGCAAGGTAGCACAACTCGACGGAACACCGGTTCCTGCCCGTGTTGGCAGCGTGTTGATTGACAGGCAGGTAGCAGATCTGTTGTCGTCATGTAAAAGCGACCGTGTTTGCACGTGTTTGCGCATTAGCTGGTTGTCAGTCGTTAAGACGCTAGATTTGGGGTTTAGTAACTAGTGTTAATAAGGGCTTAGTAAAGACTTTACACACACTGAAGTCCTGGTCTCGTATGACTGGTACTAACAGGCCGGGTCGAGTGAACGGACTTGCCTATAAGGACTTTAATATTAGTCACAGCTCAGCCAGGAGAGAAGCAGGCCCTGTTCAGAATTAAATTAAATTAAATTAAATGACATTACATTAAATTAAATTACATTAAATTAAATTAAATGACATTACATTACATTACATTAAATTAAATTACATTAAATTAAATTACATTAAATTAAATTAAATGACATTACATTACATTGAATTAAATTACAATTTTTAATGTTGATTCTTGCACTTCCAAGAATGTAAACATGACATGTTAATTAAATGATAATAAAGTTAAAGATAAAATGTTATCCTGACAAATCAATAATATGATAATAATAATAAATTATAATAATGTTTCTGACACTATAACATAATATAATATACACTACACTGACATTTATACTGCAATAATAATGATTAAACTCAGTAAAATAATAGTATAAATACATTAGAATAATATCAGTATTGTGAAAACACTTAATGTTATCCTGACGAATCAACTTATCCTGAGATCACACAATAATAATAATAATAATAATATATTTCTGACACTTTAACATAATATACACTACACTGACATTTATACTGCAATAATGATGATTAAACTCAGTAAAATATTAGTATAAATACATTAGAATAATATCAGTATTGTGAAAACACTAATATTAACACTAATATTAGAATAAATACAAATAACATTCATACAAAAAGTTGAGGCTTTACATCAGTGTTCATTGAAAGATTTTATTATTAAGAAATGATTATTAAAGAGAGAAAGGTTTTTTCATAATGCCTTAAAATGTTTCTTAAAGTTGGGTAAAGGCTGTAAATGAGGTAGTACAGAGTTACACAGTTAGGAGAGCCTCCCCACTACGTTGACGTTGACATGCACCGATCAGCCAGAACATTAACACCACCTCACCATATAGGAGCACTGAGTAGTTGCAGAATTACAGTCTAGTCGACTGTACAGAGGATATCTGCTATTTCACATAATAATAAATGTCCGAATGACATAACCGGAGGGCGTGATATGACCGTGGGTGGGCAGAGCTAAGCAATCCCACTTTCACTCCCACTGTCCCCCTGCAGCTCACCAACCGAGCCGCACTCCAGCGGGTCTACAGGGCTGAGATGTTCCCTCTTCTGGTCCTCTGTGGAGCTCTGCTCGGAGCTTACCTGCTCCTGTGTCTCACGGTTTTGAGACTGCCGAGGTGCAAAAGCCCGGTGAAGCTCCATGGGAAAACGGTGGTCATCACTGGTAAGTAAGCGTGGGGGGACTTTCCGCTGCTTTGATGTTTGGACCAGCTGGACAAGCAGAACATCGGGCCAGGTCATGAGGGTTGCACCACGTTGCCACCACTGAGGCACGTGCGGGGAGCATTAGCAGCATGCCCCTGTAGGATGAGTCTGAGGCTGGTCCTGTAGATACCAGCAAGCTCTCATGTCCTGCTGCTCTCATGTAGGTGCAAACACTGGCATCGGCAAATCCACAGCGATGGATCTCGCCAAACGAGGAGCAAGAGTAATACTGGCCTGCAGAGACCAGCAAAGAGCTGAAGCTGCTGTCAGCGACATCAAGAAGGTACACAACAGCTTCACAACAGCTAAAGCTAGCTAGCTACCAGCCCTGAATACCACCGTTTACAGTACAGTGGCTGCTACAACGGCGCATGCGCAGATTCAGCGTTCATATGGGGACGGACGATACCACCGATTCTGTATCCCACCCTGATACCCAATAATATCTCGATACGTTTACAAATCAAGGGAAAGGGAGGCAAAGGGCAAGTTGGACCTGCATTAGTAGACTTGAATAAATCACCAGGGAGCATTATTCTAATTAAATATTCAATATTATTAAAATTCAAGTTGGTTGTGGTGCTTCACGTCCCTACATGGACTCTCCAAGACCTGCTGTTATTTAATCCAGGCTGTTATTCATTGTGAATAAAATAATATTAAAAGTATTAGAATAAATACTAACAACATTCATACCAAAAGTAGTGGTTTTCCGTCACTGTGTTCATTACACAAACATCTCCAAAGCTCTCCTCGAGGGAGTCTAGCATTTTTTAGTAGTTCACCCAACACCTGGTTTGGCACACTATCGCTTCATGATTTTAAATTAGGTGACTTAACCATAGTTAACCATTAATATGGTCAGTTGTAACTCATAACCATGTTAACCATTAATATGGTCAGTTGTAACTCATAACCATGTTAACCATTAATGTAAAAAGTATATTATTTAGTAAAATCTGTTTAATTTAGTTTTCTTTATCCAGCTCCTTTGGTCTTTGTTGGTTAAAATCCCAGATCATGCTGCCTGCCATCAGCAGCCAGAGCCAGGAAGAGCACAATTGGCCTTGCTCTCTCCGGGTGGGTAGATGGCTCTCGCTCTCTGCCCACATCACTTGAGTAAGATGCTGGCCAGCACAGGTGTCCAGTTGCTACCAGTGCATCAGAGCTGAGTAATCGGCACTTCCCTCTGAGCGCGGCAGTTGTCTGGTGACAGGTTTCATTGGTGGCAGCACTGGGTAAAAGTCTGAAAAGAGGTGGTGGCTGGTTGCGCATGTGCTGGAGGAGGCATGTGTCCGTCCACGGTGTCTTGGCGTGTTACATGTGATAGGAGGAAAGTACTAGCCAGTGGCTTGGGCAAATGTAAACCTTCTAGCTTCACTGTAAAACAACAAATGCGAAGATGATCTGCGTCTCCTTTTTTTACACAGGAAAGCGGAAACAATGAGGTGCTGTATATGCATTTGGACCTCGCAAATCTCCAGTCGGTGCGATCGTTTGCTGAGAACTTCCTCAAGGCGGAGTCCAGACTGGACATACTCATCAACAACGCTGGTGAGGTCTTATTCCCGTGACCTTAAGAATGATATCCTAGGCTAACAGAAGTCATGTGCTTGTTTTTTCTTTTCATCTGAATGTAGGGCTTGTGATGAGAGGCAAAACTAAGGATGGTTTTGGAATGATCTTTGGCGTCAATCACCTCGGTCACTTTCTGCTGACCGTTCTGTTGCTGGAGCGACTGAAGGCCTGCAGTCCCAGTAGAGTGGTCACTGTATCCTCAGGTGCTCACAGGGTTGGGAAAATCGACTTTGACTGCATCAACACCCACAAAGATCTGGGAGTGGGGGATTCTGCTGTGGCCCTTTTCAAGTTATATTCCAACAGCAAACTCTGCAACGTCCTTTTCACCCATGAGCTGGCCAGAAGACTCGAGAACACTAATGTCACCTGCTACAGTCTTCATCCAGGTCTGTGCAAAGCATGTAGCCTTGCTCCAGCAGGGTCAATAAAAGTTAATGAACAATGAAGATCTTGATAATTCATTGGTAGGGTGCGTGACAGTCATGTAGAGTACAGAGCCTGATAGATACACCCTGTTATATACACCCATGAGCCAAAATGTTATGATCTGTGCCTAATATGCTATTGGTTCTGCCCAGGCGGCATAGCCTTTGTTGCTCTTGCACATCAATGAGCCTTGGATGCCCAATACCCTGTCATTGGTTTGTGGTACGAGATGGTCAAAGTGGTCATCTGTGTATTCAAAGGCCCTGTCTGGTTTATTGTTCATTTCATACCAGTGGTCTAATAGAACTGTTTACTTGAGCTCAGCATCTCACCTTTGATCTCTTCCTACAGGGGCTATTAAAACTGAGATAGGTCGCCATTCCAACCTGTGGTGGAAGATGGCCCTGTTACCCATCACCACCTTGTTCTTTCTGGATGTTGAGTCAGGAGCCCAGACTACTCTCCACTGCGCTCTCCAGGAGGGTATTGAGCACCTGAGTGGGCGCTACTTCTCCAAATGTGCTGTCGAGGAGGCGTCCACCAAGGCCAGAGACGACGCAACTGCCAAGAAACTTTGGGAAGTGAGCGAAAGATTGTGTGGCCTAGCTTGACCCCATACTCACAATGTACTGTAAATGGTGCTTTAGTCAAATTCAGTTTGTAACATTTCGGTTACCGACTCGTTCTGTCAGTTTTCTAATTATTAGGTTATGTGGCGCAATAGTAACAAGACCATGCAAAGGAAGACGTGGCGTGGTGTGGTGTGGGTTTTCTCTTTTTGTGCCTGGAAGCTGTCATGTATGTGTGCTTTCTTAAGATCAGCATGTGTGAGATGTTAAATGCCTACAGCTAACAAAGTCCTACTCCACCCAGGGTGTGAACATGTCTATTGTGGCTCTTAAATGACAGCAAATAACATCAGCTTTTGTTTTTTTTAGCAAGCTTTTCTGAGGTTGACTTATTGGAAGGCCTAAATCATAGCAATCATATTGTATTATAGCTAAATGCCATTAATGTTACCTCTGAGCGTGTGAGTGGGGGCAGTGTTATAGACAAATAAACAACGATTCAGGGTAATCCAGAGTCCGTCTCATTTGTCAAGCTGCGTTCATAAATATCTGAAGTACTTGACGGTGACGGAGTCAATGCTGTGTTGTTTCCCTAAGAAAATAACTCGCACATGAAGTCACTGGCGTATGTTCAGTCTCAGCTAAGTCGCAAGGCAAAATTCCTACAATTCCTTGTAGCATATGAGGTAGTGTGAGTCACATGAGGGCTGTGGGCTTGCCTTGAACGTATTTATTGACATTCTCAACTGGGTTCCTTCTTTTAGGCCCGTTTTATAGTTCGTTTCATGATCAGATAAACACATGAATAGCACTAAAGTAGCATTTCCACAGCACAATCTATTTTGTTGCATACGTTCATCACGGACACAAACTATAAGGTAAAGGTGCACGTATTTGTCACTGTACAGTGTACAGCGAAATGTGTCCTCCGCATTTAACCCATCTGGTAGTGAACACACACTCACACACACACATGTGTTAGGGGCAGTGAGTACACACACACACACCCAGAGCGGTGGGCAGCCAACTCCAGCGCCCGGGGAGCAGAGAGGGTAAAGGGCCTTGCTCAAGGGCCCAACAGTGGTAACTTGCTGAGCCCGGGAATCGAACCCACAACCCTGTTATCGATAGCCTGGAGCTCTAACCGCTGAGCCACCACTGCCCCATATATGTATGTATATATATATATGTATGTAGGTACAACTTCCAATAAACAAGGTTAACTAATGTTTACTGTTAGTTTTGGGGAGTAAATAAAATGGCTCAATACTAAGGCCGACATTGCGACCCCTGATTCCTATGAAAGTCCAGAAAGACCACCGCACCATTCTCTTGTGATCAGCGGCTTTTTTATGTGATACAAATATACTGTAGTTGTAATCATGACAAAACAACCGGTTATCTCCAGATCATGAGAAAACCTCGGTTATCTTGAGATAACACTACAGAGGATGTGGCTCGCGCTAGCTAAATAACTCCATAGGTTTCCTCGCACCACTTAGCTACCAAACTAAACAGGGGTCACAGGAGTGCGTTTCTCTACAGTTAGCTAACTTTATTCTGTTTTAATTTCACACCCTAAAACTGGAGGATTTTCATATATCCTCATATTTAAGGGCTGTGGGAAATAGCAGAGAATGCTATTGTTAGCATGTTAGCATGTTAGCTAGCTGGCTTTGCTGAGGAACCACGTGCATTCGTCAATAATAAACAAAATAATTGTGTTTAAACTGCTAATAAATGTGGCTAACGTGTATTAAAATAAGGTTGTTATGATTAGTGACTCGTTAAAACAACAAAACTGTGGCTATGTCCTGGTGTCCTGGTGTTTTGTGATTCTCCCTGAACTCTGTCGCCGTTTGTTTGGGGGTCTTGGTTAATGGCAGGGCGGCGCAGGGGAAGCATGGCGGAGGCCGCAGGCCCGCAGGCCTGTCGTCATTTGTACTCTGTTAGCGCTTAAAGTGACACGGAGAGAGACCGGTTCGGCCACTGCGCGGAGTGTGAGGCTTAGGAAGGGAGAAACCAGTCTGACAGGCCGCTCTACTGGTACAAAAAGCCCGAGTGTGTCTCATTCTCCTCACAGGAAGACTCCCTCGTCCCCGTCCCGCTGCCACCATGTTCCAGCTCGTCGTCGGTGTGCTCGTCCTCGGGGTCGTGTACGCGCTTCTCGTAGAGACGCTCTTTAAGAAGTCGAAATGTAAAGGGGGGAGAGAAATGGCCGGGAAAAGTGTCATAATCACCGGTAAGTCTGAAAGAAAGAAAGAAAGAAAGAAATTAAAGAAACTAGCTACCTCAAGTTAGATTACAGGCTGAGGGAGGGATGCTTCAGTTTTAGTGTTATTTAGCTAGTTTAATTTCGATAAACATAGTCTGAGTGCTAACGGGTTAATGTCAGGCTCTTATTTTACTTTATTTAATTAATTTATTAATTTTTTAAATTATTATTTTTAAAGAAATGGCGTCAATCTCTTGATTGACGAGGCTTATGTTTCTTATCCAGTTTCAGATCCACCTTAAATAATGAGGAGGCTGCGCCTGATTGGACGCTCTGCCCTGTTTAAGGTGGAACTGACAGTGCTAATAAGTCTGATCAGTCCAGAGCTGTTTAAACCAGGTTATTATTTTTGATTGATTGATTGATTGATTAATTAATTAGTATAAATTTTACAGAAAAAAAAAAACAAGGTGACTTGTGTGTTTGGTGTCATTTAGTCTAAACCTGGAAGCTGCACCCCCAAAATCCTACTGAAAGGTCCCACACAGAAGGAGGAGGACATGTGTGGGAGCTCTCTTTCTTAAAACCTAGCTGGTTAAAACAGTCTGTAGTAAAAATGGAAGATTAGACTGATTAAAACAGGTTTTCCAGGGGTTTAGTGCCACACCGGCTGCCCCCGTTTCCTGTCATTCCAAGCTTGGGTGTGCTGGGAGACTCATGATTAGCTATTGATTATTTATATTTATTTATATATATATGTTTAATATGTAAATAATATGTGGAGGTTCACTGGTTTTTCATAATACAATTTCTGTATGATTTAATCATTTCGTATTGTGATTAGATTGCTGATCATTTAAAAAATATTTTCCTATTTATGTCTACCCTTATTATATTTTGGATTTTATTATTATTATTATTTATTCAATTTATTGCTCTTTGGGTGTAACTGGGACCTAAACAGATCAATTGCATTCCACTACATGTGATGCCAAAGCCAAAGTCTCCTTGAATCCTTGACACATTGGATCCACCTGAAAGGTCCCAGGCCTAAATTGTATGCCTTAATTCCTATGGCTTTTATACTATATAACAGGGTGTTGCAGACACAGTCGAAGAAATCCGAGTGACTGTTTCTCTACAATGAACCATTTTACACTCTTCTGGTTGCCTCTGTGTATGAGCATGAATGAATAAGTAGTGGGAATATAATTAATAAAGTGTCTAATGGAATCAGACAGCACATTTCAAGTCAAGCTGGGTAATAACCATCTCTAAACTGAGCGCTTAGCAGCAAGCCAGAATGCTGGACACACCCTTTTACCTTACCCCATTACCCCTAAAATAACACATACCATAACACATACCTATAGACAATTCAGGGCAGCTGGTGGAGGAATCTGTGCAACCTATCCAACACTTCATGTCTTTCTCAGGTGGTAATACAGGCATTGGAAAAGCCACAGCAATGGACCTTGCTGGTAGAGGAGCGAGAGTCATCTTGGCTTGCAGGAACCAGCAGAAAGCTGAGGCGGCCATTAGTGATATTAAAAAGGTAAGAAGACCCTGAGTAATGTTGTCTTTAAATGTTCATGGTGGGGGTTACAGTCCACTAAGAGGAGGCAGCTGTAAACTTATTTATTATTTATTTATGTATTTATTTTTTGCTTTCCCCAATCAGGCGACTGGGAGCACCAACGTAGCATACATGCAACTCGATCTAAGCAGTCTCAAATCCGTGCGTTCCTTCACTGAGGCCTACCTGAAAACGGAGTCCAGACTGGATCTTCTCATTAATAATGCGGGTAGGAGACTCCTCCCACCTTCTCATCATTAATCAAATCAATTACAGTCTCTTTAACTGATGAATCATTATTTTTGTTCTCCAGGTCTTGTAGCTGACGGTCGAACCGAGGATGGCTTCGGAATAGAGTTTGGCGTCAACCATCTGGGGCATTTCCTGCTGACCTGCCTCTTGCTGGACAGACTGAAAGAAAGCCCAGGAGCCCGGGTGATCACCCTGTCCTCGATGGCTCATCGCTGGGGCAAAATTGACTTTGACGCTCTGGTCGCTAACAGAGATCTGGGCACCGGCAGATACAGCTGGCAGTTCTTCCAGGCCTACTGCAACAGCAAGCTCTGCAATGTTCTCTTCACACATGAGCTGGCCAAGAGACTGAAGGGCACCAGTGTCACCTGCTACAGTGTTCATCCTGGTAAGTCTGTGATTATTGGAAAAGTAAATCATGGTTAATTTTAAATAACATTTATTTAGACCACAAATTTGTCAATAAGACCATGGAAACATATTATATTAAATTGGATCTATAGACAAATAAATAAAATGCAGATATTCTAGTCCAGCAATAGCTGTTCTGCTATCATAGATACAACAAAAAGTGGTTTGATTGACAGTATAATGTTTCATTTAAATAAGTTTAATATTTTTGTGTTAAGGTCTTCATCCTGTAGATATATAATTATATACTACACAGGCCTCAGCTGTGCCAAAGCACCATGTTGTTATCAACTGATAAGAGAGCACATCAGTGTGATGCTCTCTTGACCCTTTCAGAATCATCTTTAATGGTTTTGAGAAACCCAGCGTCTCCCTGTGGTTTCGCTGGACCAGCTGTTCCAGAGAAATAACAGTGGTGCCAAAAATAAGTTTGGAGCCCCCATGTTCCCTGAGATGAGGGAGAAGGCCATGAAGATGTGCATAGTGTGGCGTCCCAAAGGCTGGGATTGCTCTTGAACTGTGGTCTCCAACCCTCCTCCTGGAGAGCTACCTTACTGCCACTTTTAACACCTACCCAAATCTAACACCCCCAATTCAGCCAAACAAGAACCTCTGAAGGTAGTAGTTGGTTGGATTAGGGTTGGACCCAAAGTCAGCATGATGGTAGCTCTCCAGGAGCGGGATGCATGGAGATCATAAGCCCCTCCCCTTCCCCCACCCACTTTATTGTAATGGGATGTACGAGTTTTGGATTCCTAGTTTTGATCATGAACAGTAGTTTTCACGAGGCGACAGATGAGAAACACTTGCTGTGAAATTCAGTGTTTTCTGCATTTCGTTTTTGTGCTCTGACAGGCATTGTGAAAACCGAGCTCTCCCGTCACGTCAGTCTCTGGCAGAAGGTGTTCATTGAGCCGGTGGCCTGGCTGCTGTTCCTGGACCCGACGACCGGCGCTCAGACTACTCTCCACTGTGCCTTACAGGAGGGAATCGAGGCTCTAAGCGGCCGGTACTTCTCCTGCTGTGCTGCACAGGATGTGAATGCCAGGGCCAAGGATGATGCGGTGGCCAAAAAGCTGTGGGAAGTGAGTGAGAGATTAAGCGGCCTATCCTAAACCCAACAGGACTGACTCAGAACAGCCTCAGAGACTGCAGTGAACATGCGGTCACTCGGACAGTTGTGATTTGATGTAAAATAAGCGAAGTGTGTAATATTTAAATTCTTAAGAATGTGATGGATGCAGCTGATTGTGCTGGTAAATAGGCTACAATACATTGTATTATAAACGCACAATGAATCGCATTTGAGTGTTATTTTTTAATATTGTAATAAAATGTTTAATGTTCTCTTGGTGTCTTGCCTTCAAAATTGTATTTTACCAGTTGATGATAATGCATTATACGGTATTTTGAGAAGTGCTATTAAACTGTATTACACTACTGCTTTTACCACTGTTGATGTACAAGTGGTCTTGGATTTTAAGCTTGGGGTTGGTGAGGCTCTACTGACATTTAGAGGAGGTAATCTGACTTGTGAGGGTGTTCCAGTTGAAATTTCCTACTTGGACCTCGGAAAATTCCATTTTTAAATGAAACGCAGAATTAGCCTCGAAAGGTTTTACTCGTGGGCTGGGTGTTATGTGAGGAGTGATGGAGTCAAGATGGCTACATAAAAGGTCTGGGGTTTTGGTTTTGAAAGAAGGAGGTTCATGGAGGTTCATGGTTTGTCATGGCCATGTACTAAACTCTCATTATTCCACTAGAACCACTAGATCTGCCAAGAAAAATACAGTTTCTAGGGCCCTACTATATTTTGCATTAGAAATGCATAATTGGTGCAGTTTAGTGTGTGATGTTAAATAATAAAAAATAAATAGTATAATTTATAGTATTTTTATTATATAATTTTATTTATATGTATATTTTATGTTCCAATATTTCAAAAAATGAAATACTATACCTTTAAATTGTCTTGAAGCGTCTCAATGGTCTTTTCCTGCCATATTGCCCAACCTAAGCTAACCTTAAGTATTCTGGAAGATTTGTATTTTTCTCCAGTATTACTGAAATTATAATTTGTAAATTTTTACATTTTAAAAAATCACTTCTAATTGGCGTTTATAATTGTAATGAAAATACTTTTTCGTCTTTCAGATTTTTATATATATTCTGGCATGTTTCATTTTAATGAAAATATTCAAATGATTTTCTAGGGGCGTAACACTGCTCACGACTATGCTAATTTGTCTTGTCTAACTAGCACTGTCTTAGTCACCTCAGAATACACACCACTAAAAATATATTTGTATTTATATTATATATTTATATTATGTATTTGTATTATATATTTATATTTGGCTCCATAGCTTTCACTTCAGTACAGTTCCTCAGTAGTTTTTAGTCCACCTCTTGTTGTAACACACCCCAAACTAACACACCTCATAACACACTGCTAATCAAGGGTAATAATGAGATGGAATGGGTGAGATAAAGTCTGCAGGAGCAGGGCTGGTTTGTCCACTGCTGTAAGGCTGATAGGCCCTCACTGTTATCTCTTAGGAAAGCTATGTGTTGCTTTGTCCCCTTTTTGTCTCACTCTGCCACTTTCGAGAAACCCAGGTCATGTTCGGCAATAACCCACATTCCTCTCTGACACTCCGCTAACTTCAGCTTATCTTTGAAACTGCTAGTACAGGCCTTTCCAGTTTTGCTCAGCAGACCCATTACCTTTCAGCTACACATCCTCATTCTGGAGCGGTGTTGAAGTGCACGTCGCTGCTGTGCGAAGTCAGGAGTTCACATTTCTAAAATAATGAGGTGCATTTTCCAACTCCTATGATGAACTCCCCTGACGAAAGGCCCTCAGGCATACAGTCACACTAACAACAGCAGTTTAACGAGAATATTGAAATACTGGCTGACGTCTGGAACCTGTGGATATCACCAAATGCTTTTGGTTTCCTACCTTGAGATGCTTTACCAGGTCTTTACTGCCGCCGCTGTCAGATGGTGCTTGTTTGTGGGTCTTTCTGCTGAGAAAAGCTGCTCATTTGCGTTGAGGTCAGGTGTAACTCTTGGGTTGCTTTAATGGGATGTTCCAGATGATCCATATTTACTGTAAAGCGCCATCCTGTCAGTTGTGCAATATTTCACCACATCTGAGCATAAAGTAGAGCTCCACTCTCTCCAGAATGCATCCTCCTACTGCTTCTACCAGCAGTCACCATCATCAGTAAAAAGTAAAAACACCAGGGACATTATCCAGCTCCACTGGCAGCCATACATGCCCATGGCATAACACTGCCTCCACCATGTTTGACAGATGGTGTGCTGTGCTTTGAACCCTTTCTTTTCTTCTCCATCTTGAAGCTAATCTGAGCTTTATTGGTGGTGGTTTACATCTTGCAGGCATGTCTTGAGTGTAGACCTTGTCAGTAGTACACCTACCTTCTTAAGAGTGTTCTTGACTAGATGTTGGGAAGGGGCTTTTCTTCACCAAGGAAAGCATTCTGCGATCCTCTACATCAGTTGTCTTCTGCGGTCTTCCAGGTTTTTTTGCTGAGCTGAGCTCGCTGCTGGGACCAACTTGTCTTAAAGTGTCTACTCTCTCCGATAGGTTAGTTTTTTTTTTGTTTTGTTTTTTAAGCCTAATCATGCCCTCCTTCACTTACAGGCTGTGTCCCCATTGTGTACTACACACTAACACTAATAAGGTAAACACTATGTACTAATTTGACTAATTTTAATAGTGCAGGTTTGGGAGGTTAGTACACGAAATAATAACCCCTTCCCAAATTCAACACTTGCAATGAAATCCCAAATGACTGTGAGGCAAATCCACTGAGGTGGTCTACCGAGTTACAATGACAAAAACTACCAAATAAACACTCACTGTCCAAATACTTATGGACCTGATTGTAGAAATAAGAGACATTTCAGAGAGTTTTTATTATCTTACATTTTCACATGATAAATACACACGGAATTTCTCCTCTGATCCTGTTGCTAAGGCAACATTGCTGGTCTTAGCAGCTTTCAAGCGACGCTGAGACCCGAACGTCCACTCAAACGCAAGGCTGCGAGTTTTCCTTTGACACGAATGAGACGACTTACACAGGAGGTGCTACGAAACCTGGAGCACGACTACAAGGATTTCGATAACATGCAACAGATCTCAAACGTATCAACAACAGGACAGGATTTCAAGCTTCTCTAGCTAACTACTTTTCAGCTTTTCATCTTTCATCATTTAAAAAAGCTCAAAGTTCACTGTTACGTAGTGTTACTCTATGCCTCAAGCCATCTGTAAACTATCAGTTTTAAAGAACTTAGTGTTAAAGAGAGGGGAAAAGACAGGTACGTATTAGGAAACAAACAAAACACAGTCAAATCAAGCTGATGTAACTAAACTTGTGGAAATAAATTACATTAGCCAATAACGACAGGAACAGAAACTACAGACAAGGAGAAGCAGCATGAACTGAATAAAGGATTAGGAGCAGCGTGACTCCATAAGCAGTAATACTGAGATGCCCTATAACTTTTAACACTAAAGTGCTTTTTGAGCCTCGTCAAGGAAATCTGTTCCAACAGTTGACTCTCCAGCTTTGAGAGCTACAGTTCAGCATCGAGAAAAGCCGCTTCGCCAGCTCTTTCCCGAAACGTCCAACCCTTCGCACCGCCGTCTCCGTCAACATCAGACAGTCCTGATATGAAACCGTAAATGAAAGGACTAAAACAATACTGACTGACCACAGAAAGCTGACATTAGGTTCAAGATGCTCACTTTGTGTTAGTTTCGACACAAAGCAGTGTTCAGAGTGTTTACCGACAGATCTAGTCAACGTAAACATACACAATTCATAGTCATCTAAAATGCACTACCTTAAAATTGCCACTTTTCCCTTCAAGAAGTCCATTTTCTTCTGACCATGTCCTTGGCTGGGGAAGCCAGCCCCCCGCCATGCTGTGAATGTGGGTTTCCACAGGAAGTGGGCAACAGAGTTGAATGCAAGATCAGCCAATGCGCCAATGCTGTTGACCCCCTTTTTGTGTTTATTTGAATGTGCTAAATTCATCTTAAATGCCCCACTGGAAGACCTCCAATCCAGCAAAAACAAACAGGGTTCTTCTGTTGACTCTGATCCACTGGCTTCCATTGATCTTTGATCTCCCAGTGTTCCTCTGTTCTCATTCACTGGATTAAGTACGCAGTCCACAACTTCGCTGTGGAAGATCACTGTGTCTTTATAGGAGAGAGACAGATGTAGATGTAGGGGGAGGAGGAGGAGGAGGAGGAGGAGGCTGGGATTGGGTCTCATGGGGCGACAGCTGTGACTGAGCCTTTAACTTGGTTAAACTCTGCTGTCTCCAAAACGCATTCCAGATGCATCCGTCCGACGGTTCCTCGTTGCCTGGATTTGGACTTCGCTGCAATCCAAATGTTCCTATACGCAGAGTAGGCCCAGAGACCACCGCGGCAGTCTGGTCAAATCGTGATGTGACCACTGGGGCGGCGACCTCACACCAGCGTGATCTCCACCTCTTCTCTCTTCTGCACCTGGCCCTGAGCCTGCTGTTTGGGAGGAGGAGGAGGGGGAGCTGCACGCACCTACAGAGATAAAGGGTGAAAAATCCAGGCTTTGAATATCTCAATGCAGATTTATTAAAGCAATTACTTTATTTTTTAATTACTTTAATTTATTAAAGCGTTACTGTGATTTTACCACAGGTAAGAGTGTTCTTGATTAGTAAAACTCTCATACCTGACATAAAAGCACTGCAATTTTCTGCCTGAAGTGTATTTTTGCTTTTATAAAACTGTGTGACATTAAATATTATAAAATACCCAAACCTTCATTTACATATTAATGGTTATAATCATAAAAAAATATTCCTCCACCAATAATGTAGTTCCAAGCAATCATGAGGCCTGAGCACCACTAACAGTGTTGACCCTTTTCTTACACTGGGGCAAAATTTCAAATGCTTAGCTACTCACTATGTAGTGCACTAAGATGGTCACACAGCATTAACAGCACCTGCCTAATATTGTGTAGGCCCCCTCGTGCCATCACAACAGATCTGACCATTTGAGGCATGGTTTCCACAAGGCCTCTGAAGGCTCCCTGTGGCACCAAGACGTCAACAGTAGATCCTTTCATTTGTGTCCTGTAAGTTGTGAGGTGGGGCCTCCATGGATCACATCAATGTGCCTTAGATGATCATGACCCAGTTGCCGTTGTCCCTTCTGGGAGCGCATTTGGTAAATAATGACCACTGCATACTAGGAACACCTCAAAAGATCTGCCCTTTAGTTCTTGTCAAAGTGTCTCAGATTCTTATGCTTGCCCATTTGTCCTGCTTTTAACACATCGCCTTCAAGATCACTTGAAAGATGCCACTGTAGATGAAGATAATCAATGTTTTTCACTTCACCTAATGTTACTAATGTTATGGCTGATCGGTGTATGTCTAACAGGAAATAATGTGAGATCTAGGTATGTGTTCATAACAATTAAATAAAGGCGGCGATTATGGCTTCACATAATGATAGAGCACTATATAGAGATTACAGAGCAAATTGAGACGCAGCCTGGGTTTAATACTACTGGAGGCAGATCTAACCAAACCACAGACATCTGAAGCTTGTAAGACATTCAAGAATAATGATAATAACCACATTCTTACTTCTTGATTGTCCATGTGAGCAGCATAATCAGTCCATTTATTGATCTTGTGAATTAATACAGAGTTTAATTGCTGTACGGTGGTCACAATTTAGCAGTTTTATGAAAACATGAAGATTTTTTTATTAAAAACCTGATTGATCCATTGTAAAATCCTTAATACACACACTATTAAGGCTTTTACCATGGATTAATAATTCAAAAACAGCATGCCTGACAACACCTATTAAGCACTGCAGCGAGCACTGAGCACTGAGTGTGGCGTATTATTTGAGAGTTTTTATTTAAAAGTACTTACAGGTCTTAGTGTACCAGGCCCTCCATCTGCAGGATATTTGGGAGGCGGGGTGGAGTTATGAGAGTGGCCTATTCAAGAAAGTGAAGGTATATTTCAGTGCTTGATTCAATGCTTTACTATGTCTCTTAAATACAACAGGTGTCCATTCGGTACTATAAAGGACATACACTGAAGATAAACAACATTAGAGAAGTGAGTCTTACTGTGGCTGGAGGCTTTTGGGGGGCCCGGTGCTGGTCTGTGATAGCCGTTGAGGGAGCGTGGGCTCTGAAGAGGGGAGGCCGAGGCACTGGCCGGGGTGGAGAGGGGTGAGGCCAGTGTAGGGGTTGGTAGAGGACTGGAGATGGGGCTGCTGCAGGCCGTCGGCTGGTACTGGGTCATTGACAGAGGGCGGGGAGGGCGGCCCTGAGAGCTTGGAGACACCTGAACATGAGACACATTTGGTTAATATGGTTCACAAAGACATTCATTGTAAATTAGTCTATTAGGATGAACGTTAGATTAGTTTGGAGAGTGGAGTTCCTAACTGCAGTGTAAGCAATTAGACAGTGCTTGAGTTTTCGCTGCTTTAGCTCTCTACTCCAGCACATCAGATTTGAAATTAAATAGTTTTATTTTAATTTCTGAATAATTACACTTCGGTTGGGTTATAAATATTGTATAATGGCACCTTTTATTCTTAACATAAGTAAACAAACTAATATAATTAGCTTAATAAGGCAATTTAAAGCATTTTGTTGGAATTCCTTTGTAATTAACAGCTGCTTTGACCCAGGGCTGTAATGTCAAGTGCACAGTGTAATTTTAATCTTCACAGTTTGTGAGCTGTCGCAGTATTTTTAAACAGGTTAAAAATCTATGTGACCAATTCTGTAGTGTGAGAACCTCTACAACACGTAGTAGGAACAGCAGCAACCAGTATCTGCTGCAGTGATGGGACAAGGGAAAAAAGGAGAGGTAGAAACAACTACATCTAGAAAAGATATATAGACAAATACTGAACAAATCAGTTAGACGTATTCTTGGACTTCTCTATATGTGTCTGCTTAACCCATCAGTTTCATCTGGCTTCTTTAAAAATGCAGAACACAACATGCCCTGATTTAGTGTTTACATTTTCCATTCAGTTCAAATCCCCTGTAAAGTGTAGGGCCCAAACAACAAACACTATATCACCACCCATTTGTTTCATAGCCTATTTTACAGACCTGTGTTTCAATGCCCCTGTGATTGTCCTCGCCATTCGGTGCAGCCAGATCTTCCACCAATACAGCAGGGAAGACTCCAACACTGCCATTAAACTCGCCCTCCCAGAAGCCGTCGTCTTCCTGGTTGTCTTTGTTTAGAATGCGGATGATGGCTCCCTCAGGGAAGGAGAGCTCATCCTCAGTTTGAGCTTCATAATCATACAGTGCTTTTGCAAAGTTCACTGTTAGGGGTCAGAGAGGAGCAAGGGTGGTCAATTAGTGGCAATGCTTATCTACAACAGATTAAAAAAACTACAACAACTGTATTGTACATCTCCTGCATTACCACATGTAACCAGCAGGGGGAAGAAAAGAGCATTGTTGACCAGCAGGACATGTACAGACCCATCTCACTATGAGTTTGTGCAGGGTGTGTTCAACAAGTGCACTCTTTTCTGAGGTATGCAGGTTATGGGAAGCGTGTTGTACACGTGGTTCTTAAACTTTCAAGGTTTCGTTATGTTAGTACACGCAATACAATAGACTAATGAGTCATCTAATGGAGCGTAGAGGCCATGATCTAATCAATGTGTTGAGAAGGTTTGCATGTGCAGCTGCAGTGTTTACTAGCTGCTCACCGCTGTTGTCTCCGTTGGGGCTGGTTGGGGCTCCGTTGGGGCTGGTCTGTGCTTGCTCAGCGGCAGGCTCGGGCTCTTGCTCGGTGGAGTTACTGGAGGAATGGGAGCGGGTGTCCAAGGCTGCCAGGGACTGAAGCATGCTTAGTAGGCTGTTAGAGGAGGGCAGTTGCAGGTACTTTTCAGGCACATAGCCCACCTGACCCGCTCTGTTTCTGGCCTAAAGCAAAATACAGACAGAGTTTGATGTCAGGGTGCGATCAATTTTGTAATTGTTATACACAATACACTTTTATGAGTGTAAACAAACTGACCAACGTCAATTAGTGTAATTAGTTGTTGTTTAATTAATAAAGTGCAGCAGATTTTGATTAATAAACACTGTACTAATTGTGGGAGAGTTTTGGGTCAAAATATTGCAATAATTATCATATTAAAATGTCTAAATATCATGATATAATATTTTTACCATACTGTCCAACCCTAGTTTGACATCACTGAAGGGCTTATATGAATCAACCCCAAATTAAGGTGTGGACATATCTTATGTGCACTGTACCTTAACCCAGTCTTCCATATCACCATCATCTATAACTTCTAGAACTTCCTGCTCCTCAATAGTTAACTCGTCTGGCTGGGATGCCTGTTACATGCAAAAAAGAAATGGTTTTCAGTGACAGGATATTAGATGAGAGATTTCTCTGCTATGAGAATTCATGGTTTGTGCGCTGAAGTGAGAGTGAGAACAGACCTGGTATGAGTAAAGCACTTTGCAGGTGAGGGGGTAGTTCCTCAGGGTGCTAGATGGACTGGAGCTGCTGTCATCCAGTGTTTCCGTATCTTCTGTCTCCTCATCATCCTCTCTGTCCAGATCTGCTGTGCTCTAAAAGCAAACACACGTTCAAAATGGGCTTCAAAATATGAGATCCAAGGTGGTCTTATTTATTTACTATTGCTATTTACTATATATATGTGTGTTTTTTTTTTAAAAGGAAAAGTAAACTTCGACTTACAGAGAGGGAAGCATCGTGAGTAGTCAGTGTAGCCCATCTCTCGTTCTCCAGCTCCTCCATCACCTGGTTCATGGCGCTCTTCATCCAGGTGTCTACAGCCACGCCCACATCTCTTAGCAGGTTCAGACGAGCTTCAGCCTTTAGCTTCACTGTCTGCAGCAAGACCAACCTACCTTTGTTAGGCATATTCCTGCTTATGCAGAGAACACTTTTACAAGGTATCTAAATCACTGGCCAGAAGGGGGCGCCTGAAGCCTTCTAGTGTACAGTTTAACTAATATAAGAGCACCACCAAGAGGTGACATGACTCTTATCAGCCATTGTGCGCACACAAACACACACACATACACACACACACTTCTTACCTCAGCTTTACGAATGCTCTCCCTAGCTTCTTCCATCTTCAGCTCCAACTCACTGGAGTTCTGCTCCTGCTGAGGTGGTCCTTCGCAATCTGACAAGGTCTACATACACACAGCCACACAATAGTCAACAATAGAAGATGCCCTGCGTCTTAAAGCTGCATTATACTGTATAATGTATATTTTTGCCATAATTTAAATATAAATGTTGTTCTTGCCCAAATTTCAAGAAGAATAAACAAATGGAAATGCTAAAAAATGACTTGTAAACTATTTACAATCTACAGTTAAGTTCTTTCTTTAGTTAAGTGTAACAAATTGTAGACAGGCTGTTGTGATAGTGACGATATATATATATATATATATATATATATATATATATATATATAAGGAATGTTCAGTATATTTAGTATATATATGTCTATGCTATCTTATCGTACTGTCTTACCCGCTGATTATGGATAATGTTCTTGTGCTCCCGTGCGACGCGAGTGGCCCACTTTCTCGCCTCTTTATTCAGACTGTGCTCCTCTGCTGTGCCGCTATCTTTCTGTAGCTGCATGACCTGAGAAAGAGGAAAGAAATCTCTATTAGGGATACATATGAACTACCAACAATGGTTGAGAAAAACCCAGGTTATGGGTAATCTCTGGTTAAAGAAAACATGAAAAAACCGATATACATGCATCCACCATTTTTATACAATTTGAGTGTTCAATTCAAGTATTAGGACTGACACATCCACGATGCATTCAAAGTCTTATAGGCAGTCTAAGACACACCAACACTTATTTATTTACATTAATGAAAGTTGACCAGACTGAGGCCACATGACAAAGCAAATACATCATACCGGATGTCAAATGGGACAAAGTGCAAACTGTACTCTTACGATGTCACAAAGTACATTTTTATAGCTCACCTTTGCTATACAAGTTACTAAGATAATGTCACTGCTTGAGCAATATGACTAAGATGTAAGACTGGTTATCTCTAGCCAGTTACTGTAGTAGTACCATGGTGCAAATGAGGCTCTGCTATTCTACAATTTAAGCCAGGTCTACTACTAATGTCACTCTCAGTAAAGCATGTAATTCTGGCCTTTTTTCGTTTACATTTACATCGCTCGCACATTCTGATCCCAGATTTCAGTTCCATGACACACCGAAACCTGCCACCAACGTACAGTTAAATCTTAGAAATTATACAAACACACTTAAAAACACAGAAGAGAGTACATATGTACTGGAGCTTGCTTGTGGATAAATGTCTAAATATTGACTGACTAAATGGACTTTAGTGATGCAATCGGCTGAAGAATGGCACCATTGACACAGACTGGTTTATTTTGGGTGTGCGTGGTATGAAACAGTCCAGCCCCTGTTGACCAGAAACTGAATGTACCAGCTGTTTTTCTTCCAGGAAATGTTTTCAAGCCGTCTGATCTATGTAAGCCATATATCATTCACACCCATAGATGGCAACACAGTCTTTGCTTTCCTTGGTATATCCTATCCTTGGTGTAGCTGAATAATGAGAGTTCGTGGAAGTAATAAATGCTGCACCTCAAACACAGCTGTTCCTTCTTCCAAAAGAAAATCCAGCAGGACCAAAACAGAGCTGAAAACTGGGCCAACTTTTAAAACCTCCAAACTGTTATGTAACAGTCTTGACATTCAAAATTTGCATATACCCTCCCTCTTTTAAACCCTGTAGTTAAAACTGGCGAATAAGTAAAAAAACAAAGGCGACTTCGGTAGAATATGGTGCTGTTTATACTGGAGAGCAGCCCATCGCCTCCAGACTCTTGTAGTTATGGGAATACAGGTTGGTACAAGAACCAGACCTCATGACCAGTGCTTTTCCCATGCCAGTGTCCACAGAAGAAGAGCTCCAACTCGGCAGAAGGCGAAGTGAAAGTCGGAAAGGTCAACAGGGATTCATGCCAGGTAATTACCTTTAACCATCTCTTTTCTCCAATGTTGGCACCCTAGACAGCCTCAGCTGACACTGGAGCTAAAAACACTTTAGTAGGGAAAGCTACGGCTTATTTCTTATTAGTAAAACTCAAGTAAGCCAGACCCGGGAAGGTGGGACGGGGCAAGGCTAAAAACTAACATGGCTACAATCTCTTCAGCTTGCCAACAGCACATCTCGTTGAGAGGACACAACGGCAGGACAGCAGCACTATTCGGTAATAGTGTCAAAACTGCGCTATAATAGGTGGGTTCTGCAAGCCTGTTCTTGTAATGTAAACCAGCCAATAACAACAATGCTAATCTTTTTTTTTTTTTAACAAGCTCACTGGAAAAAGAAAATCAGCGTGTTTAATTGTGAGGCAAAATAACAGGGTGGTAAATAGGGTTGTTATGCCACATCTTTCCACCCCAAAAGTCACATACGTACTATTTCCAAACCCTGATCTTTCCTTTCAGACTTCTACTACAGTCTTAATACCTGTAAAACCCCCTTGCCCCCTCCTACTGTAATAGCAGATTTGGCTTAGGTTAGGAAGGTGCTACAGAGGTGCTGGGCAGGAGGGTGGATCCAAAGGGGAGGTGGTGTTGGTTCCTGCCTCAGCTGTTATGTGGCAAAAGGGGTGGAGGGACAAACTAGACTAGACTACACAACACACACTCTACCCAGCGCCCCCTCACAAAGCCCTCTTTTTACTGGTGCTCTGCCTGCAGCTCCACTCCTCTCCACTCAGGCCGTGCTTTTCCGGACTCTTCCGTCTAGCTGAAGGAAGCGCTGCATCACTAATGTTTTCATTAGGAACAGGGTGCCACTTGTTTGATTTTGAGGGCCAAAGAAAGGGGGTGTCTTTAAGCTTGAACAAATTATCCAGTGTTGGCCAGTTCTGAGGGCCACGTGGAGGGCTAGGCCTGGAGAGAGGGAGCGCAAAGGTGGACTAGGAGGGGAGAGAAGGCTAACTAATAGGTATTTCAGTGGATACTGGAGCCCAGATCAGGAATACTACTGTATTCCAACCTAACTTGCAACACATAGGTATAGAGCAAATATGTGGACCACCTGATGGTCCCTGAAGGTTTGAGATCCATAAACCACAGTCACAAACAACCACAGAGATGTTTAATCACCCATACACTTGTCAGATGATTAGATACACCTACTTTGTTCCTACATTCATTGATCAATAATCAGGTACATCTACAACATAGGCAGTAAGTGCACTTTGCACACCACGAAATGACCAGATGTTATTTTGGAGGTGGACCAACCTGAGCAGTGAACAGTGACACAACACCAAGAAAGTGTCATGATAGTATGTGAGGGCAGGCATGGCAGCATTGCTTTTCTTATGCTAAATAAGTGACATGAATAGTTTGTTCCTCTTTCTCCCTTTCCAAACATAATTGTCTTGTTTCATCAAACTGGTTCTTCTCACAATACCTTTAGATTAGGAGCTGTGGTTTAGTTATCTAGGCATCAAGTGAGAGATTAAGCTTAATTTAGTCAAGGATCCATTTTTTTGTTTCCTATGCCATCCTATGCACTCTCTAAAGTCTTCCAAGCCATCCTCTCTAATGTCTCTGTCAACACTACATTCAAATGCCTTAATGTTCTTCTTGTCCTGTTTTTTATTACCCATCTTTCACATTCATAAGGAATGTGTATAAAGTCTATAACCTGGACACTTGTGATGTTTGTTTGTAGAGACAAATCAATACATTCAGCACTTTCGTTTTTGTTCTAAGCACTGCTGTAGGTATAGCTAATAAACTGGCAACTGAGTTTATAGTGGGTCAGTGTTGTGATGCTAAGTGTTTCCCTTTGTAAGAAACTGAAGGCCAACTCATATTTCAAGACTGTGTATTAGTTTCCACAAAGGGATAGTCACATGAGAACACTGAATACATGGTGCCCAGTCTACCAGTAACATAGGCAAGTACATTCACTAAGCAATTTATTAGAAAGAACATAATATTGGGTAGGGTCCACTTTTGCTTGCCAAACAACACCAGGTCTTTCTCCACCAGCCTGGACTGTTGACACAAGGCAGGTTGGGCCAATGGATTCATGTTTCTGGCACCAAATTCTGATCCTAGCATATGTGTGAATCAAAATTCAACAGACCAGGCTATGGTTTTCCTGTTGCTGTCTTCAGCTGTCTAGCTTTGGTAAGCCTGTGCCTTAGCACTGCAGCCTCAGCTTTGTTTTCTTGGCTGATGTAGCTTCATCTTCCTCAAGGTTAGATGTGTGGGCATTCTGAGAAGCTTTCCTTCTCACCACAATCGTGTAATCGAGTGGTTATCTGAGTTACTGTAGACTTTCTGTCAGCTCCAACCAGACTAACCATTCTCTGTTGATCTCCCTCATCAACAAGACATTTCCCTGCAGAACTGCAGCTCACTGGATGCATTTTTCTTTACTGTACCCCTCTGAATAAACTCTAGAGACTGCTGTGCTGAAAATCCCAGGAGATTAGCATTTTTAGTAATACTCAAACCAACCCAGCTTGGCATCAACAGTCAGCACACTCTCAAAATCACTATGATCATATTTTGCTCCACTCTGATGTTAATACTACTCGAGGCTTCTGACCCGTATCTGCATGATTTTATGCATTGTACAGCCACACAAATGGCTGATTAGATAATTGAATGAATCAGTGGGTGTACAGGTCTTTCGAATAAATTCCTCTGTGAGCGTATACAAGTGTATTGTCGCTGTTATTTTTAACAGAGCACTGAAAGAGAGAAACTTACTGAGTCATTTTCACAGGGCTGGAACTGGAAGAGGGAACCTTTCTGTAATACAGGGTTCTCCTGAATAAAGAGCTCCTGGTGAAAATCTTGCATTACCTAGAGGACACAACATATGCATACACTTGTAAATGCATTAAAGAAGACAAGAAAACAATACTCTATGTTAAGCTAATGCTTTGGTGATTAGTTGCAGTTGAGGACCAGAATAGCAAGAACTGGGGATTATCTTTGACCAGGCCAACAGTGCTCAGTGAGTAAGAGGACCTATGTGTGTCTTTGAAACCTGACTCTGTGTGAACACACACCACAGAGAAGACACAGCAGATCCACTACAGAGTCACGCTGAGATGAGTGGAAACAGTCTAAGGGTTGTCATGTTACATAAACGCAAGACTGGCTCCCAATCAGAACAGCTCCAATAAGGCTAAGTGTGTGAGTTCAACCTCTTGATCAATGGGTTCTAGTAGAATGCAGCTTGCAATTATAGGAAGTATGACCTTATCACACTTCAGTGTTGGTGATTAGACAGATCCACAGATAAAGTATTAATGTAATTCTACTGATATATACTTTTTACAGTGATATAAAATAAAATAGGTTTGAAGACCATCCTTTAACCTGTAACTCTATTTTAATACTCTTTGCAAATACAATAATTCACAGCCTACTTAAGACCTCATGTAACAGCCTGATTCAGGACACCAGTGCGTAGTCACTGGGATTTGATCTGCCTGCTCTTTACTGCCAGATCAAATTCCCAGCAGTACCCGTGAGGCCGCAGTGCCGGCTGTATTTTTCCAAGGTGTGTGCGCGCATGACAGCATGTTCCACTTACTCCGGTGGACTTCTCCAGCAGGAAGTTAAAGGTGTCCTGAACGGTGTGGGATGCCTCCAGCTCTGCCTGGCACAGTGAAACCAGATAGCCCTTCATGTGATCATACACACTGCCGTCCAGAATCTGGGGATGAAAACACACAGTCAGTGCTGAATGAGTACACAAAGGGCTCCAGCTGCGTCGTGCCAAAACACTGAGTAATCATTCTGCACTGCAAGTAAAATCTTGACAGACAGCACAGAGTTTAACCCTATCAGAACTAGCATCTCTGCGTCGGTACTTTAGTGGAATTTCCATCAGTTTGGTGTGAAATGCTCCATTCTAGAGAGACGTACCGAGTCACAATTGGTCACAGTGGTGGTGAAAGGATCCAGACATCTGAAGATTGCCTCAAAAAGTTTTTCAAGAGCTTTGAGGTAAGGTTTTACCACTATTTTACCATCATCAATATTATAAATAAACTCAGGAGACATGTTTGTTTTGTAGACATAATGACTCCCGGTTCATATCACCACTGCTGTAATTTACATTTTACAACTGAACTATGCTGAAACTCTTTTACTTTACATTTAAATTTTACTTTAAGAAACTTTGTTCTGTTCAACTAATACAAATCTGTCACTACAGTAGTTACGTGGTATCATACGTGGTCTCATAAATTAAATATAAAAATTAATGGAATGTACACTAAAAGGCAGATGTGCAGCCCTTTTACCTAAAAATCAAAGGATTAGTGATATTCTCATGGATCTGACCCACGTGAATGCCTCACACACGCAGTCCTTGAATAAGGCTTATCACGCGTCTTCTCTTTCAGTTACTTCAGTTTTTTCTGCTGTTTTTCCACATGTTGCTTTCTGTGTTTGTTGTGACACTACCCTGCCCTGGCCAGAAGTAAATAAGGGCCCGGTGTTACCTTAATGCAGCTGATCAGATCCGTCTCATAGTAACGGCCTTGGTGGGCGTTGGCTGCTGCCAGGGTGAGCAGGTAATCGTTTCTGGCATGGGTGGCTTTGGAGTTACATTCATTCCTCTTGGCTTTCAACTAGAGAGAAAAGGATGCCAGTTCACGTGTGGTTCAATTTCACGCAACAATCTACAGAAACGTGGAAATATTAGCAAATTAACTAATTTATTGCGATTCTTTCACTCACCTTCACGCTGGCTCTTTTTAAACTGGATCGAGACTGAAACAGACTGAGTTTTGACCTTTGGACATCGGGAAAGAAGAAACAGAACACTGGTTACACTCTGTTTAAGCACTCCATCACAAATGCAAGATGTGCAGATCCACCTCTACTCTACCACCATAGCACTGCACTCTTTCTGTAGGTGTGACTCTCCCATTTCTAACCGAACAACAACAGAGCACTGTTATCCCCTCCCTTGCTCCTCTCAAGAGAACTTCAAAGAGGTGGAACAGCTCTGCTCAGCTCAGTGACTCAGATTCAGATTTATGACTTAATTCAATACTTTTGCTAAAGCATGTTAATGAAGAATAGATCAACAAAGAAATGATGGTCATTGCTTAGCCATGATTTGCTATGGCCATTTTTACTAACACAATAAACAAAACATGAAAACTCATGAGCATTCTTGTGCATTCTGGTGAACTCTGAGGCTAAGACACAGTGCCACTTCGCATTGGAGTTATTTGCATTCAACAACATTCACTCAACATCTATGTACATTTCAGTTGTGTCCTTGTAATCATGTCTCATTGTCTCAATCATGTCTCAGACCCCATATCTGTTATAATTAAAGGCCAGTCTAAAAACATTACCCATCATTTGTTCTCTACTGGCTCTAATTGCACACAGTGCTTGGACTTTTGATGATTGCCACATAAGATATAATTTGAAGGCCCACACTCAATTCTCCTAGCAATTACAAAAGCCCATAGAAATCTACATGTTCTACATCAATTTCAGACAAACTGATTGACAAAAGAGATATTAGCTGGTTGTCTTGGTTAAATACAATTTATTTATTAACACTAATTATACAAAAATAAATGAGACTTCAATGCTTTTAAATACGGTACATTATGTTAGTTCTGATTGGCCTCTAAATTAAATACTATATCTATGGGTTTACTGACAATATGAGGAGGACTTCTCAGTTAAAGGTCTGTGCTGCCAGCAGACCTTCTCCAAAACCAAAAACTTCATATTGATCACTGGAAATGGGGACCTCAAGGCCAATAAAATTGCCTAGCAGCATGCCTTTTCAGCATATGCATGACTGGCAATAAGCAACAGGGGCAATTATATTTCATTGAAGAGAAAGAAATGCTGCTGGAGTTCGAAACCCATCAAAAAAATGGGGTGAATAATAGAAAGGATGATCAGAACTCAGAAAACATACTTAGCCTCCATGTCTGCTTTCTCCCTCACAGCCTGGGCCATCTGCTCTGTTTCTTGGTATTTCTTCCTGGACTTGGTCAGGTCCTTCACCGTGTCCTGTAGCTCAGCTTGAAGCCGTGTTAGTTGCTCAATAGACTGAATGAAAAAAGAAGTGCGGTTAGTGTTTATAGGTTAAAAATCTTTTATGAGCATAGAACAATGACCTAAATGTGTATAATGTTTACAAATAATCATACTGGTCTTCAACTGTTTACTGTATTTTGGAATATACAGTCTCTCAACATACAAAATAATCTCAATGTAAGCTTCTTTACTACAGCATCTTCTGGTTCACTGATGAAGTTCCTTAACTGAGGCACATACCTTCTTTAGTTGCTGCTCTTTGTGGACCCGAAAGGTTTTGATTGGCTCGGAGACTTGGCTCCTGTAGCTGTCGCAGCCACTGATCCGAGACTGGGTCACTTTCACAACACCCTCCAAATACGCCTTCCATACCGTGCAAACGTTCCTGCACACATACACACATGCATGCTTAACTAATGTGCTGCAGTCGCTGTTTGAGTCAGAACTTTGGGGAAATGCATACTGAAGCATTAAAGGAAAACAGGAAAAAACAGGGATGCACCCATATGGGAATTCTAGACTGACACAGATATCGATTTTTTTCATGTACAGTGGTAAATTAGGTTTATTAGCAAAATGAACAAACATTCAGCAGCAAACATCAAACCAGAACCATTTAAATATCTCAACACAACTAACAGAACAAGTGCTTTCTCCACATCCAACCGCTTCATGTCAAGCGTCTTTAGAGCTCAGTAAATCACCCTTTTGCCAGACACCAGCTTCTGGTAGCTGGGTTTGCCGCTGCAACTGCCTTCTTCAAATCCAACCACAGACGTTCTATGTGGTTCAAAACAGGCAACTGTGACGGGCACTCCAGAATCCTCCAGGACTTCTTCTGAAACAGAGCCTTGGTGGACTTTGAGGTATACTGGAGGTAAGATTCCTCAGAAACGTTGCCAGAAGCTGGTGTCTAGCTATGTGTCACATTTGCAGCTGGTCATAACAGCAGAGGGGTGATCTACTGGGCTCTACGGACGCTTGTCATGAAGGGATAGCAAACTTTTGAGACTGTAGAGAAAGCAGCACTCTGTTAGTTGTGTTGAGATATTTTAATTGGTCTTGTTATTGGACTGGTTCATTGCAAACAGCTGAAAGTTTGTATATTTTGCAATAAAACAAAATTGCAGTAAGTTAGTCATTTCAATAGCAGCTATATGTATCTACCGATTCTAATGCTGATACCAAAACTAAATCCATCTAGATTAGCAACATGGAGAAAAGTAAAGGGAAAAAAGGCAGTAAAATATAATAAATTAGAGATATTTTAGCATAATAGACCAGCATTGTCCAACCATTTACCCTTTCACAATAACTGCACCATCAAATACTGTTTAGAGTTATAGATCAAATCTACTCTTTAATACTGATTTGTCTTTAACTGTCTGCTGATACAGATACGGATCCGATACCAGTGTGCACCCCTGAAAAGAACAGTCAATGTCTTTATTCTAAATTGGTGCAATCCATTTTATTATTTTATCCATTTAAATCACGTAAATTAAATGCACAACTTTATCAGTAGACTCCAGTGACTTTCATACGCTTGTTTCACTGAACCTTCTCTTACCTGTAGTCTTTCTGCTCCTCTGATTGGACCCCAGGCCAGTCTCTCTTCAGATACTGAGAGGCCAGCTTCTGTAGCGCCTGTACAGAGGAGGAAAAAGGTTTTAAGCATTATTTAAATCATTTTACTTTTAGTCATCTTTAATTCTGTGTCAGAAAAGGTATTTGATATAAAAAGCATATGATGCAAAGCATTCAATGCAGAGCCAAAAGGTCTCAGATATTTAAGTCTGTTTGTGTAAAAGGCAGCTATTTTGACCACCTCCCATCCCGCCCAGATCACATTAAAGCTCTAGCAGTTGGGCTGAAATAGCACTGCAGGGTAAACGGTGAAAAAGTAAAAATAACATTGGCAGCGATGCGAGAGCAATAATATTTTAGATTTATTCTCTGTGGTTTGTGAACCCTGTGGAGGTTCAGCAAAGGCAGAAGTCACAGAGGACTGTATATACATATGCACTGCATACAAGGTTTTACAGCCAGGAAAAGAAGCAAGGGCAGTGATTTGGTTTGCAAAGGAAATTGCAATCATTCTTGTTATGCAAATTGTACATATGCTGGCAATAAAATATATCTTAATATGCTGCATTTAGGGAGGATATGGAATTACTGATGTATATTACTAAATTACTGAGACAAAGCAAATAATTGCAATTAATCTATCAGTCAAATTATTCACAGTTATAATTTTGGACATTGTAATGGTGCCTGCATAAATCATGAATCTCTGTGGAGAAAAGACCTTCCATTTACTGCAAACGCCTTTGCATTGGCTAAACAAATTCAGGTCGCTGCTGGCAGTAATTAAATTTTCTCTGCTACTGATACACCAACAGAACTGAACTTCTACAGGTAACCGAGCTTCCAGAACCCTATGAAGAAGCACAGGGGTGGGCAAACATGACAGCAATGTGTAGATTTGCTTTTCTTGCTTTTTTGCTTTGCATTGTTTGTGTTTCTTGCCACTAACAAATTTAGAAGTGGCCTCAGATTTATGTTTTTTTATTTTTTATTAAACGAAATATTACACACAAGTTGAATTCATATGCATTCCAAAATATCCACTATTGATAACCAAACAGAGACTCTAAGCCACCCTCCTGCCCCAGATACAGAGCCTGATTGGTCAGACATGGGACTCAAATTGTATTTAAGGGTTTTGTTAACTGTTAACTTCTGTTAAATCTAAGTAAGATGAGCTTTAATACATGACGACGATATTGAACAGAATATACCTATTCTGCACCGGAGACTTAGTCTAACAGTGTTTGGTTGGACTGTACCCTGTAATAATATACTTATAAAAAAGATTCATGTAATTGATTTTAATTGACATTAATTAAGAGTTTAGCAGAAGAAATGATTTTGAGAAGGATGTGTTGTACTGGCATGAATGCCGTTTTCCTGACAGGCAGACACAAGTTCTGTCGTTACCAGAAGTAACTAATTTGGAAACATAATCTTCAAAAGCAGAGCCACAGGTTTTGACATGTGCGTTGTTACAGACCAGTGATCTTCCTAATGATACCAAAAACAAAAACACAGACGGAGATGATCACATTATAAAACGTATTATAATGTGATACCAAGTGCTTAGCAAAGGGCCTCCCTGGATCACATCAAAAAGCCTTGAGCGCCCATGACCCTATGAGCACTTTTGGTAGGTCCTGACCACTGCACACCCGGAGCACGCTATAAGGCGTGCCGTTTTGAAGCGGCTTAAAATCAGTTGTCAAATTGATCCTTAGTGATCCTCAGATGCTTGCCCATTTTTCTTTCTAAAATGAGACTGAGTGTATGTGTGTGATTAGACCATTTGTAGATGCACATTTTCATAATCAAGTAAGCTGACATTAAAATCAATTTAATATTCTAAGGCAGTATTTTTGCCCAATTTCCCCAATTGCCCCCATTAGCCTGTAGGCTTCACAGTGCAGGGAAGGACAGGGAAGAGGCTCTGCTATCTGCATTCCTCTCTGAATAAAGAGAACAGTGTGCCCTGATCCAGTTCCAGACTTTGAATGAGCCTCAGGCCCGGGGTCAGAGCCAGGCCCGGACGCCACAAGCTGGCATTGTGAGCTAGGACTCTGCCAGTCCACCAGTCTCATCTCAATAGCCCATAGGAGGGAAAAGGACGAGGAAGAGAGAGACTCCTCTACTCGCAGGCCATTTACAACACCCAGGCCCGCGCAGGTGGTGGATCTGGAGGGTCTTAATTCAAATGAGGGGACACTGGAGTCTCTTATGTGCTTCCCCTTTCACAAAAGCATGTTTCCAGCTGCCGAACGATGACACCTGGACCTGGAAGCAGAGTCTGCATTGTGCACGTGCTGTGCATCAATTATTTCCAGAAATTTCCAGAATTACCCTACGTATACTTTAAACGAACAGTTGATGCACATACGCTATATGTCCAAATGTTTGTGGACAGCTCTTCTAATTAATGCATTCAGCAAGTTTAAGTTGAAACCATTGCTGCATGGGCTAGAGGGGTATAAATCCCCCCAACATTGAGCTGTGGAGCAGTGAAACAGGTGTCCCAATACTTTTGTCTGTAAAGTGTAGCTGACGTATGCTGGAGAAATCATTAAAAAAGCTAAATGACTGGGTTTGAGCAGTGGGATGAACAGTTCAACAGTGAGATAAACAGGAACGATACATCCAATTTCCAGCTCCACATGGTAACTTGCATTAATTAAAGGATCTGCTATAACACCTTGGTACTAGATACCACAGACACCACCTTCAGAGGTGTTGTAGAGGGAGCTGTTTTGGCAGCACATTGGAAAAACAACAGTATATTAAGCGTGTGGTAGCAAAGTGGTAAGCTCCCGCACTATGTATAGTCCTTCACACTATTACTACACTGGACTGAACCGCGTTCAAGGTCTTGTTGTTGTAATCAGCAGGTTGCAGCACGAGCCAGTGCTGATATGGAAGATGCAGGTAATAAAATAATTAACTGCTTGTCACGGCTCAAAGGGCAAGGCTGAGGGGAAAAAGGAAGTGAGGCTAGACTGAATCAGCAAGGGTACTTTGCCTGTGTGTGTGTGTGTGTGTGTACTAACAATCGTGGGCTTAATTCTTGGAAATTTAAATGCACAAATTGCCACGTCACATAATAGATTGTTACCCAAGTATTATAATAAATGACGAATACAGTAAACCAACCGCCATCTGATTAGATTATCTGGCCAGACAGGAATTTGTGATAGCATTTCTAGGATAACATTAGATAATGTAACAGTCTGCTTCATAATCCCCCCCCCCCCCCCCCCCCCATTTACACCTGGTCACTGAATGTGATTAGTATCTGGATTGTATCCTGATAAAATTTAACCCACAAGCTTTTACACTAGGTCGTCAACTGCGTTTCTGGTTAGTTAGACTGAAATCCGACAGCAGTGTGGGGCAGAATATGCAAATAAAATAGTGTTCCTAACTAAATGTTTGGTAGGTATATGCTTTTTTATGTATATATGCTAAATATAATTCATTTCTAATGAAATAAATCAATACATAAAGAAAATGTCAAGTTTTTTTACATTAATGGCATTTAGCAGACACTCTTATCCAAAGCGACTTACAAAAGTGCTTCACTGTTTACCCCCTTAACCATAAAATACCCTTAGCCAGTTTGTATAGGATCCAAAAGATACCTCTAAGCTCAGATGCCACTAAATACAAAAGTCAGTATGAGACCACAATTTTCCTGATGTGCAAGTGTGTGTTTTTTTGTGTTTTGGCTATTTAGCCAAAGGGCTACTGTGTCAAACCTGGGGCTGGGAAGCGCAATTTACCCTCTTAATGTGACATTTTGTCAATCTACATGGTACTCTGGTGTTTCATGTGTAAGATAATTCTTCACGTGACTTACAATAACAATCATTTTTGTGCAGCTTTAATGGCCATCTAAAAGAAGGTGTTTCAACAGATATAGTGATATCCCGACTTTGCCCTGAGATAAGGTGGCACCACTACAGCCAGAAACAATTAAAAAGTACAACACGCTTCAGAATCGAATGAAAAATTCAACATGTGCTTGAATGAACCAAAACAGAGAGCACATTTGGACAAACGCTTCTGTTTGTTTCGAATCAGCAAAGCATGAAAGATGGAACCCATCAAACACGAACAGGCCCAGACTGGGTAACTATTATGCCAATTAATTGACTGAGCAACGGGCCGACATAAGAAGGTCCAAGCCTAGGACCACTCGTTATACTCCTACTATGGGTACAAACACATCTTATAATCCTTTTGGACAGGCTGATCTTTGTTGCAGCCCTTCTGCTTGAACTGAAAGGCTAGTCTTTAGCTATTACTGGAGCAGACCTGTGCGGTTTCTAAAATTAGTTTACATTTACAACAATGGCATTTAGCTGACGCTCTTATCCAGAGCAACTTACAAGGTTATTGGTATTACAGAGGTGGGCCAATGTAGCTTTAGGAGTCTTGCCCAAGGACTCTTATTGGCATAGCACTGCATAGTCACCCAGTCCAGGAATCAAACCTCAGTCTCCCACATGGTGGTACGTGGTAGCTCAGTGGCAGGTAGTGGTGTTATCTGTTGCGCCACACCAACCAGCTTTGTTGCTCATTTAATTTGCCCTTTAAACTCTAAAGGCCTGTACGTGGGCCCATATACAGGAGGCCAAATTAGTGCAAAATTTGCATACACGTTTTAGAGTTTCGACCCTAAAAAAGTGATAAATTACATAAAATCCATTGACAATTAAGACAAAAGCTGGGTATTGAAACTAATCTGCATCAGTTTCTTCATCCATACTTGAATAACTTCTATTACAGCCTGTTTTAATACGAGAGTGTGACCTTACTGGACTATCAAATCTGCTTAATGTTCACTCTGACGATCACAGAGCCTGTTTGTTACATAGGTTGCTGTACTGTTCAACTGTCAAGTCACAAAGGCATTCACATCCAAGGTCTTTTTCCTTCCTTTTCATCCTCTCAATCAATCACTCTTATTCTAGTGCCTCCTTGTAATGCAGACTCAGCATTTTCAACAGGATGACATGGCTCTACAAGCGCCTGCATTCTGTCCCTGTGCGGTTAAAACAACAGGATTTCAGACTTTCCTGTGTTTTTTTTGTGTTTGTGTGTATTGTGTATCTGTTTTAGTGGACCACAGAACTAAGTGGTTTCTCTCAAGCCCCACACAATCAAACCTCGGGACATTTCCACTTACAAAGCTAAACTAAACTAACTGTAAAAACAAAGCGGCCTGCTGTGCCGGCCACAATCTAGACGTCACTGTATTGAATTCTGTTCAGACATGAGCCTCTTGGTAATTACCTCGAAATTGTGGGTCTCATGCAGGTAAATTGTGTCTGACAGGTGAAGTAAATAGCACTGGTTATTATCTGGTTAAAATGGCACCTGTCAGCAAATATACACATTCTTGAAGTCGATGTGTTGGAAGCAGGAAAAATGGTCAAACATGATGTGAGGTTGTGATGGCAAGACGTTCCTGGTATGCAGTGGTCAGTACTTACCACTACCAACAGTGGTCCAAGGAAGGTCAGTCAGTGAACCAGCAAGACTCACTGATGCTCATGGAGACCCCACCTTACAACTTACAGGACTTAAAGGATCTGCTGCCAGATACAATGAAGCACACCTTCAAATGTCTTGTGGAGGCCATGCCTTAAGGGTTTACAGCTGCATGAGAAGGTCCTACATAATACTGATATTATAATATGTTATGGATAATCTGTGTATTTGTCCAGTTATAGAGGTCATGTCTCATTTCTAGACCAGCTGGAGAAGGTCTGAATTAAACCTGGCACTGAGCTATGAAACACCAGCCTCAGGAAGAGTGTGCAGGGTCTCTGCAAAAGCCTGAGCTGTTCACTTAGCAGACGTACGTTCCACAGATATAGCAAACCAGGACAAAGTCACTGCTGAGACGGGAGAAGGGTTACACAATCCAGCTTCAAACTCAAAACATCTCAGTGGTATCCATTCATAGCTGACCGCAGTCAATAAATCCAATATGTATGCAGAAACGTTCCCAAAAGAAAAACAATTTGAGATGTCCAGCTCTTTTCTATTAAGCAAAATATGCACATTTCGTAACCATTTTTTTTTCAGTATCACTGTCGACAGTGGCGACTGAATGCCTCCTTTAACCTCACAACCTTTAAGCACATTCCACTGTGAGGCTGATAGAATGACATCATGACATTACATCACCTTTTTTCTAGAAAAGAGAAACCTATTTAACGTGTGAGCGCATGTGGTAGCCAGACCCGTCCGAGACAAATGAGAACGGAAAGACGAAATGAAAGTCAAAACATTTGGCTTGCATCAAACTGAGCAAAAGCTAAAACACAGACATTTCTCTGGTATTCTGAAGCAAAACAGCTTTTCTTGCACTTTCAACCTCTAAACAGTTTTCTGCTCTTGCAGCGGCTCCCAACACCAGACGGGCAGAATCCTACCGTGAGGCCAACAGGTCGCAAATGCACTCACACTATATACTGGAGCCGCACAATAGAAGATAAAATGCTAATCACGACCTTATACTGCTCAATATATTAATAATAAAAGTACACACAATCGTTCAGATGATTTAGGAACATAAATGGTCTTCGCTCAACGTTTTTTCTTAAATCACAGACATGAAGTCTCATGAACAGTGAATAAAGCGTAGAAAAGAAACTACGGTCCAGAAGCCAGTCCCACTGTAGTGCATTCGGGCAGCATCATTCCAAGGAGAAACCTTCAGTGATTTTAACACGAGACTACAAGGCAGGGTAACTGCTACTGAGTTTAACAACTTTGTTAAAATTTAAGTGACAGACCCCACATTCATCACAAATAGGGTTGCAACGGTACAAGATTTTCACAATATGATAACCGTCTCTGAAAATATCACGATTTTACAGCACGTTTTTTCACAACTCTTCCACTTCTGGTTCTTCTTCTTCTTATTATTTTATAATGGGTTACGTTAAAGAAATAAAAAGGATGTTGTTATTTTTTTGGTTAAACGAATGCTTTACTGTTCTTAAAACCTGAAACAACGTATTAATGAAATTACATGTAAAATGTCTCACTTTTAAAATAAACCAATCAATAAATAAGAAAGCTGCATTTGAGGTGGAGCTCTTTTTCCAGTTGTTATTACTATTTTTATTACAGATTAATCTACTGATTAATTTCTCCACTAGTCGGCCGATTGTTTGGTTTTTAAACTCTGAAAATAGTAAGAAATTGGGATTTTGGAAAGGTGGAAGGTCGGAAATTGGGAAGGTGGGATTCTCTGTTGGGTTGCATTTGTTTCAGTACTGGTATTAAGCAAATGTACCACAAACTGGTATTAAGCAAATGTACCACTGCAACCACTGCAAGAATTAATATGGTGCCATAATGGTGCTCAGTGCTTGGACCCCAATTGGTTGTCACAAAATGTGGCTATTTGTTTATTTATAATATTTGTCTTAGTTCTGATTGGTCCACAAACAGAGAAACACTATCTATTTGCTGAGTGAATAATTCTCTGCTTGTAAACTCATTAAATCTACTTCACCACACAAATGGTATTTTCAACATTAAAAACTGAATAATGTGCAAATGTACAAAGTAAAAGCCAAAATATTACAATTCTAATTAAAATACAATGTATTATGTTATCCCACATACAGAAAGCATACAGCATTTCTAGTATGATAAGCAGCCAGTCTCAGTCCGTTTCCATCAATTAATTATTTTTTAGGCTGCCTTGGAAATACCAGCACACTTATGCTTTCCAGTACACAGAACAATTCGCCATGACGTAAGCGGTACTCTGGGAATCGCGTGCAAATGATATGAAAATGAGTAAACTACACTCTTTCAGATGCAAATCTGGTAAGGGTGCAGGGAGACTTACCTGAGCGTAGTCCTTTTCTATAACTGCCTTCTTCTGACTGTACGTTCTGCAGGTAAAACACACATAGAGGAGGCCAAATTAGTACTGAATCTGCATAAACGTTATAGAGTTTTGACCCTGAAGAAAAGTGTTTAAATTACATTAAATTTACATACCAAATTACATGAAAGTAATCAACTGTGTCGGGAAGCCGATAAGCATGCCAGTAACAAAGTCCAGACAGCTGATTGGCTGTCTAAATTACATTCTCTGTGCCTCAGGGCTGTGTTTTGGCAAGAACCTGACGATATGATGTATCCTGATACAGGACTTACAATTTACTATACAGCAATACATTGCGATACTGTAAGCACAACAATACAATAAAACAATACAACAAAACAATATCCTGCAATTTTTAGAAAAAGAAAAAAAACTGACGCAGCAGAAAGTCCACACCATCATATCACAGAGGGATCTGAAGACACTATCTGCCACTAATCTTTGCATGTAGACTATTAATTAAAAATCAATACTGTGTTTTTGAGAATCAACAACAGTATTGCAAAACAGAGTATCGTGATAAATCAATATATCATTGTTTTCTCACAACCCTAGTGGGCATGTTATCGTCATCAGTGCTTCTTGATTAATTTGTTAATTCCTTGCAGTCAGTATATATACCTACGTCCATCAGCTCACACCCATTTCTGGTTTAAGACACACTCATTTACGATTTAACTTCTTAAGTTAAAGAGTATCGCTGAGGAATCGCATCGCATTCTGAACAGTTTGTTTTGAGGAAAGTGAAAACGAGCCTGGATCAGCAAGTGGCTGAACTGCATTATCATTCCGCCCTGACCTCAGCCGAGAGCTATGGACCAGAGGATTACATCACTGCAGAGCTGCACAGTGTGATCTACATGTCTTACTAACAGTGTCAATGAGGTGTGAAAACTGAACTCCTCCCTAACCCTTGTAGGTGGAATATGTGCTCCTGCAAGCCTGCGTGCATGTGGGTGTATGTATGTGAGTGTGTGTGTGTCTTCATACATTTTCAGGACAGAAATGTCAGAAATGTATAAAACCAGGGCAGAAGTACACAATTAAGGAATGTCTTTGGCTTAGAAAAGCCATTTCTAAACAACAGTAGATTCAAATAATTTTACACAAGTTATTATCGGGAGGTGCAGACACTTCGCCAACGTCGGCAAGAACACTTAAGGTGTCACCCTCTGTCCAAGAAAGAAGTCCCTGCTCTACAGCTGTACAGTCAGATGGGACAAGGATTGAGTCCAGAGGTCTGCTTACAGGAATAAAGGTAGGCATTCAACTCCAAAAACCAGCTGTTAAGCATGGTGGTGGTAACATCACACTCTGGGACAGTTCTGCTGCCAGTGGAAGTGGTACAAGTGGATGGAATAATGAAGACGGAGGGCTGCTTTCCATAAGCTAGATGAACAGAACATGGACACAGTGGCGTGTTCCAACAGGACAACGACCCCAAATACATCAATGATAGTTGTGGGTTGGATAAAGATGGCTAGCATCAAGCTTTTGGACTGAGTTTCCCAAGTACTGACCTCAACCCTATAAAAAATATGTGGATTATGCCTAAAAGTCGGGTCTACCAAGAAGAGTGGCCAATTGTCCCAACCAAATATTTTCCAGAATCTTGTTGATGGCTACCAAAAGCACCTGGTCAAGGTACAACTTGCTAATAGACATTTGGCCAAATACCAAATGTATTATAGTTACACTTTTGGCCTTATATTGATAAAAAAGGTTTGAATGTATGCACCCTTTTCTAAGATGGATGATAGAAAATCAAACAAAATGTGAATGGGAGTAACTCAGACGGGTTTCACAAACTCTGAGGTACTCCCAAAGGAGCCCAAGGTGTTTTAAGACCAACAGATCATTGACTGGGCTTGTCTGAGGCAGCCACACGGCACACTTTTGCCTCCAATGATAAATGTATAGCACAGGGGCATAAAATCACATTGCACAACATGCAGGTACATTTCAACACACCTACAATAACTTCAGACAGCGTATAGCAGCTATTAGCATCCGGATCTCTAAAGGGGTTCAATAATAAAATATATAAATCCAGTTTAATATAAATCCAAACAAAACAGAAACTAAATATATCAGACGTTTGCCCTTATATGTTAATCATATAATTGAGCTACGTCAAAGTTGCACTCATTGCTGACATAGAGGTGCAAATGCACACACATACAGTTTGTCTATTCCCCATAGAGACTGCAATCGTCCAAAATCTTTTGGAAAGCCTTCTTCCCTGGACAGTAGAGACAGTTACTCCAACAAAAGCAGGATAAACTCTTTTTAATACCCTTAATTTCATAAGAAAACAATGAATGAGCAGGTGTCCCATTACTTTATCCATATACTCTATTACTTTCATGGTCATTACTGGATAATAAGCCTTAAGATTAATAATTAATAACTGTGTAATAACCCAGAGTTTAAGGGCAGCTATTGATCTCTACATAGTTCTGATGCAATTAAATACAGACAGGTTTAAAGTATTATTAATGATTAGGGCACCATCTTAATCTGACGTGACCTGCCATGAGCTACACCCATTCATGGATGACATTCATCTGACAACATTTTGAACTCATAACTTTCCGCCAACAGGACAAGATCTTTGGTGTTTGGCGGGCAATCGAAATATAAGATAACACTTGTTATGACAAGTCATAATACCCAAATAAAAATGTATTAAATTTAATTTTTTATTTTAGTTTAAGAAGTGCAATGGAGACCTGACAGACCTATCAGTCAATAAAGCACAGCTGAAGTCACAAATTTAAATACACACTTATTGCATGTCAATTCCAGCCACAAAGAATATTCATATCGGTCATGCATTCATGTAAAAATGTAAAATCATGCTAATCTTAATGTCATTTATTTACATAAAGTCATTTTGCACCATTTCAATTGCTCTGATCAGATGTGCAGTCCAAATACCCTGATGGTGGTGTTCTCTCTTACCTCAGGTCTTCCAGAAGGTCACAGTCGGTCTGATGTTTCACATTGAGCCTGCTCAACTGCTCTGCATGTGTGTGCTTCAGCTCCTGGCTAACTTTCACCTGCAGCACAGTTTGGATATACATTTACTCCATAGGTCTACATACAGCATACTCCCATTTCAACACTGCTTCGCAGCACTTCCTACCCATAATCACACAAATGTTCCCCACAGGGCTCCTGAAGTGAGACATTCCAGCTGTGTGGCTGCATACAACACTAACCCACAGAGCCAAGATGATGATCTCCCTACTTCAAACATAGTAATTGGCCAGGACATGTCTGCCGTTCAAAGTTTCTCTAAAGCTTCTCTAAGTCATGCCTGGCAGATATGAGGCTAATGGACACAGAAAACTACCTAAACTAAAGAAACCTTATCCTTGATAAGTTTCCTCCTCTAATAACCTTAGTCTTGCCTTATTTACACTGTAATAAAATTAGTCTGCATGGAGAAGTTTTAGATGTAGTTGTTTGAAGAAGACACGTTTGGTGTCTGAAGATTCTTCATTTTCATAAATATAGCAACTACATCTAAAACGTCAAGACGTTCCTTCAAAAGCATCATGCAGACTAATTTTATTACAATGTAAATAAGGCAAGAATAAGGCTATTAGAGGAGCAAAAATAATATAAGATAAGGCTGTTAACACAGACAAAAGAAGAGACATAAGAAAACTGCTTATTAGAAAGGTTTTCTGCAAGATTTCGCAGACTCTGGAGGGGTGGTGCACTGTTCTACTGTGCAGCAACACCTGCACTAATATGACTCGGACCTTCAAGGAGAAGAGGAGAGAGTCACCAGAAGAAAAGGTGTCCTGAGACCTCACCAAAACATCCAGTGTCAGAAAGATTCGCAAAAAAACAAAGGAAATCTCTGTCAAACTCTAGTTTGGGTTCGTCTAGTATATTAGCCTCGCAGCTCCGGCACCAGCAAAACCAGGAAACCTCAGACGCCAAACACTTCACACTACTTCTGAAGACTTGAAGACTTTACTAAGATGTTATTACACTGTTATTCTTGAATAAATTAGCAGAGCACCTTTATTCAAGAATAACTGATCAAATGAGGCAAGGGAAAAGCACATGCATGCACACGTCCAGTGTTTTACAATCAGGACTACACTTTTATCACTGAAGTGATGAAGATGGTAACACCTCATCCTACTTTCACTCCAGTCTGTAGAGGTTTACCTACACTAATACAGCTGTGAATGTGTGGATTCAGTTCTGGCTCTTTCCCTATACCTATTAACCTCAAGCTCATTTAGCTAGTAAAAACACTGCAATGGTAAATGGTGATGTAATGTAATGTCTATTTAGACTTGTGCTCATTTGGGTTTAGCTAGACTTTTTTTTTTTTTTTTTTTTTTTTTGCAGGTTTACAGATTAAAAGTCCCTCTACAAGTTAAAAGTAAGGTTAATTATAACACTGACAACAACAACAACAACAAGGCTTATTTTTAATGCGCATTTTAAGCGCATCTTTTTTTTTTTTACCGGGGTTTTACAATTAGTAAAGGAGCTAATAAAATAAATATAATTATATAAATGGCGTAAAAGCAAGTAATAATAAAAAAATAAAATATATTAATAGAGTAATAGCAATAACAGCTAGCTAATTAAAAATAAAAACTATAAAAAAAAAAAAACAGTGCATAAATATAAAAATAGCTTGCTATATATATTTGTAGCTATTTTAGCTTTAGTTTATCCAAGTATTTGCTTAATTATGGGACCTGAACATGAAGGTTAGCGGACACTGGAGCCACTGTAATTCTGCGGGGAGAAAACGTTAGCTAGCAATAACATGTAGCCCCCCTTTACCCCCCCCCCCCCCCCCCAAACCTCGACAAACTGCACTTTTACTGTGTTTTCAATCAAATTCAGCACTTTTCAGATAAACTTTACCCTAAATTCCACATTAATGCATAAATAAAGAGTTTTGATACGAGAGAGAGGCGTAGGGGCAGTTTTACCTTCCTTGGCGGAGGCTGCATGTTTACAACAACAGTCCCGAGAAAAGTCCGAGAAAAAGAGCCGAGCACATCTGCACCTCCTCCGGCTCCACTGAAATAAACGGTCCGGGGGGGGTGAAAAGCGTGTGTAGGCGGTGTTCAGGGTGTCTGGAGAAGTTTACAAAGCCATATCGAGCCTCCAAAAACACCCTTTTTCCACTTATGCTGGTGCAGGCGAAAAGGAAAAGTGCAGCCCCAACTTTGTGAGCTGTGTGGGAATTGAACGGGGTTTCCGGATGGGGGGCAACTCGAACCAGAGCGCTGGATTTGTTCCCCACCCGTATTCAGGAAAGTCCCGCCTCCTCACGCTGTGATTGGCTGTAACGAAGCCGCGATCTGAATATGATTGGCTATTGGTTTGTACGCTAGAGCTGTCCGCGTATCAGCGGCCCGCTTTGGAGTACGAACTCCTGACCAATCCTGGCATAGGAGGGCGGGACATACCCGAAAAGAGGTGGGAATAAAGGAGCAAGAATGAGAGGTTTTATAGGGGCTTTGTTGGAGAGTGCCGCAGCAAAGTGTCGCCCCCCAGTGGCGCAAATGTCTTCATGCTGTGGAGCGTGTGTTCAATTTTTAACTGTTTAATTCCTGGAAATAATGATTATAAGCTAATGATTAGGGGCCCAGAAGAATATTCATTTAATATATATATATATATATATATATATATATATATATATAATTTTCTTTATCCTTTTCTTGATAAAAATATAAAAATAGTTCATTTCCATCCATGCATACAATTTATGACTGACGTGGGTCTTAAGCATCCGGGTAAGATGTCACTTAAATTCCCAAATTAGAGATTTTTCAAATGTTATGCTGAAAAAAAAACCATGCAATATCTGATATATTATATTATATGTTATGTATTATATGATATATTTTGACATCCTTTAAAATTCTTTATTTCTTGAGGCCTCAAGAGAGCTCTGGATCCCACCACGAAGATACCACTCACTCCAGTGATCAAGAGCAAACCAGACTAAATGTCTGAGGTTTAAAATAAGACTTAATTTCTTAAAAAAGACTTAATCTCCCAATAATTTAGTTTGAATGAAGATCAGAAGTCCAGGTGTTTAACTGTTAAAGACAATGGTTATGATGGGGCGTCATAACTTCTTCACACAAATTCTAGGGGAAAAGTTTAGTGAAAGCTGCTGTGTATTTTATACAGTAATGTAGTGGAGTGACAGTAAAAGTCTCCACAATGTAAAAACTTGAGTACAGTACAGATAGAAGGTACAGGTGCATGTCTTTTAGACCTGTCCACCACTGAATTGGAGTTTTACAGTTTTAGGAAGCAAAAAAATAAAAAAAGACAGGACCCAGGTTTGTTTTCAAAGATTTTAATAGTTATTGAATGATCTACGTTTTACATGTACAGCAAATATAATACAATTACAACCTTGGTCTTTACCAAGATCACTAACAGATCCTCATTACAACATAAAACAACGTAAGTGTAACAGAATTTAACTTCATTTTCACAAGCCGGATGTGAATCTTCGCCTCGACGGCAACCCCGTCTGGAGGTTACCAAAAAAAAACGAAAACAAAAAAAATACTATTGCAACGTCATCGTTTATAACTGACTGAAATGTACTGAGATAAAAGTTTCTTGTCTATCGGTTTTCAACCCTTCGATGCTGCTTAGAACCCATTATGAAATCTACATTTTGGAAGACATAACGTGTAGGCCTACGACCAACTTTTGTTATAGTGCCCGCGGTTAAGTGCCTGTACAAGAACTAGCAGATCAACACCTCCGTGGTTTACAGCAGGTAGACAGGGAACGTTCCGAAGTGATGGGAAATAACTCGTACATGTGAACACGCCCCTCAGGTTATATTTGGTTATATGAGAGATTACAATGGCTTTTACACGTTTAACTGGGGGCTGACTGTAGCCGAGACATCTTCTCAAGTGCCTGGTGGCAAACGATAAAGATGACTTGTGATAAACACGATCACTTCCTCAGTAAGAATGACTCTTCGAAAGTTACGGCCTGTGCTTTGTTTCCCCAAGTCACACATTTAACATTATTTCAACGAGTTAAAAGTCATTCTACCGTTCTATGATAATCGCTTTGCCACAATACTACTGGGAAACAACACCCACATGAGGTAAACAAGTTACGTCCCATGATATAATGAGGCCATTGCATTTGTTTCCAGCCTAAGAAGGCTGGAATTAGAAAGCAAAGTTATTATAGCTGTGAAACAAGAACCAGATTCACCTCCAAAGGGTCTCCTAATCCTTTTGCTGCCCCTTAACTCACACGGTAAAAGGTAGTTTTGCGCGCCGGTGTGATATTTGCACACATTTCTTATGCAATTTTATTACCATTAAACAACACATTATTGATTCAGTATCCCTTTACATCAGTCACTTTATGATCTGAAACCTAAAATGCTCCTCAATGGTCCCTTTTATAACCACTTTGAGTGGCAGTATTTATCCTGCTGCAGAAATACAGTTTATCAATGAAATCAGAGCTATATTAAAGGGGCATTCCGGCCGAAAACAAGCATTTGTTATGTTATTCGTCATGCTAAGTAATATTCTGTCACGCAGCGTCTGATGGAATTCATGGTTTTATAGCGTTTTCATCATGTTTGCCTCAACGTTGTCTCACTACAATACCCAGCATGCACTACGCAAATACATCATACAGCCGACTGCGCTCACTCAGCCCTGACTGCCAGCCTAGCCACTGATCTACAGGCTAAAAATACAACCAAGCCAACATTACGCCGCCCCCAAATATCCACCGCAATGTCCCTTCCACCTCCAAGATATGTCATCAGAAGTCTTTCAAACCAGAAAATCTTATTCTACAGACTTTGTGGCACCGCTGTAGGAGGTGTGTGGGCATGTTTACATACAGATGTAGCCATGGGTGCATTTTTCATTTTGGCCGGTATGTCCCTTTAAGAAAACGTTCATATGAAATGTGTAGAAGTGATCAGTACTGTTTATAATATCAACATAATATCAAAAACAAAACAAAAAAAAAACTATCTAAAAAAATTCTCTATGGTAGACCTGGGCAAAACACACTTCCCCATTATCTGAATGCTTGCAAGTACTCAAGTCTTTGAGAAAAATACATGTATTTGAAAATACATTCTAGTGCTCAAATACTCAAAATACTTCTTTTTTCTTTTTTCTCTGTATAATATTTGGATATTTACATCACAAATACTTCAAATACACGTGTGTGGAACACAGCTCTGCTCCACACACGTTCCACGCCGACCCGGACCAGCAGAACTGGCCGTGTGCATTGCTACTTGCATTTCGTTACAAATTCTAGAAGGAGAAATGGACGATACGCCAGTGGCAAACGGGAAAAAATGCTTAAAGGAATGATTCACTGGAAAATCAAACTTGCCTAGATGTAGCTGATCAGCGAAGGCATGTTTGGTGCCTAGAGTTTGCTTATTTTGCTTGGCAGTAGAGCTACAAGGCTACTGTAGCTAACAAGTAACACAAGTACTATTTAGACTGGTTTTATCTGGGTCTGAACTGGGTCTGAATCCGCTGGTCACTTTTACAAACTAGAGCATCAGAAACTATAACCAGATTACTATAAAAACCTACTGTGGAAATATAAACTGGTTAAATTAATAATTAATGAATTCAATTATCGCTTAATATTCGAATTCTACCCAATGGATAAAGAGTGTGTGGGCATTCCAGCCTACAACTGCATTTAGTGTTATCTGAATCTCAGTCTCATTCATCAGTTTAACGGTTTGATTTTGTTTCCTTTACATCCTTTTTTCCATCAGGGCTCTCTCACTACAACACCCAGCATGCATTACACAAAATCTGTCCACAACCATTGAGAACCACCAATGTATCAGTGTTGTAAAGGCTAATGGATAGCTGTGATGTTCATCATTCAACTGCATTAGCACAGTTAATGTAAAAAATCCCAACAGCCAACCCAACAAGCGACTGTAGCTTTCCAGAAGGCCCACCCACCTTCCACTTACATCATCAGAGGGTTGTTTTTTTTCTAGTAATGAAAGCAGAAAATCTTTTGAGACTATTGTAAGAGGTGAGTGGGCACATTTACAACAGATGTAGCAATGGTCACATTCTGCATTTTGGCTGGAGTGCCCCTTTAAGCACTAAGGTCGGTATGTGTTATGCTACCGGCGGTGTGCACATAAATTTGTAAAATCGAGAAAAACAAAGATAAAAGACACAAAGCGCCACAATTCATTGTACGAACTGCTTGCTTATGAGGCAATGCCTCCACAGAGCAGCTATTTCCATCTGTTATTTATATTGAGGTTTCTTACCCTGTGTGATCAGGACATATAACGGATGTATAGCGGAAGAATTAGCTGGTAAAAATGTACCCAGGTAAAACAAATCCAAATAATATTACTGACTTCGGTATCATCAGGCTTGTAGCTCCGCTGCAATGTTAATAAGCTCATAACTGCAGAATTTAGTCGTTTTTCAGTGAAACTTTGCCTTAAAACACATGGTTCCTACTGCTGTTTCAATTAGTTTGGTGGTGGTGACAGAAACATTCAACCAGTGCATAGCTTTGAACATTTGGCTAAAAAAAAAAAAAAAAGCATCTGGTTCTGACCCAAATGCCCACTGAGGACAACCTGTGCCTGTCTGTCTGAAAGAGAATTAGGCCGTGAAGTAATAGAGCGAATGGAGACAAATATATACTGGATGAATTGATGAATTAATCAACCATCGATAGATCAGCTTGAACTTATGTAACTTACGTATTGATCTAGAGTACAGTACCGGTGCAAAGTTTGGACACACCTCATTGCCTCATTGAACGTAAAGTACGATTTCTATAATCTTAGTCTCAAATATCGAATTTTTTTAATGGTGAACAAAAAATTTAATTTGTAATGAGCCCCAAACAATATTATACAGTTAAGCGCTAATTGTACGGTCATCAATTACTTTATAGCCCACTATGGTATTCCTTAGTCTCATCGGTTTGACAGAATTCACAATTTTATGTCATCAATGTTCTCTCACTACAATACCCAGCATACATCACACAAATACATCATACAACCCACTGGGAATCCCTGCAGCAATCTACAGGCTAATAAACCTAAACCTATCCTTTCACAGCTGTAGTTTATAAGGTATGTCATCAGAAGTGGTTTCCCTAGTCTTTAAAGCAGGACATCTAAATATGAAACCACTGTAGGAGCTGTAGGTGGTTATGTAGGATGTGTGTAAGAAATGTAGTGATGTATCTACATATTAGAGATATTAGAAAACCCAGCATGCACTGCTCCAACACATCATATGGCAAATGCCCTTCCTAGTCTGTGCGAGAAGCAAATGCACTATTGTGAAAAGCTCCATCACGGCAGATGGGCTTAGATACACTGGATTTGTTTTATACTGGTTCTGATTCCAAATACCATTCACCGTTCTAAAGCCTTCCTGAGGAAACAGCCAAATATGAGCTTCATGAGTTGATGTGTCCAAACTTTTGAGAAGTACTGTAAAGCAATCTCTCAGATGCAAAGAAATCAGATAATAAAGATCTGCACTCTAAGCAAAAAGGGTTCTATATAGCTCTATATAGGCTCTAGAAAGAAGAGGTTTTCCTTATATATGAAGATCCAATTTACCAGACTCTAGAATTTGCCATGGCTCTCCACAGAACCTCTGCCTTTTCTGAAGAACCCCTTAAACATCCCTTTTCTAGCTGAACCCAAAGCTGATTCGGTAAGTTCTATGTGTTTGAGCCTTTAAGCTTTAAAGCCTAACTCTCATGACGTCGTCTCCGTGTTTTATGTCCGATGTCAGTCGGTGCGTAACTGCAAAAAAACCCAACAATTAACGGAATACAGAGGATGCACACACAGACCGACACACTGCACAACCCTTCCCTAAACAAACACACACGATTCTACACTAGCAGGACCACTGTCATTCGAAACGCAGCCTGCGAATTCTTCGTTACTTTATATTTAATAAAACACAGACGGAAATCACGTTAATTTTTCTTTATAAAGTGGTTAAAATATGGAAGAATATTGCAATGACATATAGTATTTTGCATGAATCTCTTCAGTGTTTTTTTTTTTTGATCCCTGGAAGACTAGAGTACCACAATTGTAATGTACAATAAATGAATTCCTTAATAGATTATGTACTGTACCAACTACAAGCATAGATTATTACTTTAAAGAGTGCAATATTCCTTACCAAATTGTATATACTTCCATTATGAGTTGACGTATTCCTTGAAGAATGTTGGTTCTCCCATAAACCACAAGCCTCTAATCCTAGCCTACAACAGTTTTCATGTCCTCCGTGATGGACTCCTGCGTTTTTCCTCTGTGCTCTAAATGTAAGACAACTAGCATGCGTGGATGGAGAGAGTGAGCATTGCTCTTGCAGTGTTTCTTCTCTTTCTCTCTCTCTCTCTTTCGGCTGACTAGCGAGGGCTCAACAGGTGGAACTGAGCCTGAGTAACCAGTCATTGGCCAAACAGACTGACCACCACTGTCAGCAGGTCATCTGATGGTGGATGGGCTGCTGTGGTCACTAAATAAGCTAAGCAGCATGTAAAAGGTGTGGGCTTTTGAACTTTCTTGCAAATGTCATGATTATTCTGTGCTCAAATGAACTGTAGGCTTATTATCCAGTAACTACTAAGGGTGTAAAAATGCAAGAGTACGTCATAGTGCATCGCTCTGAAGGTCCAAATTCAACTGCATGGGTTGTGGAATGTAATTTTATTTGAATATAATAATATCTGATACACGGTACGCTCATTTCTTGTTGGGCCAGAATAAGGTTGTAGAGCTAAATGTGGGGAAAAAACAAACAAATAAACAAACAAAAAAGCTTGGTGCATTGTTTTATTGTCTATATTCCACTACGTCGCAAAATGGTCCCTGTGGTTACATCTGTGCATTCAGTGTGTTTATAAATCAATTCTGAATTGGACTAAACTGTAATAAACTGTAAGATTTGATTCATTTGATTCACTTTTCGTTTACAGTTCTTCAGGAATAATTTCCTAAAGAGCCGCAATCGAATCAAACTGACTCTCTGAGACCAGAGATTTACACCCCTAGTAACTACAATGAATTTTCAGTATGTAGTGAAACTGGAGAGTGATGAACAGAAGGGTGGGCCCACATACAGACCCTCAGGTGTTTAAGGCAGGGGTGGGGAACTGAGAGTACAGTTGGTCTAACACTGGAAATGACCTGGGCTCAGTTTCCCACAACAGCTTCATAGCATTAGGGCCATCTTATCTGGTAGAGAAAGTGATCAAGGTGATGCTCACTCTACCATTTTAATAAAACCTTTGTGCTAAACTGTTTTGCGAAACATAGCCCAGGTGATTCAGGAAAGGAAAATCACCAAGCTGTGTGGGAATCCTGTTCTCCAGGACTCCTGGAGTTCCCCATCCCTGGCTTAAGGGGTTAAAATATGCGTATCATAGTAGAAATGGCTGAATTAGAAAACTGTGTCTATATCAGTAGTAGAACGTCCTTAATTCACCCAATCTCAGATGCATAACTGTGAAATACCCACACTATTCTGTATTCCAACCTACAGTGAGTATGGTTTAAGTCTTGATCTGCATGTCCTAGATTAAGCCTGGACCAATATTAAATCCCAGCATCACTGCAGGCTCAAGCCTAGATGTGTTTAAACCATGATGGAAGTCTAACTTCTCTCCTCTAAATTTCAAAACAGCAGCCTTGCATCCCTTTCAAATAACTTTGCATGAAGCGTGGTGTGAGAATACGACACTGGCCAGAGGTTTTAAATACACTGAGTAAAGCCCCCCCCACCAGTGCACGATTGCATGTTTCTGTAAAACCTACAACTTCAGCTCCTCTGCTCGCTTTTACGGTATGGATAAAATGTCACTATTTGGTCACATGAAGCCGCTTAACCCACTGAAATGTCCACTAAACAGTCTGCATCTAATAAAACTGCAGTGCCTACACGCAGTGATTAGGATGATGATGATGATGAGGATGAGTCTTTGTGACAGATTCTGCTAATAAACCACCTTAAGCTGGAAGATCCTCGGTATGTGCTGGATGATTGATGATGGAGTACTCTGACCCTTTCTTAAAGGCAAATTATAAAAAGCAGGAGAAACAAGGAGCACAGTGCTTTTCCAAAAACACTGAAAATTAAACTAAAAAAAAAATCCTACGCCCAGATTTAACCGTTAAAAAGAAATGGCAGCTTGAATAAATGAGTACATTCTGACCATTAGAAAATTGTGTTGCACAGAAACCAGTGTTAACAGCAGCAGAATAGTCGCTGCTGGTCAGTGTAGTTGTGGAGAGTGTTTTTTGTGTTTTTTTTAAACTGCTGGTAGATGTTGGTCAGAGACTCTATTTAATGTAACATTAAAAAAACAAAGAAATTGAGTGAGCAGCTTTAACGAAATCACCAAGAACACATAAAGTGACCATTGCTCTTTCAGTATTTGTACTTGCAGAAGGACTTGGTGCCCCAGTGCGGACTGCTGCACCCACGTAAGACTCAAACTGTGAACTATGCTGGACTCCAGATCTACAGCAGAAGAAAAAAGGAAAGGAAAAGATGTAAGAAGAAAAACATGGTTAATCATATGGAACAAATGTTACATATTAAAGGAATAGTTGGTGGAAACTCAAATGAACAGGGCTGATCACTGACCCCAGCCAAGACACGTTTGCTTCTTTAGTTTGAAACAAGAGATGCTAGGTTAATGTTGCTAACAAACACTGGCCTTTGCTGCGTTCCATTTTTCACAGAAGTTGGATGTCGGAGTAGAGAATGATGTCACGTCCAAGTTTATTACGCTCCAATTAAAAATTCTGATAATTGTACACTATTTTAAAGCATTTCCAAAAAAAGAGTTAGCTAATTGCTATCGGTTTTATGATCCTTTGCTGGTGTTTTATGGTGAATCTAATCAATATGCCTCACACTTTCTATGTCCCAGGTTAGCACTGTTAGCAGCCATCTTGGATTTTTAACTCAGGAGTTAGTGAGGCTCTCCCGACTTTCTGAGTAGACAATCCAACTTGTGGAGGAGTCAAGCTAAAATTTCCTACTAAAACTCAGAAAATCCAACATCCCAGTTCAAATGGAAAACAGCCAATCTCATCTCTTTAAATACACAACCAAAACTGTCTCTCAACTCCAAACACATCGCACCGGATCTTCCTTTGTTGTGTGCAGTTTAGATCACAAAGTGACTTACTTCGGCAATTCCTGCACACTTTTTGCTTTTCTTGCTCAAGCACACCTGGTTCAACCCACCTGTTAATTGCCAGGTTTGGTAAGTCTGTTAGAGCTGGGAAACCAGTGGGAAACTGTACAGGAAACCATTGCCCAGCCCTGCTTTAAGTCTATAAAACACAAACTCCTAAACGGAGGGTTCTCCACATCTCCACTTTTATCTTACATGTCATGTTTATATAGATTGTCAATAGATTTTTAAAGCACATACATTTAGATATGTGCGTGTATTTAGCAAAATAGGTGATAGTCTAAGGCCAGTGTTCTTAGCAATGTTAGTCTAGCATCTCCAGTTCTAGTCCAAACAAGCAAACTAAGGGTACCACCTGTCTTGACTGATTAATTGCATTCAGGGTCAATGATTAAGCATGTTTATTTGATTTTTCACTAAACTATTACTTTAAATACAGCTTTAGTTTGTTTAAGCATGATTGACCATCACAATTCATTTAGCTATGGTATCTCCAAACCTTGTTTACACCTGGTTGTTTAAAATAACATCACAAAGCAGGTATAAAATGCATTGCTTCTGGTTTTATTACAAACAAAGAAAATTAACTAATTAGTACGGACCAATTTTACAGTCCCTAACTTGTCATATACAGTGTATTTGAGAATTTCCCCACTGTGGGACTAATAAAGGACTATGGTGGCCTCCTTCCACCATATCTGCCTTAAATACACCAATACTCTCGAGAAAGAGAGGAGGACCCACTTACATGCAGTGGACTGGCAGCTCTACCAGTGTGGAGGCACATAGCTGTACCCGGGGGTTCCTTGCTGCCGGTACGTTGGCACAGTAACCGGGTGAGCGCCGATGTGCTGTGTGTGCTGAGGCGTGGTCAGCAGAGGCCCTGTAAACACACACAAACAAAAAGTACTGTTCATACACAGGCAACAAAAGCAAAAAATACAAAAATGCTGTGCAAAAGTTTTAGTTTGGCCATGAAATCTGTTTACAGCTAATTATATCTCAGCAGTGAGTGTGTTTATGCCTGTAAAACAGGAGAAACAGTCAAAAATGACAAATAATTTCTTGTTGGTCAGTAAAGTTGTCGAGACGTTGGTTAGAAGAACACAGACACTGCATGGATTTGTTCAGTTCCACCAGCAGCTCATCTGACTTACTGAAAAGAAGAACTGACTGGATAATCTTGGTGCTGGATGGGAACCGAGCAAAGAGCTTGAGAAAGGTGTTTTCTCAAGACTTTTTCTCAAGACTTTTGCACCTATTGATATTTCAACAGTACACCAATCATGAATATTACTGCGATGATAAGAGCACTGAAATGTTTGAAAACTGACTAAAGTGATTTATTTGGGATTCTTTTTGGGCTTAAACATGGAGGCGCTACTAATGTTCTGTAATCTAGTGGAAAGCCTTCCCATTAAAGAAAGAGCTGGATGCTGTTACTGCAGCATATGGAGGACAAGCTCCTTAATAACATCTTTCACTCTAGAAGAAACTGAATATGATGTACATCTTGGCTGACCAACTACATTTGGTGTGATGACTGTGTTAAAATGAATTTTTTTTTTTAATTGAGCCATAGAATAAGGACATTTAAAAAGAAAAGCCCCTCTAAAGGCCTTCAGGGCATAAAGGAAGTATTAGAAGTGTTCTGGCTACAGGATAGGAGCAGAACACTTCTAATACCCATAGCAGATTCCATTTATGTGTAAAACGCTTCTTTATGCAGAAGACCTTTTTGGCTGGAGGTGTAGCCCTACCTGCAGACATGGCCATAGTGGAGCCAGTGAGCATGCCCATGGCCACGCTGTTGGGGCGGGCCGCGGGAACTGCGGCTGGGTAAATGGCTGACGGCAGGCTGTTGGGCTGCACCACCGTGGTGTGATGGATTACATGCGGCTGAGCGAACATCGGCTGTGAGTAGTAAGCACCCTGCATAGACAGAAAAGAGAAAATAAAGACTTTAACTGTGCACACACAACGTTTAATAATCTTCATAGAAATGCCTTGCCAGTAGAATAGGATGCTCTTACGCAGACAGAACGTAATAAAGCCTGAAGCACTGGGCTGTGCAGCAGTGGAGCAGTGGAGCAGTGTTCTCTGCAATTATGGAGCAGTATTCAACACCTCTGGGACAAGCTGGAGTGGCGTTTGTGATCCAGAACTAATTATCGAACCTCAGTACTCTCATGGCTGAAAGCAATCAAATCAAATCCTCATAGCAATGTTCCAGCATTTAGTGTAAAGCCTTCCCAGAAGAGTAGAAGCTGTTACTGCAGCAGCTGGGGGGGGACTATTAGACACAAGCCAGGGTCCCACCTCTATTTTCATGACTGATCTGACACTGAGGACTGCTCTCCTGCTCTCCTGAGGATACAAATAGCATCTGCTAGGTATTTGAACACCATGGCTCAGAATGCTTTAGTAGACCATGGGATTATTGGAAGGATTAAAGTCTTGAATTAATTTTTTTTGTAGTTTCTTAAGCTTCATAATTAGATGTAAAATGATTGTCATCTTTAAAACGCTGTAATTTGAAGTATCTGATCAGGTTCCCTGTACTGAAGCTTCCCTAGTACCTCCATATGAGATATACTATATGGACATAAGTATTGGGACACCTACAGGAGCTATAATGACATGCCATTTTAAATCTATAGGCATTATTTTGGATTTGGTCCCCCTTTGCAGCTCTGGCACTCTGCAGATATTGAGCCAGTAGAGCGCTGAAAGATGGTGGAATATCTAGGAGGGAAGAAATTTCACCAACTGACTAGGCTGGCATCCTATTACAGCACCACACTGGAATTCAGTGAGCTCTTTAGAACCATCGGTTCTATTTGTTTTGTGTGTAAAGCCAGACTGCATGGCTAGGTGCAAAGAGGTTTAAGAGTATTAAAAGATAATATTAATATATTAAGTGATGATAATAATACTTTTGTCCACATAGTATCATCAGATTTCTTGAATATTTACACTATAACATTTAACCATTTAATCAGCATCTATTGTGCTTGGGTGGATGTCGCAACATCATAAGTGATGTAGACAAGTGACAGTAGTGATCCTTGTTTTTTTTCTAAAGATGGCACACCACAGATACCCTATTTTCATTTCCAATTCCAATATTATTGGCTAATAAAGAGCTAACCGAGCTTTAAAAAGAGTTATTTTAAAGCTTCTGGTCTAATGACATTTGAAAGTTCTGTTGCAATGTTCTTCAAATCTCCATTACCCTCACAACCCAACATGCTTCACTCCTCTGCTATTGGTTTGTGACTATTTTAAAATACATATCGATCCATTTTTCTCTATTTGTGCACACATTTGCATTTATCTCACTGTAACCAATCAGCTTAGAGTGAACGTGAGTGAGTAAGTGAGTGAGTGTCTAGGACCGATCTAAACTAAAACTTAGCACAGGGTATTCATGATCATCACTCATTGACAACAGTGTTGACAACAGGCAGATGTTTAGCTTGCCAGACCAGATTTTAGAAGATGCACTTTTACTCTGTGTGACTAAAGTAGTCTTCTGAATGTTAGCCAGGACTGTCTGTATTATGCTTTAGGCTAAGCTATTATCCAGTAATTTTTCATTCAGTCAAAGGAACCATCAACTCAAGCTTAACACGTTGCACAGAGCTAACAAGCAATGAGTAATGTTGGCAGTAGCAGATCATGTTTTAAAGGGGAATTCCATCGCTTTTGTTTTTTTTTATTACCATTATTTCTGTTTAATTAATTGGCTGAGATGGAAACAAAATTCTAACCAGTCATTTACCTTCAAATTGGTACTGCTGATACTATTGGTGAATTATTTTCTCCCCAAACTGCAGCAGACAGGTTTATGGCATACCTGAGCATAGAGGTTCTGTTGAGGGTAGGCACTTCTGATGGGGTACATGGCCGTAGAGTAGGGGTTTGGGGACGCAGAGTAGGGAGGAGGGGCTCCATTGGTTTGTGTTGGGGGAACCTTGTAGGGAGCTCCTGTTGTATATCCTATAAGGAAGTGAAAGGTGTCATGATACCTGTAACACACTATATGAGGGCAATCTTAATGATAACGCATGCAGCGAGCAAGCTTTACCTGGTGGGTATCCTGGGGTGCCCGTTTGGTAGATGTTGGGCGTGTATGCAGGAGCTGTGGTGGGATAACCTGCAGGATAGCCTAAAGAGAGACGGACAGAGTGAGAATAAAAGTTAAAACTGTAAAAACTGTGGTCCTCTACATGCTGCCAAAACGGCTCCCTCTACAAGACCTCTAAAAATGGTATCTTCCAATAATATCTGCTCCATCAAATGCTTTAAGTCTTGCTAGTTGCAAGATGGAGCCACAGCTTGAACTTGATGTTCCAGTGTCCCCCACAGGTAAACAGCGATGTAAACTAAAACAGGACTCATCTCGACCTTCTTCCATCGCTCCAAGGTCAGGATGCTCAGGGGTCCATTGTAGGCACTTTTGCCAGTGGACAGGGGTTAGAATGGGTAGCTCTGACTGGTCTGCGACTACTCAGCCCAATACGCTGCAGGGGTCACTGCTCTGTATATTGTAATACATTCATCCATAAGCATCATTAAACATGTCTGTGAGCCCTTCTTGGCCCAGATGTAATATCTCTCTTTGCCCTTCAGTGCCCAACACACCATCACTTCTCGGACTACTGTTGTTACTGCCTAGGAGCGCCCGCTAGCTAGCCATTTCAGAGATGCTCTCACCAGTCATCAGGACGTAACAACTTGGTCTTTCTCAAAGTGACTCAGGTCTTCACAATGCCCAAAACAGAAAATAATGGACAGAGTAACATTTTAGGTGGAGAGTGGAGAAAAGAGACTGATTAAGGTGGAGAGAAAATCACATCCACAAATCGTAATCTAAATTGCTCTCGTACTGGGCCTGTGATGAATTTGGTCCCCAGACTGTTTTACACTCCAGAAGTAATCAGCCAGGCCAGGGCAGCCCAACCCCAGCCCAACTTTTATTTTCCTTGGAAATAACCCGACTACAGGGACTATATAAGTGGGAAAATGATTCGGCCCATCTACGTCAGTTCAACTCATGACATACATCAGTGTTTCCTGGTTCAGGTCCTTAAATACCCTGGCCTGCATGTTTCAGAGCTCTCCCTGCCCACACACACCTGACTAAGCTCATCAGCTGATGAACAAGCCCTTTTTAAGTGTTAAGTGGGTGTGTTACAGCAGAAGAACCAGAATATGCTGTGCACGAAATGAGAAACATGGATCCACAATGCTCATAGTTTATGACCCTTAGATCTGCCAAGTATTTCAACATAAAGGCTACTTTCATCACAAGTTACACAATTAATAATGAATATTTCCCAATACAAAAAGCAAGGCCAGTTATGCTCTCTGGAACTCAAGGCTATGGATGGCTATGGTGTCACTTTAGGATCAAATGGGTGATTTTCTGACAACAGGGTCAACACTTAGATAGCTGCACTCTTGGACGCCCCCGTTACCTGTTATTTAATTTGAATGTGTATTTTAACTAATGGTTTTAGTCTCTTTTTACATGCAAACCACCTCATGGACCTTGCTTGTAACTAACTAACTAACTAACTTAGGCTAAGGCAAGGCTGTCCACAAGGGGGCGCTTTTAGTGCTCAAATATTTGGTGCTCCACATCAGTGACACTGTGAGTATTTGCTTTTAGCTTTCTTTATAAAAAAAGGTTTGTTTTTGTTTTACATTATTATTTACATGTAAATAATAGAAGTAGATAAATGTGTATACAAAATAAACATGTAGAATGATGCTAATATGTTAATGTTAATATGTTAATAAATAATGACACTAAATAAAAATAAAGAAAAACTAAGAAGACATTTTAGATGTGTCCACAGTGATGAATGGAGCCAAAGAAGATTCTAACAACTTTAGAATATCATAAATGAAATCTCAAAAGTTATAAAATTAATACAATTTATGTTCAAATTTTATCTATTTAAAAAGCTGAGATCAGATGACTTGACTAAAATAGCTACACAGATGATTATAATATATTTTTTTTCAGCTTTGTGTTCACATAGTTCCTGACATTGTGAATAAGAATTGTCTCTATTAATACCTTTTTAATAATAAATATTCACATTGTCTATGAATATTATTGTATATAAAATGACAAAAATGGATTCCAAACCTTTGTGCAGTAATATTTTAACCATGGTGGTGTTCTGTATTCAGATTCACCAGTTGAGCCTGTACTACAGTCATGTAGTGGATGATTCAGATTTACTACTTGCCCTTACAAGTTTGCCCTGTGTTTAGTAGAGTGAGCTTGATTTCCTGCAGTGTGTCAAATAAAAAGCTGGCAATTATCAGCACAATAACAGTCCCATTTTTGCCAAAACCACTTATCTGTGAAGATGACTTCATCTGATATTACTGCCCAACTGCTATGTCAGTCAGGCTATTATTGTTGGTTCCCAAGCCCTGGTCCTGGAGAAACCCCTTGCTCCTCACATTTTAGTGTTCACCCTGCTCCCAACACATCTGATCCAGCTAATCAGCTAATTAACAAGCCCTTCCTGAGATGAAGGCCTAGGGTTGTTAACCACAGATCTAGCATGATCTCTTCTTGGTTAAAGGAACCCACTTCGTTCAGATGGTAGAGCAGCTCACCTGGGTACGCCATGTTCTTGGGGTTCGCATACGCGGTTCCCGGCTGCACAGGACTGTAAACTGGATTCATACTGGAAGACACTCGACCCTTACTGGATGGAAAAGGAGGGCAAGAGCAAGAGAGGGGAAGGAGAAACGGATTAAGGCGCTATCATAAATCACACAGTGAAGAGGCACTGTAAAAACAGATAACAGAGCAAAGCTGGGACAGCATCATAAAAAATACACCGTTCAGATTTTCCACTAGAGGAGGAAAAATACTGCCTCTAATGTTTCACAAACTCTGCTGTTGGCAGACGTTTATGTCTGGTTTGAATGACCGCATTTATGGCGAGAGACAAAAACACAGAAAAGCCAGAGAAACAGAACATCCGGAGCGAATTATATGAACTGCAGCGAACACCGACTGAAAGATAAGGAGATTCAGAAGATTCAGGAAATCGCAGTGAAAAACAAACGAGGAGAGAAAACAGAAATCAATCAAACACTGAATAATTAACAAAAGGAGCGCTAACACCTCATATTAAAATCAAAAGACCTGAAGCAAAGCACGGCATGATGGATGGGATAGTTAAAGGGATAGTGTGATAACGCAACACGGGGGAGGCGAACGGAGGAGCAGCTGACAGGTGGATGGGATGATGCGATGAGGAAACGTTGAGGATGGTGCCGTGATGGATGAGCAGAGAGAGAGGACTGTGATAGATGGATGCGCTGGATATTTATGACATGTCGTAAATAGACTCCCTTAGAGAATATAACAGGACACATCATGGTCCAGCTGATGGGATGGTGTAAGTCGTGGCTGTAAAGCTATCACTCGTGTCCCCCGTGCTCTGGAATGTTAAGGACGCTGCAACAGCTGAAGGGTGGAGGCCCTGTGATATGGAGCTATCACGATACCTGATCAATCTTATCGCGAGATTTAAAGATTTGTGTTATGTAAAGTACTGCAATGACCTTATTCTTACCAGAACATATAACAAAAGCTTAATGCAGGACATTCTGAAAGTCGTCTACAGAGCTGCTGCTGAAGGTAGCAGCTAAAGGGCTTTGCACTCTTAAAAATAAAGGTGCTACAAGTTATTCATGGGGCGATGCCACAGGAGAACCACTTTTGGTTCCATAGAGAACCATGTTTGTAAAAGAGATGTGAGAAGGTTCCTCAAACTCAGAGATTTATTTTACTAACATGGTTCTTTAGACTTCTAGACCTTTATTTCTAAGAGTGTGGTTTTCCCTTTTATAAGTTTGGTAAATGTACAATTTGATATTGGACACTCTGACTACTGTTTTTTGCTATGGTACTATGAGAAAACACATAAGCAAATCTATACCACTTTACTCAGCCGTGTGACACAGTTTGGGCAGCAGCGTAGGCAAACTTTCATTTTGGCGCCTGGTCACAGGTTAAGTGGGCCAGCTTGGAAGCATTCTGTATCAAAGAGTTCACTAGAGTGAGGCTGATAACCACCATCTAGCCAACTGACCTACTTGGGATTGAATTCCGAGGCCAATGTCAGCTAACAAATGAATGGAAAGGAGTGTATAGACTATTGTCTATACCCGTCTATGTCTAGGCCAAGTTTAGAAACGAGGAAACTGTGATTATCTGACTTTTATGTGAACCATTTCATTTTCTCCCTCGTCTGTAAAGTTACCAGTTCTGAAATATGAAGTTTTCTTACTAAATTATCAAACTGCCATCTGTTGTTGCACAAGTGAGTATAACATAACAGCTTATCCCAAAATCTCATTCCTCCAAAAGAGTGAAATAAAGAGAATAAATAGTGGTGTTCATTGCAATGTGCACCTAAGTAACATAGGTTTTATTCCAACATGAAAAGTTCAAGAAACAATTACCGTAAAAGTAAAACCAGTAAAAACAAAGGCTTTTTGAGGTTAACATAACAGCAATGATGAGACACACAGTATGTGTATGTGGGTTTACGCTGCAATACTGTCATCAAGACAGTTACCCACCTTCTTCTGATACCTGGATCAATGAAACAAGTTAATAAAGGTCAACAACTGCATAAACAAATGCATAAATATGGGTCTCCAACAGTCTGGGTCCTGCCTATGTCTTGCAGAATGGCATCCTCTGGTCCGGCATAGAGACCAAAGCACTCAAAACACATAGAAGAGCTTCTTATGAAGTGTAATGTAATGTACTGGAATGACTGGAGTCAATGAATTGATTATCAATATCTGTCAATTATAATAAAAACAAAACAACAGAAATACAAAATAATGTAATGTATGACTCAGAACAAACATGCAAATATCACTGACCACATCACACGATTGTGTACTACTGTAATTCTCTTTCACTGGCTGTTAAAGAAATAGTGTGGTGAAAAAATCAAATGAGCATGATTAATCGCTGACTCCAGATGTTGCCAATCAGTCAAGACATGTTTGATATCTGTAGTTTCCTTGTTTAGTTTAGAACGGGAGATGCTAGGCTAATGTTGCTAACAACCCTTGGACTTAGACTGCCACCAATCCACTCAAAAAATGCATCCAGGTGTTTAGAGAGTTGTGAGACAGTTATTTAGGATAATCATTGCAATTCCAGCTTGAATGTTTGAAGGTTTACTTGTTTACATACATTTTGAAGGTTTACAGAGATGAGACTGGTGACAATCCCAAGTCCACTATTTGTTAGCCTAGCATCTCCCATTCTGAACTTAAGAGGCAGATATCAGATGTCAAACATGTCCTGGCTGATCTGCTGCATCTGTGGTCAATGATAAATCATGCCAAATTGATTTTCCACCAAGCCACTCCTTTAATGTGGGCACAGTTCAAAACAGGGCAGATCACAAGGGCACATGTTCAATTCAATCACATTGGAAAGGAAAAAGATGGAGGGGGGTAGAAACATTGGGTGAGGAGGGGGGTCTTTGAGTATCACACTAACCTCTTCAAGTTCTGAGAGCTTTCGGGTGGGTATAAGAAAGCAAATTTGTCAATGGGGTGCCCACTTGCCATGTTCTGAGAGGGCTAGTGTAGGTGGAGTGGAAAAGCGTGTGCAAATCTGAAAAAATCAAAACAGACCATGATCACAGTGGGTAGAAGAAGCATAGCAAAGCAAAAGCAAAGCATGGCGGCAGCAGCAGCAGCAGTAGCAGCATTGGGGAAAACAACAGTAAGCTGTTTACACACACACACACACACACACACACACACCACAGGCAGATGGATACAGACAATACAGTCATATGCAGGTCTTATGATGAGCAAACATTAATAACCACATAACAGAACGACATCGCCCATAGACTACAGAGTACATACAAATACATACACACACATTCACTTCTTATTTTACTGTCTATAGCTTATTATTATACACCACTTTCTTTAGTGAATTCAGCTGCTGCTAACAGATGTTGAACAGAACAGCATGCTCTAATGGAGCTAGAGGGGTAAGACATCCCTCAGCACTGAGCTGTGGAGCAGTGGAATTAGGTTCTCTCGAGTTCAACACCAGCACCTGACCTCTCTGATGCGCACATAAGGTTGCATGCCATCAAATATTCACAGTAATGTCCCACAATGTTGTATAAAGCCTTTGCAGAAGAGTAGAGGCTGTTACTGCTGTAAATGAGCTCCATCCAGTATCTTTGGGAGGAGCTGGAGTGGCAGAACCGTCATCATCAGCACCTGACCTCACTGACATGGTGCCAATAGGTTCATGTTCATCTGCCCCTGAGAGTCCTATTCTATTGGCGACAAGCTGCATGTGTGCATTTGCACATCTGTGTCAGCAATTAGGCTTAACTTAACATACCTGAATGCATTTATTAGAAGGCATGCTCACAAACATTTGGATTAACATAAACGTAGTGTATTATAGTTTAAGGCTAGGTGGTAGAACTGATGTTCTAGATAGTACATTGATCATGAATGAACTACACTGCCACCTGTACCAAGAGTTGTGAAGGTGCTCAGATCAAACGACCTAAAACAGCTGTGCGAACATCAACACAGCACAGGACTGCGGTGTTACAGGGTAGTGAGAGAATGAATATTTTGATACTTTATTATTTGAGTGAATTAATCAATAAATAATAAATAAATCAACCTATTAAATTCATATTTGCAATTAATCTGCACCCTCAAACATTAAATAAAGAGATAGAGACGGCTCTAAGTAGAGTGTAGAGTTCACCTCAGAACAAAAACAGACCTGAAGTTACTGCAGCATGACTCAGTACAGGTCAGTGAAGTCCAGCATGCTGCGAGAAACGGCCAGCAATACCACACAAGTGAGGAAGACAGAAGTCAGTGGGACTCTAAAATTAGACTGAGTGTCTTTACAGGGGTTTGTGATGAGCAAAGAGCATACAGATGTTAAGGGTGTGAACCTCTGAGCTCACCATGACTGAATCGCGATTCTTTAGGAAACTATTCGATGCATCAAATTAAATATTTTCAATATTTTTGTCAATGCAATTCACAAAAAAATCAATATTGATTACTTGCAATACTTCATTTAAATAAAAATAATAAAGAGAAATGATTCACTCAGCTGTGAAAATGTAAAGTTTTCCTATGCTTAATTTCGATTTAGACATCTCCCAAAGCTTTTGCACTGCTAAAAGTCGTTGTCTTGGGCCGTGCTGACAGGAGCAGCCAGCTAAAGGTCAAGGCTAAAATCTACTTTACAGCAGAACATAATATCTTAACCCTGCTTTGGCTGCATCCCAGATGTTTGTGGATTTCCTGCTTGTTTTGGCCACCAAAACCATGTGGGGAAATGCCCCCTTTCCTGCACTGAACAGCGCATTCAAAACCATCCAAAAAGAGGAGGAGACTAATTTACACGTTATAGAAAAACGAGCTATTCTCTACGCTATTAAATAGTTATTTCACATCAGTAATAGCTTTTGGGGACACATCCCCAATCCCAGATTAAGACTAAACCTGGAATTAATTCAAAGCAGTGCATAGAGTCATACAGCACTTTATCATTTCATACAGAATCCGAAAAAAAATAGCGAAATACCTTATTAAAGATTATTAAAACTCCTTAAAACATCCCAAAATTCCTTTCAGCTGAATTGACAACTTCATGCATTTTTACACCCTGAACAGATACAAGATCATCTCACAAGAGCAGCTGAGCTTCAAAAAGCCATCTGTCTTCAACAAGACATTGCTTCCAGCTTTTGCCCTGCTGACCGTCGTCGCCTTGGGCAGTGCTGACAGAAACAGCCAGCTAAAGCTCAGGGCTAAAATCTCGCCCACAGCAACCACGCGTCGCAGAAACAAGAGAGAAACTGCTGGTCACAATTTACTACACTGTCGTTTTCCCTTCATGCAGCAGTGCGTGCAAAGGACGTGCGAGCTTGCTTCATGAGCAGGTAGGCCCAGGAGATTCCCGGGCGCTGCATGTAACTGGACTGTGCACAGAGACACCGTCCTCCTGCGCAAATAAAGAATTTTGTTTTGCTAAACAAGACATGCCTGTGCAAGCTCGTGGCCACATCACGTACGGTAAGAGGCTCGGAATACAGGCTGTACAGACAATGAGGTGAGATAATGCTAACCATATCTGATCCAGGCTAAAGGACATAAGAGGTGTTTAGCTTACAGAAGACATTAACGATCAATCAGTCAGAAAACAAAATCTGTAATCAGCACCATCTGCCTGCCTGTTAGGAGCCTGGCCATTCACTTTTTGAGGAGAGTTCGAAGAGAAAACCTGGCTGCCGTTTCAACTACATTCTTTCATGAAGAGTTATAGAACCCTGTCTACTCAAAGAACCATCTGCATAATTAAATGGTTCTTTGCCTGGCTGAAAGGTTTGTTGAATTGGTGGCAAACCTTTTGTAGAAGCATTTAACTCCTTAAAAAGGCTCTGGACCATTATTAGAAACTTCTATTATCAAAGAATTGATCCACTAGTTTCTACAGAAGTCTCTGTAGTTACTGAATAATACACCTTAGTGTGTAATAAGCCTTTCTGCATTAAGGGGTTCTATTAATTATAGTGTGTATATAGTGGTAATTTATCTACGTTTTTGCATCTGAGTGTCTGAGTTGCTATCCATTTACTGCTGTGACACTGAGAATTTCCCCACTGTGGGACTAATAAAGTATTATCTTATCTTATCTTATCTTAAACACGTCTCTAAATGACACCGAAACAGTATATATAGTGTAAAATAGTCAATTTAGTTCCACTATTGTTCTACTACGTTAAAGAACCCATTTTAAGCAACACATCGATCCCTTTTCACCTTAGAGCCCTAGTGTAGGGCCTGACTGATCTGAATATTTTGTGGCTAACAGTGATACCAAATTTAGGGGCAAAACAATTCTGATAACCGATAACTTGCAGTAGTTTTAGTTAAGCAGTGCTAAATTTGGATCAGGACTGGAGCCAATCCAGGCATATTTTAACAGATCAGGCCTCAACAATTGATCCAGTTCCAAACCTTTGTTTTTACCGCTGTGTTCCAGCAGAGTGCCCTCTGGCGTCCTCTAGGCACTATTAATGGATAATATTCCCAGCCCGCAGCAATGAAGAGCATTCTTTGGATGCAACAGGGCAGTTTCGAGCCCACAGTGAGGAACTATTTTACAGTTATCCGTTGATCGTTATCTTTGACTGCATTTGAGACGCTTTTCGTTTGGCTATTTTCTGCTATTTTTTTTAAACCAGCACTGACCAGCGCATTCAAAACTGAGAGGAGGAGGCTAATTCACACGTGTTATAGAAAACCAAAGTATGGCATTATAACATCCACCACGCTAAAATAGTAATTTCACATCAGTAGTCAACAGGAAAACAACAGTTATCAATGAGTATGGAGTACTTGACAGGCACACACTTATTTCACTGCAGTGTTGTAAAGGAGCTGGGAGCTGATTGGTCAGGGAGGAGAGTCAGACTGGATTATAGGATATTAAATATATATAACACTATAAAACAGTCCTTTAGAAATATGTTAGCTTCCAAACTAAATAAATCAGTCCAGAATGCCTGATTATAGAAACTGCTACTAAAAACAAAGTGCCTGTACTTCAGTATTGAACTGGATGGCTGTATTATTTATAGAAAGACAGAGATCAGATCAGATACTTGGCATTAAGGTACTCAATTATGCCAGATTTCATTAGATTAGATATCAGTTTTATGCTAAAGTTGAGGTTTGGAGCCATTTTGCATGCTGATGTTTGGTGGTGAGAGCCTTACATGTGTGCTGCTTGCAAAACCCCCTGGTTAATATTGGTTATATTGAAAGCCTAGTCATTGGTAATACCTTTGTCAATAAAACCACAGTGGTGAACCTCTCTCTTATCTGTCCGCGATTCTCGAAGTGTAGAGAGAATGGAGACCATGCCCTACCACCCAGACCAAGAGAACAATGGAGAGACTCATCCAAAGCATCCATCGTAGTGCGATCTGGAAGATGTTGGAGTTGTAGTGTAAAGGATGTCAATACTGCCCTCCGGTAGCAGACTGGGCTTTAATCCCCTGGTTGGATACGCACACCAAACTACACTACATAAGAGTGGGCAAGACCCCTAACACCACATTCTCCTACCTGTGTAACAGGACTCGAACGAACGCCGCTCTGCAACAGATTCAACCAAATGCTGTAAATGTTTAATATCCACCTACAAGATATTCACACACTCAGAGACGGCGAGTGGCTGGTGGTCAAAAACCTTTTTTTCCAGAGCCCAGAGACCACGTCAGCCTAGAAATCCCATGTGTATCCAGATAGGACTAAAATGATCATAATACCGCCTGGTAGCAGCTGTAAAAAAGGGAAATGACCACAGAATCCCTTATGAACTGGATCCCGTCTGAATTCGGCTACTGTCTGGTGTCTAAGTGTCTCCCAATCCAATTATTATCCCAATCCACTTGGTTTGGGGTTTTTGTTGCTCTAGTTGAACTGATTCAGTTCAGGATCTTGTGCCTTGTGACTGGGTGGATACAAAACCAGGAAGGTGATCAATCAGAGTCTTTGTCTTTGTCCCCTCAAACTCCATGTCCACGCTGATCTCAGTAGCATGGATCATCTTGTGGACCTGGAGCTTTCTCCCACTTCTACCACTATAGAAAAGAAGCTCCACGCTGCCCTTATTGTTGGATGCACTACGCTCGCTTCTGAATGAGCATGAAAGCCCTTTCAGGACGCGATTCAGATGGCAAAGTGCTTATTATTGGTTGAGATAAAAGCTAACTGACATTATCATTCATCAACTGACTTGGGTCCATTTTTTTCCCCCCACTTGGGTCCATCCAGTTTTTCACCATTTCTTCACAAATCAACCCGGTTCAATCACTTACATCTCCCTGAATCTTCTTGAGGCGACTTACCGAATCAGTGGCGGTGATGGGAAACAGACGTGTCCAAGCTTTCCTTCTAAAAGACACCTCAACGGAAACAATTACAAGAAATGAATATGAATATGTTATCTGATACCTGAGGCACAATTTTTATGATTTTCTTAGAAACACTTTCGGGCCCTTAAGAAATGGTGGGAGGTTGTATAAGGTATGTAGCTACAACATATAGGATAGCTTTCTTCACATTTTTCTTCACATTTCCCACAACTGTACCCTTCCACAACACCTCTGAGGACATGTTTGAGTCCACTGGTGGTTTTAAATACTGACCACTGAAGCTATATTTGCCATGTAAACACCACGACCCCTGGCTTCCACCACCACCACCACTGTAGCTGAGGAAATCTGAGTGGCTAGCTAAGTTTCCCTACAATGCAGCATTTCACACCAAACCCACCCCGGATTAGGCCACAATTCCCAGAATTTACACTGTCCACCACAGCAAACAGCCAGCACCGACATGGAGCTAGCTAAACCGCCCCCACCCCCCCGCTCCAGGCCTGAAACGCGGTGTGGTGAAAATGCTAGTCCGGCTCTTTCGGAGCACATTGGCACGGAGAGCCAGGAGGCAGCTAGCCTGCAGCTAACCCGAGCAGCTGCACAACAAAGAGCGTCCGTTTCGGGTGTCCTCACACTGCTCCAGCGACCCCCTCACGCCTGTGTCCTCCTGTGTGTTCCTCCTTCCCGTCGACATCCCATATTTTCGACCCCTCGCTCTGTAAACACGGTCCACCGCACGGTCACAGCGACGACACCATTTCGCACTGCAGCTTTCCATGGCCGGGGAGTCCGTGGCTCCTGTCACGCTCCATGATGAGCTTCGTGTTTGCGGATCTGCCCGAAACCCCGAATTCCGCTTCGGTCCAAACGGCTTTTTTTAAACCTCTCTTTCGGACAAACTGATCGATTTCCACCCCCCATCGAACAGAATTCGCCCGAAAAAATACCATTTTATTGATTGAATCTGAATTACGAGGGGAAAGTGTGCCGTAAGGGAGGTAAACACGGAGGGAAATGCTGCCTCACTCACCCCGAGATCCACTGGAACGGTTCCCGCGCTGTTTATCGTCTCCCCGGCCGGACTGCGAGTTAGCTCTGCTCGGTGAAAGTGATGCCTCTCTCCCCGCTTCGCCTCTGCACTTTTCGGGTTCGTGTTCGTAAGCAGAGCCGCTGGTGTGACATCGACATTCAGAGCGAGTGGGGGATGGGAGGAGAGAGAGAGAGAGAGAGAGGGAGAGAAAAGGAGGACGGCGGAGGGCACCGAGCCCGGAGGACCTACTTCCATGTGAAAGGCGGCTACAGACACTTTAGCTGAGCTGCGTGAATAAAAGCCCAGCGGTGTGTGTGTGTATATATATGTATATATATATATATATATATATGTGTGTGTGTGTGTGTTTTTACTCCTCACTGCGAGAGTAAATTCGGACCTTTGTCACTAAGGGCTCAGTCTGCACCGCTAAAACACACTTAGCAGCTCTCTGGGGGGAACGGGAGGGTTTTAAAGCCGGGCGCTTTTGTTATCCGGGACTCGTTTGTTTCTCTCCAGCCCGCCGCTGCTGCCGCCACCGCCACCGCCACCGCCGCCACCGCCACCGCCGCCGCCGCCACCGCTGCTGCCGCTGACTGCGCTCAGGCTCTTTGTTAATTAAGCTGATCATTAACGCTGTATGAGGCGTTATAACCGTGTAATTACTGCGAGTGCGCCTCCAATGCACCTGGTAATCGAGAGTTTAGGGTCTAAAAAGTCAAATAAATGTAGGAAAAAATATTTTTAAATAAATATTATATTTTATATATTGTTTAAAATGAGTTTTTACTTATCTGGCGTTTCAGAAGGTATTTATTTAAAATTATTTCGATTTTTTAAAAATGTTTTTAAAACAAATGCTTTGTTGTTTAAATATATTTATTTATACATTATTACTACACATATGTGCATGTTATCTTAATTATTATAATCCAGACACTAAGATATATTTGACATGTTTTCAGTGTCAGTGTTAAAATAAACGTAGTTTGGCACTGCCTCTAAATGTATTATTTTATTTAATTACGTTTTGCTTTTTTATCTTTACTTTTTGGGTTATATATTTTAATCACATTGCGTTTTTCTAAAACTATTTTCATATTCATAATCATTTTAGGAAGACACAAAGGCTATACGTTATTATTTTTATATTATATATATTTATATTTATATATATATTTATACATATATCATGTATTATATGCTTTTTTATTAGACATTAACTACTAAACAGTGCAGATTTGAATAATATAGTCATTACATTTGAGATGTTTTATTAAATATTTAATATAAAGGTTATTAAAAGGTAATTATGTACTGCAATCATATAAGCTATTTTCATGCCTATCTATTTACTACCTTAAAATTAGGGATATGAATAATAGGGGTATTAATTTTAACTTTCATTTTGTCTGTCATTGATTTTATATAAAAAAAATATTTAAAAAAATGCAATAATCTTAAAATCAATTTCTTTCAACAATAATATTCTTTCTTATTAAAAGCTTTCATGGCAAGATAACAGATCTTGCAGAGTGTTATATAACAGACAGAGACTGAGTGTATTTCACTGGAAGACTGATCCAGGCACTGCTGTGCTCCCTGTTCTTTATGGCTAAATCCAGAACCAGTGGTTGATTTGGTAAACAGCAGCTGTTTCCAGGTACTGGTTTTGTATTTTGAACAGGGTCGTAGTGGCTTCTGGGTATTGGAGGCCTGCAGTGCTAGTTAGATCTGGGCTGACTGATCTTCCCTTCAAATGAAGGATCACAATGAAAGTCTATGACTTTGATGTTAAAGCCAAATCTGTGTGAAAGTGTCGGCCAATAGAGGTGGGTCCCCCTAGTGGTAGAAATGTGCACAGGGGAGACACCAGGAGTCCTCACACTGAAGGTCAAGTGTAGAGGTGCGTTGCTGTAAAGAGCTCTGCAGGGGTAAAATCTCCCTTCACTTTGATGGCACAGGTGACTTTCCTATTATATGCAATTGCTGTACATCAATAATAATCCAATAAGCACATAAAACATTAATGCAAGAGCAGATAATCGTTTATTAATCACTAATAGCATGCACTGCTCACATGCTCCTAAAGAACAGGACCCCCCCCCCCACCCGAAAGCATGAATATAATGCATATAAGTCCACAATGAAACCCAACCGTAGTCACATAGAACTTAAATGCACAAAGAAGCCATTGTTCAGTCCCACATAAATGAAATGGACAAAAGTATTGGGACACCTGTTAGTTTGTTGTTTTTTACCAAATAAAGGGTATTAAAAACTTGATCCTGCTTTTGTTGGAATAACTGTCTCTACTGTCCAGGGAAGAAAGCTTTCTACTAAATGTTGGAGGAGCATTGCTGTGAGGTCTTGATTGCATTCAGCGACAAGAGCCCTAGTGTGGTCAGGACGTTGGATGTTGGCCCACCACCCCACCTCATCCCCAAATCTCCAACTCATCTCAAAAATATTTGGGTGCAACTTAAAGTAGCTAAATGTGTTCATTAGAAAAAGTGTCCACAAACGTTTGGACATTTAATGTATGCAAATGGACTTCATTCTGATTGGCTGCCCTGTATTGTGCCTCATTTAAAAGGCAGACTATTCGGCTGTAGGCTGAAAAGGCAGACATACTGTAGGCCAATGCAATTGTGTTGGTTTTTGTGACGTCACAAAAACAATGAATTCTAAATTGGCAGTTTGTGTAGGTTTACATATCACTTTGAACTTGTTTATTAAAAAATAAGACAGATTATTATTATTATTATTATTATTATTATTATTATTATTATTCAACATGAGCCCTTTAATTTATTTTAATAAGTGAGTAATAATGGTTTAACTGGTTACCTTCGTTGCGGTATACTGGAATAATGCAGTTTAATGGTACCTGTTTTCTTTCTGTGCCACCAGTGGAACTCTCGACTACGCCAAACAGGTGACCCACGGTTTGAGAGATGTACAGCCGACTGAAAATAGCTGTAGAGAGAACATTGGAGCGGAGAGCTTTATTGATTTCTCCTCATAGTCATTCCCTCTCACACAATGCTGCGTAAGCCGCTCTCACCTATTTGCACACACACACACACACACACACACACACACACACACACACACACACACAGCTGTGACTAAAAAAAGCTCAACTATGTCCCACACTCAGCATCAGGGTGCTGCTATGTCCTGTTACCATGGCGATGCATCGAGGAAGGGGTCGAAGTTGTATAAGCAGGTTGACCCATCTGGAGAACGCTGGCAAGAGGCCTTTGGCAAAGACCATTAGCCGAAGAACATTTGGTGCTAGCACAATGAAGTGACTTGGAGGGGCAGGGTGATGCCCAGTGACATGTCCACAGTCTACACATGTGATACCAGGGTCAGTATCACAGGTCAGTGCTGTTTACAATAAGAGTAGTAGGTCAGTTACTTACAGAATAAACTGTCAGGGTGTAAAAATGGCCAAAATATATGTATAGTTTAGAATTGGAGCTGCTAGGCTAATGTTGCTAACAAACACTGGCCTTAGACTGTCACCAATTTTAACACGCTGTGCTTTACTTCAGTGTTTACTTTTTATGCGAGTTCAGGTGCTGGCTAGGGTGTTGCTAGGTGGTTGCTAGGGTGTTGCTGGGTGGTGGTTACTTCCCAGTTGCTATGGTATCAAAAGTTGTTGCTTTTGCATTGCTAAGTGGTTGCTTCGTGGTTGATGTGGTACCCAAGTGGATGCTGTGGTGTTGCTAGGTATTGCTGTGTGGTTGCACTGGAGTCAATTAGTGGTTGCTATGTGGTTGCTATGGTGTTGCAATACGGTCACTGTGGTCTCCCAAGTGGTTGCTATGCTATTTCAAATGATGCTACAGTGCTGCTAGGTGGTTGCTATGGTATTGCTGTTGTATGCTAATCTGCTGCATCACTCCAGAGCTCTTCCCACACCGGGCTGTTCAGACCACAGTCTTCTTCACCTCACCACCCTGTAGAAGCCCCTGGTTCAGAGACAGCCAATGACCACCAGGAGGGTACAGCAGTAGTCATCAGAGGCTGTGGAGCCACAGAGAGGGCCCCTGACTTAAAAAGGATGGCAAAGTAGAATATTCCAGAGAATGGAGAGGGACAGGGCAGTGAACGAGGCGTGTAATCCCAGATTACTGTCAAGTTCACCTCCTCCCATACCCTGTTCTGGGGATTAGGGCAAAGCATCAGACAGTATAAACACACACACACACACACACACACACACACACACGCCTACTTATACACACACGCGCTTCAACATACACAATCAGGTGGCTCCTGGATTGGTTTATTAGTGTTCTCTAATAGCCGCGCTCTCCTAGCTATAGCAATAACACTGAAGCCCATCCTTCAGTGCAGACCTTTTGGGGTTATCTTGGAATATCTGGGAATATCTGGGAATATCTAGGATTGGGTGGCCACACAAGGCTGAACTGGACCCATGGCTCTGCTGAGATCCGGTTGGCTCTGGCGGCAGTGTGAGTAGACAGACTAATAAGTGGTATAAATAAGAAGTTATAGACATGGTTGTATGTATATGTGTGTGTGTGTGTGTGTGTGTGTGTGTGTGTGTAAGCACCCAGTAACCAGTATAAAGCATTCATTTTATATATTATATATACTCTATTATATAATACATGCAGGAAACCATTCTCAGGCCATTCTCAATAACGTATTGTTAACATAAAGGGTGATTTACCATTTATGGTCACTTTTCAGTTCTATATATTTATTATTATCTATAATTTTTCAGTTATATATCATGTTTTAACACTGGAGAGGGAAAATACCATGATCTTAATGAAATAACAAGCCACAATACTCGACAGACATATGCCAGTCTGAATTTAAGGGCACCTTTCCGTCCAGAAGAGGGCCAGCTGAGGTGTGAGTGATCCCACAGTAGTTTTAAGGTTCAGGTCAAAGGTTTAAACAAACAGAGCAAAATACTCTATGGTTGCTACTCCAGTAAAACACAGCAGGTAGACGGTGAGCAAAGAGATAAAGAAGCTATTAATAGGGCATGACTAAGCAGGCTGGCTAGCTCTGTAACAGCAGGTAGAGGCTTCAGTGTAACAGGAAAGATGTTACAGTATAATTTGTAAGACATGTTCACTGTTACAGTGGCGTTCCCTTAATCTTCTACCCAAACCCAATCCCTGTTCTTTTAAGACCACTAGCAAAGCCACCGCCACTAGAAGACCAGTACATGTGAAGCCAGCCACTGATACAGAACCAATACAACAGCTAACAGATGCCTGTGCTTATGTGATGCCAACAAAAACTGTGCTCTCTCTGACTCTGTCTGCTGATGGCAAGCGGCATGTTCCAAGTCAAAGGTAGTAGAAGCTCGAGTGCTGCCAGGCATTTCACACAGACAAAGAAGAGGCCTTCTTATCGTATTGAGGTCGAATTTGAGTTATTTGGCCACAATATCCAGAGGTATGTGTGGAGGAGTAAAGGTGAGGCATTCAGCCTCGAGAATACTGTACCAACTGTTAAGCATGGTGGTGGTAGCATCAAGCTCTGTGAGTGTTTTGCAGCCAGTGTAGCTGGTACACTGCTGTGATTGGATTTTTTGCCCATAAGTATAATATGTATTCTGACGTAAACAGATTGATTATGATAATGATGTGATAATGACAACTAATGATGTAGACTACTGGGTAACGTAGTTGAACATGGTTGATAATTTCCTTATTTTGACCCATAACTTCAGTGGTAGGCCTCGTCTGACTGACCATGTCCTTTTTTTAAACTTCTACTTGGACCAGAAGAGTTTAAACATTGCCCCATCTGGGTCATACACTGCATACAGGGTCTAGATGGAACTCATGTGAGATTAAGACCAGTAATCCCAGTAAAAATGCATGCACCGACCCACTCGGAGCCCATGCCCACCTGGAACCCACCTAACCCAAAGTAACGTAGTTGACAATCAATGATTATACAAATGAGAGGACCATGCCCCCAGTGTTCAACATGCCCACCACAGGGGAAATTGACATTATGGCATGCTGGTCACATGGTCTTGAGACAAATCCTTAGCAGGGAGATCTCTTTGTAACATAGTTGACAGAACATTTGCAGACATTAATTAATTAACATATTAAAATTATTTAAATAATACAAATGTTATATTTTTTAGTATAGCATTTAAAATAACTTTAAAAATGTTGTTGTTGACTTTATTGGGTTTTATTAATTATTTAGATACTAAATTTAACCCTTAAAAAGCTTATGCTGCACCAGTGAGCCAAAACTGTACAAACTTCTAATAAGCCTTGCTGCATTAAGGGATTAAAGCTTAATGAATTTATGTAAAATATGACATTTTTAAAGAAAATAGTTCCAATAAATCTAATAATCATCAATAATAATCATCAATAGGCATGAAATATACCCCAAATCACAGAATGACTCAGTGTTCGTACTGCTGAGAACACCATGTGCTCTTTTAGTTTTTTTAGGTTACTTACCAAACCTCCATCACTGACAGTACTTTCTACTGTAGAATACACAGTGTACCAGTTTCTTTGCTGTACCTTTAAAGCAGCACACTGTCCAATGCCATTCAACAAAGGGTTCCAATAAGAGCCTTGGATGTATTCAATACAAAAGAGCCACAGACGTCTCTGGAAGGACGTTCAGTTGTGTTATGAAACTTCTGAATAATCCACTTAGCTCCCAATGCTGGCTAATCAGAAGCAGTAGCAGTATGCAGTTCATGGCCATGCTGTACCCCACATGTACTGCTGTAAATGAGGTATTATGGCAGGTATTGAATGTGAAATCAGATCCAGTCATTATAATAGCAGAAATCATCCATTTCTGTGTGAACATGCAACCTGTATATTAAATAAATTATCCAGTAAAACAGTATCCAGACACTCCTTCTTTTTATGAACAGCTTATGAGCCCTATTGAAGAGCACTGACTAAAACATGGGATGCTCTGGAGCAGTGGTACTGAGTTATCTGGAGAGATGGAGCTTCGTCCAATACTTTTGGGTTTAGCTGGAGTGTCAGAACTAATCATCAAACATCAGTACCTGACCTCACTAATGCTGAATTCAATCAAATCCTCGAAGCAAAGTTCCAGCATCCAGCGTTTAGACTACACCAGACTGTTACTACACTAAAAGGGGGACAAACACCTTTTTTATATTTTTCAGGAGAAAAAAAAACATTGTGTCCACAAACCTTTGAAGTTTAAAGCATAATGAACTGCAAGCTTTCTTAAACACGAGTTTCCCTGAACAGTAAAGCTTTAGACATGAAATATTAAGACTGAGTTAATAATGCAGAAGTATTTGAAAAGTGGCCCTCCTGGGGCCTTCCATTTTTCTGGCCCTCTTCCTCATCTTCCCCATCTAAAACATTTCATTCTACTGAATCTACAGCCTTGATTAAAGGAGCAGTTTGTCGAAAAGTCAAATCCACACTTCCCTAAGCCATAAGTATTTGATCAGCCAGGTCATGTTTGTGCCTGAAGCTAACAAGTAATGGCAGATTATGATGCTAACTTTCAGGGCGGTCTGACTTTGGAGGATTGCTATTTCAGTGGTGTAAAGCCAGGGTGTACGAGTGGTGGGCTGCACGCGCCAGTGTTGACAATTCACTGCCGAGATAGCAACGAAGGTCTGACTGTTGACGTCTGCCTAGGTTGTTTGCGATCAGTGGAGCTCCTGTGTTTTCCATTGCCAAGATACGTAGCAATACTCCAGAAACTGACCTGAACGCGCCTCATTTCGAGACCACCGCTCCCATCGGCGGAGATATATTCACAAGCATCGCTGCTGTTTAAATGACAGGTGGAGAGCGTGAACATAGACGGGGTGGAAAATAGCAATGAGCATCGCCACGCGCCTTGTGCAGGGTGTAAGACAGGGCCCTAAGGGAGCGTCCCAATTGTGTACTAATTACTAATACTACATCATGTTTGAGTATGAAGGTATGTAGTACAGATAAAATGATGGACACTATTATCCCACAATGCAATGTGAAACAGAAAGGAAGGTGCTACTCACGTCAGGAACAATTATAATGCAAGTGCAGTGACAACGCGGGGCAGGAGAACTTGCAGTTATTGAGGCATGTTGGCACAGCAGCGCTTCATCACTTCCTGTCAAACCCACACTATTAAGATTAGCATAGTCTATGCCCTTTATTGCATGCAATTGGGACGCAGCCTAAATCATCACTTACTTGCCTCAAACCTCAGAAACATGTTAAAGCAGCACTATGAAGAATTGGAATTTCTTGCTCGTGGGCTCCCCCTATGGCCAGGATGTGTAATATGTGTTTCTGGACAAGCTGAGAGATACAGAACCGTAAATGAAGGTGAAGGAAGCATGACTTGGGTCACGCAGAGTTATGCAGTTCTTGTGAGCGCTGTCCTGCCTGATTCACCGGAGCATAGTGCAGTTAGCAGTGAGCAGAGCCCAAAGTAGCCACGATAGAGATGCTGTTCTCCCTACTGCAGGTCAGTGGAGCATCAACATGATTTTGAAGCTGCTATTTTTAGGTAAACGTTCTACATAGCGCTGCTTTAAGGAAATCTCAAACAGACTTGCTTGTGTGGTTTCTGAAACTATATAAGTATGGGAATCTTAAAACTTGGCACATTATTGCTAATGTTTGGGCTAATCATGATGTTTTACTGAGATGCATGAACCACCAACAGGGTTTCTTTTCTACTCTGAACCATCTAAACAACACTCCTGTGAGATTTTTAGTCTCACAAAATCCATAAATCTGAAAATCTGACCATAAAAAAAAACAAACACTCCCTCAAAGTAGCAGCATTTTGCCTATAGAATTATTTTCCACCCATAAAAAAGCATCAGCCAATACAGTATCCAGCTTTCCTAGTAATGTGTCAGATCCAATATAATGGCGCACCAGTCTTACTGGGATTTTGGCTGGTGGTTTGCATTCACTCTTAACTTTCTCTCATTAATTTCTGTTCAAATTGTACATATACAGAGTAAAATTATAAGAAGAGTGCATGTGTAAAAGTTGTGTATAACATAAAAATGGACAAACGTATGGATAGAATTCAGGAAGGCCTAAACTCTGGACACCACCTAAGGCTGTTTATGACAGTTTAGGGTAAGGTAGCCTCTTCCTGCAAGCCCCCTAGTGCCCACTTTATCAGGCGGTGCCCACTCTATCGGATTCATTTAGACTGTGTTGGGTTTCTGGGTGTGAAATGATGTGGCTCTCTGTTGAGCTGCTAGGGAGCAATGAGGGCTCAAACGATTCTCAGCTCTCCACAAAAGCTACCGTTCCCTCCAAAGGGTCAATTTCCAGCTCGTACAGAGGGAGATATTCATAAGTCTACAGTCTACCTTTTTACACCAGTTTCCAGAGTGAGTAAATAATTATTTAATAATTATGTAAAAAATGTGTCTATCAGCAGGTTAGGGGCAGATCAGAAAAGCCATGACTTCAAATGCTTGCCTGTATAACATGATTAAACTGTGAGTCGCTCTGAGAAAGATAAGAGCGTCCGCCGAATGTCGTAAATGCAAATGTAAGCAGAGAGTTCTCATTGATTCTCTCCCACAGGATCTACTCAGACCACATCCATTATCAGCATCAAGCCTGGAAACGCAGGATTGAAAAGGCACTGCTGTTACTCACCACAGCTCTAAATACCACTAAACTGTAATCGATAACTGTTCCCTCTCCCAGCCTCTTTCCTGAAGCGCTGGAAGCTGAACTGGTGTGACCTGTGGATAGACGGCAGCCTGGTGTTCTACAAGACGGACTCCAGGAGGGACTACGAGACCAGAGTCAGCCTGAAGAGCACGTGTGTTGATGTAAAGTGTGGCCTGGAGTGCGCAGGTGAGAATATCTGTGGGTGGGTCTGTGCATTCGTATTGCGATTAGCATATACCGGGTTTCTCCACAATGTTTGGGGACCCTACTGCAACTTTTAGACCGTTTATGACCTACACTTTGCTGCTGGGTTGTTAAAAAAACACTCACCAGCTTTCACGCATCCCTCGGAAGTGTATCACACCTGCATTAGCAGATAGGAAGTGGATTTTACAACCCCTCAGCTAGTTCAGCCTGAGTGTGCTTGGGCCTGGATAGCCTGGATAGTGGTTGGTTGAGCACTGGGCTAATCATGACAGCTACCAGAGAAGATCACTGTTGGTAACCAGTTAGTCACGTTACGAGTGATACCCTAAAGCCCAGATGAAACCTAAAGCCCAGCAAACTGAATATTATGGCTTGGAAATATTTAGCTAGCTGCTATGGATGTGTAAAGCTGTGTTTGCCATGGCTTGCTCAAGGGCCCAACAGTGGCAGCTTGCAGAGCCCGGGTATCGAACCCACAACCCTTTTATCAATAGCCCGGAGCTTTAACCGCTGAGCCACCACTGCCATGTATTTAACACATGTATCAACAATCAGCCATAACATTAAAACTACCTGCCCAATATTGTGTAGGCCCCACCCAGTCTCTGACCCTTCGACACATGGACTCCACGAGACCTCTGAAGGTGTCCTATGGTATCTTGGGGGTTAGCAGCAGACCCTTTCAGTCCTGTAAGTTGAGAGGTGGGGCCTCCATGAGCATTTATGAGTTTTGGGTGCTCATGACACTGTTGCCGGTTCACCGGTTGTCCTTCCTTGGAGCACTTTTGGTAGGTGCTGACCACTGCATACCAGGGGCACCTCACAAGGCCTGCAGTCATCCAGTCATCTACTCATCACAAATTAATTCTTGTCAAAGTGGCTCGGATTCTTACGCTTGCCCATTTTCCACACATCACCCCCCACATCCCATCCCCCCAACCCCCAAAATGATCTCACGTAAGTGTGTTGATTTAAAACAGGCGTGTCTCCACCTGAGAGCCACCCCAGGGAGAACCTGCTCGTGGTGCATCTGAAGGATGGCTCCACCGTGCTCATGTGCGCCAACAGTGAGGACGAGGCCCTGTAAGTGCACCTCTCCACAGCTCCACCACCAACTCGTGTGGTGTTCACTCACCTGTAGCTCTTCTGTTGAGTCATCCTGGTTTCTGTGCTCTGTTCCCTCGTAGGGCTTGGAAGCTCACGATAATGGAAGCAAGACGGAATCCTGTAAGTTTCCAAAGTATCACTGCACCCTATTAGACACACTGACCATGTATCTCCACACACTGGCCATTTGATCAGAAACATCTACCATTTACCATAGCTGCCCTTTGCTCTTGTAAGGCCTCAGGCCTGGGTGGCATGGATTCCACAAGATATCGGAGATATGCTCTTGGCACCAAATTCAGACTCTACCAATGAACAGATGCAAGCTACATCTATTGTGTTTTGGTGAGCCAGTGCCTCAAGCACTGCAGCCTCAGCTTTTTGTTCTTGGCTGAAAGAAGCGAAACCCGACGTGGTCTCCTGCTTAAGGTTGGACGTGCCATGGATTTTGAGAAGCTTTTCTGCTCACCACAGTTGTACAGTGTGGGTTTCTGTAGGGTTACTGTAGCCTTTCTGTCAGCTCCAACCAGTCTGACCATGCTCTGTTGACCTCTCTCGGTCTGCAGACATGCTGCTCACTGGATGTATGTTCTGTATTACACCACTCAGAGGATATTCTAGATATAATATTCATAATCAAATCTTTCTTCTGACACTTCTGATTATCTTCAATAATCGTGCCACACCCGAAATCACTCAGATCACACATTAGTTCCTCATGCTGATGGTTGATGTGAACAATATCTGGAGCCTCTGCCCCATATCTGTGTTATTTATGTGACAACAGCATGAAATGAATGGGTTGGACGCCTTAAGGATTAAGGATGCTTAATTCTGGTCCTTGACTTCTCTGCTCAAACACATATGCTAGGCTCAAACACATAAGACCAAGGCCTTCCCCGACTAGAGCTGGACACCCTTGGCACAGAAGAATGCCAGGCTCAAATATAGCAACAGGACATTCCGCAGAATAATCAGTCAGTGGCACGGCAAGTCAGAGAAGCATTGAGCCCTTCGTGGAACAGCACCGCTTAACTCTTCAATGTAACCCTTCCCTCCGTCCACCAGGTCCTCGTATATGATCCCTACGATGACTCCTACCAGTCTGTTCCTGTTGGTGCCCACAATGCAGTGTACATCACGCCCGGCAGCGGCAGCGGAGGTAACAACACCCAAAAAATGTCTACACCTACCCAGGTTTCCCCCCTTGCCTTAAATGTAAAAACCTTATACCTTTATTTGCACCCTTGCAGGTACGCACCACGTATGGGTGCACAGGGAGCGGTACGACGATGGAATTGGGGAGCAGATAGCACTGGGGCTGCTGGCGGGCATGGCTGCAGGGGCCGCGCTGCGCTCTTTCATGTGGATGCCTTTCTGGTTCTGCTGACAAACTTACCATCATGAAGGCGGCCACTGGGATCTCCAGCTAAAGCCAGTTACCGAGAGGCTGCGCTAGACAAAGCCTTGGCTCTCCCAACCCGCTTCCTTAGGCCTCAGTCATCCTTTTCCTCAGATCCATTAATTTCACGTAAGAGCATCGTGGACTATGAATGAATGGGTGAGGGGTTATTTATTGTACAGGAGATTAAACGTGGCAATCCAATACTTTTTTCATATGTTGTATTACATACAGTATGTTTCAGTGTACCTAATCGACTGTGTAACACAATGAATATACCTCAGGTCTTGATAGGTAAACCTGAGGACGATTATGTGGCGGAGGGTCCTGCAAATGATTTGTTTATAATGTACATACAGAGAGCAGCGGGACCAGAAATGACAACATTGACATATACACTGATCCAGGATTGCCATGTAGATCTGACACAGACACCGGACATGTACATGAATGCCACATGTAAGGGCTAGCTATGTCTTTTAAAGGGAAATTCATCCAGATTCTCAAAACTGCTGTGCACTTAAACCTCTAAGGTGTAAACAAAGTGGTTTGGTTTAAAACATGCCGTTCTCAAAAAACGCACCGAATCAGGATTGTTTACTGTGGTGGTGAATGGAACCAGGCATCCGAATGTTGCACCAAGCACCTCTATAAAGGCCCTCCCAGAAAAATATTACATTAAATAGTTGTAATTACATTCTTTTATGACATTATTTTATGATAGTTTGGCTGGTTTTAGGCCTAAAACCAAATGTCCACCAATTAATCTGTGGTGGAGAGGCACACGCAGGGCATTCTTTACTTACTACATTATGTATTAGTTCAGATTTAGCACTATTTTACACTCACTTTACATATTTATAATATACACGGAGGTTCACAATTGGTTTTGGATAACAAATAAAAAGATAATATTCACGTTAGACATTTAGACAGTGCGACCCCTGGTTCCAATCACCGCCAGGGTAAATAAAGCAAGCAGAAATCAGATGAATGATGATGTGAATGTGCTTTAATTTATGCCTGAGGTTTGTGGCTTTTCACATGACCTGTGATCGCAGAATAGACATACTGTAAGAGCTGTCTGAGAGACTGTAGACCAGCTAAAACTAAGCAGTGCAATGTGGAGAGTAATGTAATAGCAAACCCTGCCACTAGAGGGCAGCAGGGGACTCACTGCTTTTATGCAGAAATAAAGCAGCTTATTTACTGAGGCCATCACTGGGCTTCTGCTTGGTCATTTGATAACTTGTGAAGGGGTCATAGGGGGCAAAGTATTATAATGAGTACAGTAGGAGATATACAGTATACAGATGCCCTGTACTACATTTAGAGATGTATAGTGAGAGTATTTGACAGTCTACAGCACAAACTACCATACTGACAGCACAGTAAACGCGTTACTTGACCTTAAACTGCCAAAGCAAACTGCATTAAGTATTCATGTTCATGGGTGTTACATAAGGGCTTTTTTCATTATTCACTCCCAGCTCCCTCACTGCAGCTCCCCTGAGACAATCAGTCTGGCTGAGGTTGAAATGTTCAGTACTATAAGGAAACCCCCACACACCAAAACAAGCGAATCTGAGGGGCGAAATCCAGTCAGTAAATCCTAGCAAACATCAAGACTGTGCAGCAGTCTATTAAATATTGATGTATTTCATAGTTCAGTCAGTTTAGGGTGCATAAAAGATGGAGTGGAAGAGCTCATAGACAAGTTATTACTCTAAGTAATAAGACCAGTCAGGCATGAAGACACTTCATTACGAAGACCTGTCACTCAGGCAATTATCTAATCAATCAATCATGTAGCAGCAGTGCAGTCCATAAAGTCATGCAGATACAGGTCGGCAGCTTCAGTGAATATTGAGCGTGGCATAATTATTAGTAGCAGACGGGCTGGATGGAGTGTTTCTAGAACTGCTGATCTCCAGGGATTTTCAGCACAACCAGCGAGCGGCGGTTTTGCAGACGAAACACCTTGTTGATAAAATATGAGGCCAACAGAGAATGACCAGACTGGTTGGAGCTGACAGAAAGGCTACAGTAACTCAAATAAGCACTCCCTACAATTGTGAGGAACATCTCAGCATCTCAGAATGCACAACACCACGTCCAACTTTGAGGCCTGCATGAGCTGCAGCAGCAGAAGACAACATTGAGTTCCACTTCTTTCAGCCAAGAACAGAAAGCTGAGGATGCAGTGCTGAGGCACAGGCTGACCAAACACTGGACAGTTGAAGACTGGAGAAACAACGCCTGGTCTGAAGAAGCTGGATTTTCGCTGAGGCTCACGGATGGTAGTTTGTTTGGGGTCTTAGTTTGAACACTCCGCTAAAACCACCACCAGCACGTAGGGGCTGCGCTTTAGCCTGGCAAGCTCTCAGATTTAAACAACGCACTATTACAGCTGCTAAGATCTATTTATACTATTTTTATGATCCAAAACAATCTTCGGGATGAATCTTAATAATTGCGTCTGGTTGCTGTGAAAATCTGTAGATGGCGCTGCTGCTGCTGCAGCTAGGGGAAAACGAGATGATGGCCTCAAGGCAAGCTCAAATTTAACTACATATAAAGTGGTCAGGGTTCTATTTTTCTATTCTGGGTGAGTCTGGTTAGTCCAGATTGCTGTAGAGAGGTGGGCTTGCCTGACTGTGGAACCGAACCCTAGTCTGCCAGTGGTGTTATCCACTAGGCTACACCACCCAGTTCATACTGCAGGTGCAATCTGGCTTGGATGTTTATTTTCCATGCATTATAAAAAAAAAATAAAAAGCCATCTTCCGAATCATGCTGCTAGCCATCGGCTACACATGCTCTCCAGGCTCTGACTGTGTTGCAAAATGAGCAGTTTGACTGCGCCCAGTGTGCTAGTCCGCACTCACTGGTGCCGGGGGCATTGCATATGGGTTAGGTAATTGACGGATGAAATTGGGAAGAAAATGGGTGGAAAAAAACCCCAAAACAAAACAAAAAGCCAATTTCATAGTCACTAAATAAAGGTCTTTATTAGGGATGTCAATAAGACACTGATGTAGTCTAGCAGTGCAAATTATGAGCATTTTGTACACGGCATCACAGCAGCACACGGTGGTGACAGTTAAAAACCGTTCAAAAAAAACAAACAAACAAAACACAAATAAAAACAAACAAACAAACAAAAAATAAAGGAAAAACTTGGAGGTAATGTTGACCATATATGGTCTTTCCTCCGGGTAGAAAACCAAAACTCTGGGTGGGGGGAGAAAAACAAACAAACAAACAAACAAACAAACAAAAAACACCACTCAAATTGCACTGTATCTTGAGCTTGTTTAAATCTGCTGTCCATGGGAGGGTTTGTTTTTGTGGGAGTCTACAAAGCTGAATTGTGAATTATGACCACACACACACACAAAAAAAAAAAAAAGCGTCATGATCAGAGTAGAAATAAATATTACACATCATGGTTGATTCAACAAACCAATATATGAGGACAACACAGACAGCTAAAGTGTCAATATTACATTAAATCAAACTTCTTAACAATGCTAACAAAAAAAGCCTGTGGAAGCCCTATAAAAACTCTTAAAGGCATGGCTGCATATTGATATAATCAGGTGATGTCTATGATAACGTCCCTTAATATAAAAAAATAATAATTACCTACTGTTCTAACCGTACGTTTCCTACTAATGTGCTACTGAATTTTTCAACACTCTGTGTAGAAGAAAAATGGCAGCCGAGGTGAAAAAAAAATGGCCTAAAGAAAAGAGAGACTTGAGGCTGTTTCATGCTGAAAGCAGCTCCATGTACAAGAGCTTCTGTAATGTAAATAAAGGATGGGGTCTCGTTTGATGGTGTTCTCCCCATGACAAAACAGCCCTGCATAGCCGATAATTGATGATCTAGATTAAGTTCAATCCCGACCCCCCGTAAACATGCGACATGCCTTTAGTTTTAGTTTGCACTCCCAATCATACCCTGTGTAAGACAGGACCTCTGGCATATGTAGCACTCGAGTACTCTTTGGTAGGAAAAGTACTCTATCCAGTATTTTCTTCAGTATTGGTTAGAACCCATTAATTAAAGGAATAGTTTGGCGAAAAAGCAAAGACATGTTTGGTATCTGAAATTTTTCTAGGCTGGAGGTGCTAGACTCACATTGCTAACAAAGACTGCTGTTAGACTGTCACCGACTCGGTCGACACAACGCCCCCCACTCGCTCAAAACACGACCAGAGCTTCATTTGTTAAAGCAAATATTGGCTTATAATGTGAAATTTCAGATACTAAAACATGTCTTGGTTGATCAACTGTATTCAGGGTGAGCGATCCTTTGCCAAACTCTTCCCTTTAATTGTTCAGCGCTCACTTAGGACAGATACGTAAGTTTCCCAATTCCGCACCTCATCAGGTGCATTGCATCACGTGAGCCTAAATGTGGCATAAGCATTGATCTGTTCAAGGTACAGTGCCAACAAACAGAACATACAAAAAAATCGCCAAAATAATAATAATAATAATAATTATAATAATTATAATTATAATAACAACAATAAACGGAGTTCAAAACTTTGTGGGGGGGGGGACAAAAAAGAAGAAGAAGCGGCGACACCTTTCACATCCACATTGTGCTTCATAAGCTTAAGGTCATCTCAGTGAGTCAGCAGAAAGCTTGGCTGAGGACGATGGACAAGTAGTGTTCTTCTGGTTCCAGGCTTGGAGAGGGTGAGGGGGTATGTGTGTGGGGGGGTGAGGGGGCACCGATACTGCAGTTGAGAGAGGGAGGAGCGAGAAGGACCAAGAGAGAAAGAGATGGAGAAAGAGAAAGGAGTGAGGAGGGATGAGGAGGGATGAGGCGGGATGAGGCCTTAGCAAGAACAGCCGCCTTCGCTGACCGGCTGTTCCGGGGGCTTCTCCAGCTTTATGTCAATCACTGCGGACGAACAGTTAAGCAAATCAACTGCGGAGTATGTTTGTTTATGGTGTGCGCACACAGACACACAGACACGCAGATAGACAGACAGACAGACAGACAGACAGACACAAAGCAGCGTACACACTCGTCCTGCAGGGAATAGTGAAGGATACTGTCTTCTCTGCTCTTGTCCTGTGTGCTCTCCATGCCGGGCAGGGCGGCAGCCACGCGCCGGAAAAGCTGGAGGAGGGAGAATAGACAAGGCTCTATTGTTAAGGTCCACAGAGTTAATTAGTATGAAAAATATACAAATAATTAATAATAAAATAATAAAAACAGCAAGCAGCCAATCACACAAGTCCAGATGAAGCTAAAAAGCTGTGTGCGCAAGTGTGCATGTGTGCGTGCACAAATGTCTTCATCTTTAAAGCAGGAAAGCTTTTATAAAGGTGGCCACATTGTAAATTATGTAAGATGACTGCTGATAGTCTATTGACAAAAGTATTGGGACACCTGCTCATTCACTATTCCTTCCAAAATCAAGGGCATAAAAAAAAGGTTTACTGGAGTAACTGTCTCTACTGTCCAGGGAAGGCTTACTACCACATTTTAGTGTTGTGATGATGATTTGATTGCATTCAGCGACAAGTGCATGAGTGAGGTCAGGATGTTGAATGATCGCCACTCCACCCTACCTTATCATCCACAACTCATCACAAAATTATTGGATGGAGAACCACCATCTTTCCAGAGAAAACAAACCACACCTCAAAGACAACAAAAGTCACATACTTGCTATTGATCAGAGAGGGACGGATCAGTGATTATGGGGTCGATACTGATTGTTGATCGTCTTTCAGTGTGATCACTTGACCACCGATACCAATCGAGGGCGGGGCTAGATGTCACATAAATGTTTGCAGGCAACCATTTTGGTAATGCATCATCGTGCAGGGGTGCACTGTCCTGCAAAGCATGTGCTTTACTATGAGATATATTTAAAACGGTGCGAAACTCATAGCACCAGCTGAGTCGTGAATTCCTGTGCAGAGCTGCACTGTGGAGCTCAGAGTGGAAACCCAATCCAGTGATGGAAACTCCATCCCTTTGGACCTGATTTCTTGCTTTTGTGCTTTCCAACGGCTGCTGCTGCACTTTTCGTCGTGCTGCCTTTTATTTATTCAACAAATACATGAGTTTGAGTAAGATATGGTGAAAAAACACCATGCCGATGAATACAGCAGATGGAATGGAGTACAAAACTGTTTTTTGGGCTGTTGCAGTGGGCAGCTGCAGTCGTACACCAGCTTCGTAACTAGCGGTAAACCCAGTATTGCAGCATCCTGTGAGCGTCCGAGGTGCCTCATGCAGAGCTCGGCTAATTAGAGCAATATCGGGCAATCAGCGGTTGAATATTTTGGCTGACATTCGTCCAATATTGATACATAGCCAATCGATTTTCCATCTCTACTGTTTATACATTTATACTTTAAGCAACAACTTAAATACTCAAGGAACGCATTGTATTGGACTTTTGTGCCATAAAATCAATGTTATTAAAGAACTGACGATACCCACAATACACTCACTTGCTTTAAGTTAACAGATTATATCTCAATTTCGATGAAATACCATCATACTGCCAACCCCAAGTCTCAGAAACTAAATCTAATATCAGGTTTCCATTCTTTTCACTGGAATCGCTTTTAGACTTTTAGATATGAGAAGAAACACAGTGATGTTGAGGCCTGGAGTCTGGGGCGGTCAGTCTATTGTTCTGCAAAGAGCAGCAGCAGCAGCTTCTGTTGGATTTGCCCATTTTCTTTTCTCAGCAATATCCTCTTGATCAGCTCCAGATCCATTCAGACCCACATAATTAAGTCATGGACTAGACACGACCACCTGAGGATGTCCCCAGGTCAGATGCGAGAGGCAGCTTGATTTTCTCCACTGTCCAACAGCTTTAAGTGCTATTTGTCTATTTGCCCCCATCGAAAAATGCACTGTATGCTGTTGCGGCTCTCACAAAACGCACTACCCTGTGTAATCAATCAGAATTGATAGACAGCTGGAAGGAACTATGCCTTGTGCTGCTCCCTCAAAGCCAGAAGAGAGGATGAATCAGCAGACTGACAACACTGAAGCTCGGCATGACAAACAGCTTGAGCTGAGCAAGATGTCTGTTCTGCCTCTGCCCGCTTTCCGTTTCACTCCAACAATGAGGCTAATTCAGAGTCTCTAGCCAAAAAAAAGTCTTTTCTCCCCACTGAGGAGACAAAGGCTGCTCAGAACAGGCCCTGAATACCCAGCTTTCATCCAACAAAAGCCAGAACTTGTCAGAATGACAAAGGTTCGACCATGAAGAGTGGGGGCTTTTCCTGTTTCTTTTACTGTATTGTTGGGAACTGTGTTAGCATGGTACCACAACGGATCTAATGGGGTAGTGGGGACCGGCAGAATGGGGTTCGATTCCCTTTCTCATCAGAAAGACTTCCTATACCACTTTTATCTGCCACTGTAACATGAATAAAGTGGTACTTGCTCTGGATAAGAGCGTCTGTCAAATAACGTACATGTAAATGTACAGCTAGGATGTATGCATTAGTATGTAATTTTTGTCTAGTCAACATCAGCTGGGGAATTTCACATCAGCTAGTGAGGTCAACATTCAGCCAACATCAACTAGTAAAGTTAACATCCAGCCAACATCAGATACGGAACCTAATATGTAGCCAACATCAGTTATAGTTGCTAACATACAGCTAACAGCTAGAGTCTGTAACATCCAGCTAACATCAAATACAATACCTAACATCTAGCTAACATCAGTTACAGCTGCTTACATCCAGGTAAAGTAGTTAACATCTAGCTAACAGCAGCTAGAACAGTTAACATACAGCCAACATCCAGGTACAGTAGTTAACATTTAACCAACCAGTCTGAGCAGTGAACATCTAGCTACCATGAGCTGATGTTAGTTAGCTGTAAAGTACTCTAGCTGATGCTAGATAACATCCAGTTAACATGTAGCTCAAATCTTACTGGAGTACTGAAGTTTCTGTGCCTATGGTTCATGACCTTTAGAACAGTGCTTCTCAAACCGAGCGTCAGGGACGGACACACACACACCTCCCCCCTGTGTGTTTTTAACTGGTTTGAAGCACAAATCTGAAGGTCCCGAAGGACTGCTGTGAGGACCACAGCTTTAGAAGATGCAGTTGATTTGCTCCCTGATGATAAGCCAGTGATTAAGAGTGGTTTGTTCAGCACTTCAGGTGGACAATGAGAATCAAAAGCTAATGATTATGCAGGTCTTCTCTTACAGAAAAAGATGCACTGCCGGCAACCAAATCACTGAGAGGATTCAGGATTCACCCCCACCACTCACTCCCGATTAAGCCGTAAAAAACCCAAGCAGACAAAAGTGTGCAAGTGCATTAACGGAGGTACTTCTGCTAAAATCAGCGAGACACTCCAATGTGGGCATTCGTGAAGGCAGTGGACAAACCAAAGCATCAACCCCATCAACACACACACACACACACACACAAACACCCTCTACCTGTTTCACACTGTATCCTGTCTTTGCGCTCGTTTCGATAAACAGAACATTCATTTCTTTAGCTCTCTGTTCTCCCTCCTCAGTTGTTATCTGTCTGCGATAGGAGACATGCGCATGCCCATTCACACACACAGACACACACATTTCATTCACACAGATAGCCAGTACGCAGACAAACGGACAAAAGCAAGAGAAAAGAAAAAAACTAATTAAACACAGTGAAGTGAAATCGCTTTCCGCGCCTCTCCTTCTCTGCTGCTGCTGGTCTTGCTCCAAAGAGAGGCTCATTTTGGCACATCTTAATACATACTGACATCAACGTACTCCAGCATACACAGAGTTGCTATATTATCAGGTAGACTATAACTATAAATGCTGGCATGTACACACACTAGCAGAACTACACATACTGCCACCTGCTGAACTTAGACTATGCCAGTACCCACATAATGTCTGGTCTGGTGTTCGTTTTCCATTGTTGGACAAGGGAAAAGGATGACTTGTGCAATATCTGATGGGCTACAACCAGGAATTGTTAACCTACAGTATATGGATATATGGCAAAAACTCTGGACAGGTCATGTTGAGTAACTGTGTAGAAGATAATTAACAAGCCAATCAACGCTGACAACATCTTTGCAGATGAAATCAAGGCCAAATCAAAGTTTACATACATGCTGCTGGCTTGACCTTTTTGCCCAGGCTGAGGATCCCAACAGGAGCAAGAATAGCAGCAGCTGAGGAGGGCTGGAGGCTGCGGCTCACACTCAAACTCACCTGCTTAACATTGTAGCCTGCTTTAGCACTAGTCTCAATAAACATTACATTCAGCTCTTTGGCTTTCCTTTCGCCCTCTTCAATTGATACTTGCCTGTGGTAGATGGAAAAAGGTTACAGGGTGCTGGACAGCACACAGACAAAGTATGATAAGTGACGGTAAAGATGCTACGGTTAATAGAAAACACTGGTAAAGCCTTTCATTACATCTCCTTCCCTTTAAGAAGCCTAATATGGAGCACTGGCGGAACAACGCCTGGCACTAGAAGGAAATGGCAATTGTTCCCGAGTGACCTATTTTGCAACTCCACTATTAGCACACACACCTTTTGTCTGCAAGATCTGTCTTGTTCCCGACCAGCATGATGATGACGTCACTTCCTCTCTCTGTTCTGACATCGTCAATCCATTTTGTGGTCTGCTGGAAGGAGTTGACATCTAAGAACAGAAAATTACATATGTTCATTACATCTTAAAGACAAGTGCAAGTGGAGAAAAAAATCTATATATATATAAATTTATATATAAAAACAAAAAACAAACAAACAAACAAACAAGGACAAAACAGATGAACACCAAACCAAGCACAAATAAGGACAAAGGGAAAGGAAAGGGGGGGAAATAAGGTTCTCTTGGCCCACGTGTCTATAACCAGTAGTGCCCAGAAGTATTTAAAATGACTCATAAGGTGTGCTGGTGATTACAGGATTACAAGACTAACCCATTCCAGCAACTTCAATCAAAACGATGGCCTTCGACACATATCTAGCAGGAATACTGGAAATACACCAGAGTGGAATAACACATCAACCTTGCCTGACCTCAAGGCAAATATATGTCATGATATTCAATAATAAGGCAACACAGCAACACTCATCACACGCAATATTGTTACTGTGGACAGACTGAAGGTTTACCCAGACTAGCTGCAGTTGCACCAGAGGTGGTTTAGATCTGAAGCTCTGGTTTCACAAGCTCAAACTATGTTGTCACACTGACTTCATTTGATGAATGTGCCGCTGTTTTGGTGTGGTCTGACCACCTCCACAGCTCACAGTTGCAGTGCTATTCTTATATTATTGATGTGCTATTTAAGGCCCTGTCCACAAGTATGCTGATATTTTAAAAACTGAGCCTTTTCTCTCTAGGTTGGAGAGTTCTCCGGACTCTGTTTTTGTGTGGCTGGGAGAAACACAGCTTTTCGAAATGAGTATCAGGGTTATATCTGGATAAGGCCAAACCACATAGAAATGCAAGTGTACACGCACCCAAGCTGCATTTAAATCACATACTAATCTGTTGGTTATAGCAGTGCAAACACTTCATGTGACTAGTATATCTGGATTGTATCCTAATAACATTTTCACATGTTTACACTCAAATATGTCTCTGGTCAGTGAGACTGGAATCCGATTGCTGCTTAGGACGGAATATGCTAATTCACTCGTTATACTGTAATTATTACTGGTGTTTGGGTTGTACTGGGAGGGGTTCTGGTTGCTGAAAGCATCTTGGAGAGAGACAGATGTGTTTGATCTCAGATCAGACCACCTCCTGAAGTGGTTTGAGTGATCAGATGAGTGTCTAAATGGTTTAAATGCGTTTTTATGTAGCCCTAAAACACCAAGGGTTCCATCACCAAGGGCCAAAAAAACATGTTGTTTATTAATGACTAACTAGAAATGAATGCGTTGCCAAAACACACTGAAATATCATCAGTATAATAATAATCATAATAATAATAATAGGAAACCTCCCTTTCAAATGACTTTCAGAACACATTCAGAATTATATTACACATACAGTGTAAGGACATAAAATGCAGGACTTTATAATGAATTAATAAATAAATATGGAATGGTGTATAATAAGGGTCAATACCAGTTTACAACAAGAATTAAAATAAACAGAGTTAACTGCACTGATGGGTGGAACCAAAATTAAAATCCTCAAAAAAAGGGGACAACATAAAAACACAGGTGCCCAACAAAGAAATGCGTAAAAAATAAAACGATCACAAAGAAAGAAAAAGAAGGGACACTGCAGGCGGAAAAAAACAAAAAGCCAAAAAGTGTGCAGGTAAAGACGCAAAAACTCAGAAGAAAGAGGTCTGATTTTATATGCCATCTCGTGTGCTCTTCCCCAAGAGTCGTTGGCCCCAGGGCTCCGCACTCACTTGTGATGTCATAGACTACGACGGCCACGGTAGAGTCGCGAATGTAGCTGGGGATCAGACTGCGGAAGCGCTCCTGTCCTGCCGTGTCCCACAGCTGCAGCCGCACCTAGCCCACCAATCGAGCCCCAGAGAAACAGAAGGAAGAGGGAGAGAGAGGGGACGGGAAAGGGAGGAGAGACGAAGGAGAGGCAGCAGTAAGAGAGGAGGGAACTGGACGGACGGCGGGACGGGGGAGGGTTTGCGGGGAGGTTCGGGTCAGGCAATTCAGGCTGGCGGGCCTGAGGTACCTACTTGTGATGTCGTATACTACCACAGCGGCAGCAGAGTCGCGGATGTAACTGGGAATGAGGCTACGGAAGCGCTCCTGGCCTGCCGTGTCCCAGAGCTGCAACCTTATCTGTGTGGGATGGGATAAATAATAAAGGAGGGAAACAAAAAAAAAGTGGAAAGAAATGGAAAATATGTGCACAGAAAACAGCCAGAAGTAACGCTGAGATAAAAATAAAAATAGGAGCAAAAAGAAATTAGTGGCTCCACCAAAGCAAAAGTGAAGGGGTTAAACAGGAACAGGCACATGCAACAAATCTGAAAGTGAAACAGAACAAATGGGACTGACTAGGGATGAGCTCTGCAACTGTAAATGGCTGAAAAAGATTCATCAGTTAATTGATATGGGAATGAGCAGAAGGGGATTTGGAAGAAATCAGACTTGGTCAGACTTGGCCAGGGCGAGAGCGAGACAGAGAGCGAGAGAGAGAGCGAGCGAGAGAGAGAACGGTAGGTAGAGGCTGAGACAGAAAGGTAAAAGAGGCAGTCTTGATACTGGAGGGATACACAAAGGCCCAGCTTTTAAGGGCTCAGGCCTTCAGATGGAGCTGCAGTGTTTGGAGGGTTAAGGGTGTAAAAGTGGTATAGTCATTTAATAGAGATGCAGGGCAATCAATATCAGCAGGTATTTGCTTACAAAAACCAACATACAACATAGCTATACAGCCAAGAAGCAGTCCAGAAAAGGAACATGCGCAATTGTTTTTCTGGTCAGTTGTTCTAAATTTCCCTAAGGTTCCCACCACAAAATGTATTATTTATATATCTATTTTTTTTAACTCTTCAATACCTGCACGCATTTACAAACTGCTAATGTCCATGAAGAAATAAATCGGGTATAATACAAGGGTGGGCGATATGGTAATAAGCCCTTGCCTTATTACTCACATGATTCTATGCTAGGGTCTATAAAAAACTGATCCATATTACAATAGTAAAGCTGCTTCCACACTGTGGTCCAAGCTGCGGTCAACACCACTTGTCAGTTGGGCATGAAAGTGGAAGACTGACTCTGTAGCGAGGGAGGGTCTGCATATGTGAGCTGGCTAGTTGGAGACCGCATGTTAGCTGGGCAAATTTACTTCAGAGGCCACCTCTTCTTAGCTAGGTTAAACGCAAGTAACTACAAACCTGGAAGCAAACGAGGGCCAAGTTTGGATACCTGCTGCCATGCTAAACCTTTTCTTGATAGGTTATGATCTGAAAACCTGTGTCTGCGCCGCACATCCTAGTAAAAATAACATGTTTAAAAGTGTTTAGTGTGAAAGCAGCTTGATAGTTATGAGGGTGACGACCTGAGATGTAGGCTTATGTGCAGGGCTTTCGAAGTTAAACACATTTTATCGTGATATTTTGACATGCAGACAAAATGCACCAGTATTGGCTCTGCTATCCAAATACAAAGCATACTGTGTATCGTAAGAACAAAATCTATCAAAATGCAATAAAATATTACCATACTGCCCACCTCTAATAAAACATGCTCCTCTTATCACGCAATATACAAACGTTCCTCACTTCAGTGCAGCAATAAAGGCTGCTGTATCTCACCAACAATCCACTTCCATCGTATAATTACCACTAATCATTGCGTTTGAGACACATTACTAAAGACTGTCATTTTAAGGCCTCAAATGTTTGAAGGTCAGGGTCAGCCGATATGTGCGGATGATTTTTTTTTTGGCCGATATCTAGTAGTTTTTCCGCTTCATTTGCATGTAAACATGTCACACGAATAAGAACAACAACAAGTAGATGCACAACATTTCTGAACCTTGTCATTTATTGAACACGGACTTAAACCATCTTTATAAATAAAAATCAATTCAAATGAAAAAAATATAAAAAATTAAATATTAAAAAATAAATAATATTGCTGCAAACAAAACTTTCTGCATTTTCATATAAAACAAAGTCCTCAAGTAACCAACTGTAAATAAAAACTTGCCTTAGTAGCATCCAAAACCTCGGCCGTGCCTGAATTTAAATCGGCACTATTAAACATGGATATTGGCTGATGCCAATATATTAAAAAATGTCAATATCGGCTCGAAATAGTGGTCGACCTCTAATCAAAACACACATGCTGGGCGATTAAAGCAAAAGATGCAAACGAAATATTATACTCACTGTTCTGTCTTCGAGGTACATCGTTTTCGATAAAAAATCAATTCCTATTGTGGCCTGTAAATTCAAAACGTGGCACGTTAGGCAGAGAAACTGCTCAGCATTCAACTAACAGACGGAGCTCATTTCTACAGCTCTGCAGAAATCTTAAAAGGCTACAGGCTGCTTTTTACTCACCTGGTAGGTGTTATCAAAGCTGTCATACATGAATCTGGTGATCAGTGAAGTCTTCCCAACTATAAGAGAATAAGAAAGACAAAACTGTCAGTGAAACAAAGCATTCTTAAAAAAAAAAAAACAATAAGGGCCACACAAGACTGGTATTTAAATACAGTGTCGAGAGCGAAGACGGGAGCGCTGTGGTACTTATTTCACTTTTGAGACAAGCAGTAGCAAAAACTGCCCCCTGCCAAATCTGTAACAGCAGTATTTAAATTGATGGCTGTGCAGAAAACGCTGTTAAACACCTGCAATAATCTGTACAAGCCTGACAGAACGGCACACTCTGCATAAATGAAGATTTGCTTGAACAAAGCTCTTTTTAATACACAGTATGCAGCTTCACAACATAAGGAAACTTTATAAAAAGAAATGAATGTAAAATAAAAGAAAAACTTTAAAAATGTAGAACGGTAGTAATAAAAGTAAACATAAAAAATGCAAAAATTCTAGTAATAACTATTTATATAAACCTTTTTTATTTTACAATGTATGCAGCTTGAAGTGCTTCACAACATATTTATACAAAGGGTTTGTTTATTTTCCATATATTTTGTTTTATATATATTTTATTCATAACCATATCATAACTGTTTACCTATTTTTCATTTCATATTTTAACATTATTTTTATTTTACTATTCTGTTATCAATTGTGTTGTATTATAATTTGTAAACAATTTTACATCACTTTTCTTTCATTTGCCTTTCTGTTTTATTTACTATTGTTTATTACTTTGTGTAGTTGTTACCTTTGACTGCATTCTGTGTAAGTTATCTTTATTATTTTTTTATTTTTATTATTTTCTATTTAATATTTTATTATTTATATATATTATTTGGGTTTTTATCTTTGCCTTGCTGTTTTATTATCTTATGTTATGAAACACTTTGAGCTGCATACTGTGTTTAAAAGGTTATTTTTATATAATATTTTTATTATTATTATTACTACTACCACTACCATATGAACCAGTCAAATTCTGTTACAATTCAACCTTAACTGGCAACATTGAGTCTTGCACAGTCTGGAAAATAAGTCAAGCCCAGCCCTGTCCTCCCATAACTCAGGACAGTCCACCCCGTTTGTCAGTGTCTCTTGGCTGGACGTCGGGAATCTGTGGCTTTCACTCTACATATAATTAACACACTCAACAACAAGCAGTAAAACTGAGACACTGCAATGCAAGAGGATCAGACAGAGGGTTGTGCAGCTTACCATGAAATCACTCTCACAGTCACAGACTCCTGTTGCAACTACCTACACACAGGTACTCAAGCAATCAAGCATCAAAGCTGCCAATCCCTAATGTAGTGGCTAATCAACTGTAACTGATGTAAGTGATAAATCACTATTCCCTTAAAGCAATGACGATAAAACCTATGGATGGTGTCCAGATATGTTGTTGTCTCTTTAAAAGGCCTGAGGTCATTGCATGAGTCCAAAGTCCCCAACAGAAGATCTCTACTGCGGCCTCTACCCACTCATCCAACTCCTTTTGCTCTTTGCAGATGGTAATCAGGCTAGACCTTCCCTCAATTACCTCTTTACCTTGCTGCACCGAAATGGAAACGAGCACTCAGAGCATGCGTTCCTGCTAATGAAAGAGATCAGAGCTTCCAAACGATGTGTAATGTCTAATTAAGGCCTGTTTGAGGAAGCGGCCCAGTCTTCGGCTAGCTGAAAGGCTCAGCTCAGTAGAAAGGTGGGGAGAAAAACACAAGTCTAGACATTCGTAATTATTTGTAAGAAGCAATCAACTGCTTGAGTATGGACAATGGTCCACGCCCATCTGGAACTGACTGTGTTAAAAAGTCCTTCAATGGGTTATTATAGACTAGACAACTGTCTGTGCTCTATAATCATATCTGAAAGGAAGATTATTTCTATAAATCAAGTCTACAATCTAGTTTGTGTGCATATTGGTTAAGACTTGAAACAGATCGTAGATACGCAGCAGTCAGAACCCAAAAGTACAGGCCTTTGGGGACGATAGGAACTGTAATTACACTTCAGGCACTGGAAAGAAGCAACGAATGGTCATCAGAAGAGCCTCAGTAGCCTCTGAAAGAAGCAAATCCACATCACTGATTCATGAAGAACTTTGCCAGGATTATGAAGCACCATAACCTAGGAAAGACAGCCAAAGCTCTGACCCAACACTTGGGCTAATTATACACTGGGATCATTCCAGACATTCTTGCAGAGAAAACCTGCAGCAACTGCTTCCTTATGGCCTCTGCAGCCTCCTTCCCACCCATGCCTTCACCAGCAGTAGCGATAGTCACTCAATTTCAGAGAAAGTTACATGGACAAGTCAACTCGCTCTGGCTTATGTTTGAGACAAATATTTATGAGAGTCTGACCAGTGACAGAACACAATCCCATTCTGAGATCATCGTTGTGTAAGGGTGGGACTATGAACAATAATTGAACAATAACAATAAAAAAAAAAAAAGCAAACGATCACACTAAGATGCATCTGCTGAAGGTTAGCCCACATTACAGCTTTTTAAAGGGAAAAGGTGAAAGAGAAAGATACAATATTCAGCTGTAGAAAAATTATTAATGCATGTAATTATGTTACACAATCTACTACTGGGATTAAACAATAAACCAATAGTGTGTTCTTGGTGGTGCTGGTTCTTTGCAAACACGATTATTGGCACAATGCAACTGGGGGACGTCCATTTCACAATTTTTCCACCCCTCTAAAAAGTGGAAGGGATTCAGTGAATACATAAATGAAATAACATAAATAGAAATACACTGATTTGGTAATTGTGGATATCCAATAATCCATTTACATATCAATACGGATACATAAAAAATAGGGACGCATGATGACATCAGAATCATATTGGTATCAGCAAAAAAAATAGCTTTAAACAAATATACAGCACTGCTACTGCCACTATGTGTGGTATTTGTTTTACTGCATATATAACCTTAAAAATACAAATGATATTATATCTTTAATGCTAATATAGAGTCTCAATCTTGATCTCAATCCTTTTATCAGAATTAGATTGTTTATTTCTTCAGGGTTTTAACTGTGCTAAAATGAATTAAATGCAGAATCCAGCATCACAAACATTCAATAAACGTTCAATAAGCACACACAGGTTTGAAAAATCTTCAAATGATCTGTCCTATTTCCACATTCTTAAGTTTTGAAAGGCCTAATATCCATTATCTTCAGGGGTGGGGGCTTAAATACACCAACAGTAACAGACAATCAGACAGTAGCTGGACAGGGCTAGTACTGGGTATTGGTGTACACACACACAGCTTTTTTGTGTTTTTTTTAACATGATTAAGATCTCGTATCATGCCTAATATGTGATATATTGCCGTATCGATGTTCTGTACATGGCCCACCCTGGTTCACTGTTTTTTTTCACATTGCAGTTCAACAGTATTTCATATCTAGGCAGGTCAGACAAGCATTCAGCCTGGTCAAAATCAGAGCAGTGAAAAGGCGAGTGCCTGAGAGACTGCGGAACATGACTCGAGCTCCTTATGCTCACCAATCAATGCCAGCTTTTGTGTCGGCCTCTACATGTTTCTCAGTACACTGCAGGGCAAGCCGAGACAGCATTCAGCTGCTCTCCCTGTACCTGTGAGAGCGAGGTCGACCATGTTTCCACGCGTGTTTTGGGTGGTAGAACACCCGTTACTGGATGGAAAATCCAATATCCAGTGCGTTTGGGAGTGTGGTTGTCATAATCCATCTACAGCTTCATCCCCTTACTGGAATGTAGTTAACAGTTGGATTAGCTGTGACAGGACTGCCTAGTGTGGAAACAAGCAAATGCTGCCAGTCAATCATGAACACATGCAGGCAAGTAAAACACTGAAAAGGGCAACTGAAGGAAGATCCGTTTTCATACACGTCTGAGGGTTTTCCTGTATAGAAAGAAATGTGTTAGTGCCGTGTCGGGTAATACTGAGCTGCCACATCCAAAAGCTCATTTGTACTCCCTTTACATACAGAAATTAAAGGCGCCCACTTCTAATGTGTAACCGTCGCTGCCCACATACTTCTATGCGTTATTTATGTTGGCATGGATGTTCGCAATACACCCACTAGAGGGCAGTTCGAGTCAGCGTCAATTTCAGACAACTACATATACACGGCGATGTGCCTACTCGAAAAAAACAAAAGCACCGGCACTGTAAATGGCTTAAGCATTTCCACCGCTTCTGCAAGAGGTTACACTTCGCTGTGTTCATATGATAGTGGTACGGCTGCATTCTGTCCGGCCAGGGGACCAAAGGACCAAGGGACGCAGAACGGGTGTTTGGTGGTGGTGTGGTCTTGGCCTTCTAAGTCAACCTCCCTAGTCCATGCTGGGTAGCAGGTTAACCCTAGAGCTTAGATATGGCACGTGTGACTTTGGGTAGCCAGCCTTGACTGTTTGTTTGTCTGCCTAAAAAAGAGAGCCAGCGACATCAAGAAAGGTTAAGACATCCTGTGCTCTTCGGCCTAACTTAATAAATACACATATACACTGAACCACCTTCCAGCCTAACAGGACACGACTGTCACATTTGAAATGGCTAACTAACCATGGCTATTTGTCATATTTTGGTCATCTGTGGGCAGCACGGATAGCTAGAGACATTAACATTTGGCCCACCACAACCTAACTGAACTTTCAACCACCTTGGGGGTGCACTAGCACTGGAATAGCAAAAGTAGAATTTAACCTCATAAATAATACAAAGCGTCTGTTTGCAAAAATGTTCGCAGACAACCGATATGCCTAGTTTTGATCATAAACAGCAGCATCCAGAAACAATGAGACCCTCAAACAGACAGAAAGGTGCACAAATTAATTTCACGCATGTTTCATGTTTTAAATCTGATATGTCAATAAATACTAAATCCGTAACACCCTTACACAAGTCATCACACGAGGCACAACATTCATTTGCTAGTCAAAACATCTCTGAAAGCCTCAATGTGTGGCTCATCGAGCTTGTACGAGCAAGACAGAAGCATGAATCGGCCTGTGAGGTGAAGCCAGGTGTTTTACCCCAGAAGAATTAGTGCCCTACAGCATGAGGAGGTTTTCCACAGACTTAAACTCATACACATTACCTAACTGCAGCTGATCATCTGATATAGCCAGCGAGACACTGTTTACGATGATCACGGATCACGTTCCGATTTCACTTCACAACGAGAAAAAACAGACATTAAAACATCAAGAATATCAGACTTGTGGTCAGATTATGATCGCCCCCCTTTGAACCAACAAACATCTGAAGGTGGCCAGTCACGGATCTCGGTAGATGATTGACCACTGCCGGCAGTATTACGGAGTGTGTATGGTGTGTATGGTGTACCTGCTGACGTGCTTTTGACACAGGGAAGTAATATAAGGTTTCATCTGATCACACTGGAGACACATGTTTATAAAAATACAACAAAAATCAGGCTAAAGCAGAGCCAGACACTGCACAGATTTAACACGCAGGTTCATATCAGGTGTAAACAGGCTCCAAGTTTCTCTTCAATGAACCATTTCACATCAAAAATCCCTGAATGATCTTAATGACTGAAATATGAAGATATGTTTAATATCAGTGGAGGTTTAGCAGTATGGTGAGGACTAGAATAGACAGTCTTGAATCTGAACTTGGTCTCTCCGGACATATCTTACATAGCTATTTTACATATGAAAATGTGGACAGATTTTGATTTAGGCAGAAAGACACTAACAAAGCATGGCTCCTTCAATTACATTCATTACTGATGAATGAATGAATCAATAACATCATTAGATATCTTAACAGGGCCGGTATATGATCTGATCTGTCCTTCAAGGCAATATTACTGCTCCTAATTTACTAAAATACAGTACAAAGCCACATTTACACTCTTAAAATACATAATATAACTAGACTTACAGTCTGTAGACAAACCACTGCAATCAATTTGACAAGCAAGACCAAGACCAAGCAAGACCGCCTGACAACAAACGTCAAACCAACGACAACTGCGTCAAAATTATTAACGTTACCGTAAATAACTTAAGTTTACTACGCTAATTACATCAATATCAACCTATTTCAACAGCATTACAGCCCAACCTGCGTCGAAAATGCGAAATAAACTCATACAAATGCAAAAATTAACAGTATTTATCGAGGCAGGTCCTGACTGGGAGCTTAACCGGAGTCCGCTAGCCTAGCTAGCTAACATTAGCTAGCTAGCTAGCCATCAGTCTGCGGGCCGAGCGCTAGCACGGAGCTAACTAGCTAACTAGAACCAGCGGACCGCTCCGGACACCTTCAACCCACATAAAGGCTTCAACATACCGCTCTGCTCTCCGAGAAACACCAGCTTGAATTTCCTCAGAGGGTTTCCGAAGTCTCCGGCGGTCGACATGACTGCTGCGGGGAGGGAGCGGCAGCTTCGCGGGGGTTTGGTGCTCTACTGGCGGAGACTCGTCCAGCTCCGTTAACCGTCAGTTGGCAGGCGGTGGGCAGTCACTTGACGCGGTCGGTCAGAGCAGTGAAGGGCGGTCTCTGGTGAACTGATATGTGAGTATCTTAATCCGCCTCCAGTCGGAGTACAAGTTTAGTACGAATCCAAGTTTAAGCCCTAAGTTTGAGACCCTCCCGGCTCTCCGCTTCACTCCATCGCTCAGACTGACGGAGAAAGCGGCAACCAACGGTGATACCGGAGGGTGTGATTGACAGTGGGCGCTGGCCAATAGGGAGCGGAATACGAGCGGTTTAACGTTATAAATAATAATAATAATAATTTATTTATATATTTATAATTATATTTATCATTATTATTATGAGTATTGTTATTACTGTTATTAATATTATTAATAATAATAAAACATCGTTTTAATATCGCTTTTACGTTTTTAACTTAAATATAAAAAAGACACAAATACACAAATACGTTGTTAAAAGTTGAGTTAATTTAAATGACTATAAACAATGCTGGAAAATAGCATTAAACTATTACATAGTGTATTTTAAACCATTACGTTTCAATAGCAGTCAGTGTAAAAGCATTTCATTGCGACGTTTTGACACATCTGTTTTGACAACAACTGCCAGATTTAAGTGAAAATTAAGAAATATATATTTAATATATTTTTATATTTTCTAAATTAATATATAGAGGATATATTGAATGTATAATAGCCTTGTTTACAAATTGTCATTACATGTATCAATAGTATTATATTTTATAAAAATAAAAAAAAACATTAGATATGCATACATCCTTCAGAAACACATTTTTTTGAAGGAGTTAACACCACGTTGTCAGAAATACTGCCTTGTACACGGTAAGGATTTATCTCTAATGAAAACGCGTGTGAGGTTAAATCCAGCGCGTGTCTCTGTGAAGAGGCGGGATGAAGGTGAAACAGCGTTTGGTTGAGTCCGCGAGCCGCCACGTCACGGTGCCTTACGTCATCGCCTCTTTAAAAACGCCTGCATCATCCTCCTCCTCCTCCTCCTCATCATCATCATCATTATCATTATCAGGGGGTTTAAAACAGGTTACGCTCCAGTTTGGTGTGAAATAATGACACAGATATGAGTCACATCCTCTACAGAGACTCGAGCCTGCACATCCTAGAGCCCCATCAGCCCTTCACATATCGGGGGAATCACATTAAACGTAACGTATAAAAGCAATGACACATAAGGACGGTGTCTAAAATGTGCAAAAAAAATATGTAATAATTCAATTCATATTTAAGTTTGTCCTGTAAAAGGATTTATTCACTTATATAAATAAAAATTGTGTTATTGGATCAGGGGTACCTACACTTTGGTATAAGAGGTATGTGCATAAGTTATGGCACAGTGAATTTTGTTGTTTTGTTTGTTATTTTCTGCAACGTGTTAAATTTAGAAAACTAAAAAAACATTAGCATTAAAAAAGGTGTATGAATATATGTTAAAAAGTAATGTACAAAGAGCACCTTACTGCACGTTTTAATGCACAATTTCTAATTATTTTAAGGAGTAATTGTTTACTTACTATTCTGTTAGTTTAATGAATAAATAATACTATATATATAGTACTATATATACTAATAAATAATACTATATATATATATTATATAAACAAACACACACACACACACACATATATATATATATATATTCTTTTTTAATTAAATGTAGACACAGAACAGAATAGTAAGTAAACAATTACTCCATCAAATAACCAGAAATTGTGCATAATATATATATATATAGTATATAGTATATATATAGTATATAGTATACTATATAATATAATATATATATAATATTATGCACAATATATATTCTTTATATATATATTCTTTTTTAATTAAATATAGACACAGAACAGAATAGTAAGTAAACAATTACTCAGTAATTGTAAACTAGATATATAAATAGTTATAATCGTATATATAAATATATATAATTGCCCAATACATGTATATATATATATATATTCTTTTTTAATTAAATGTAGACACAGAACAGAATAGTAAGTAAACAATTACTCCATCAAATAACCAGAAATTGTGCATAATATATATGTATATATTCTTTTTTAATTAAATATAGACACAACAGAATAGTAAGTAAACAATTACTCCATCAAATAATGAGAAATTGTGCATAATATATATATATAGTATATAGTATATATAGTATATAGTGTAATATATATATATATATATTATGCACAATATATATTATTTTTTTAATTAAATATAGACACAGAACAGAATAGTAAGTAAACAATTACTCAGTAATTGTAAACTATATATATATATTTATTTATATATATATATATATATATATATATATATATATATATATATATATATATATATATAGTTATAATCGTATATATAAATATATATAATCGTCCAATACATGTGTGTATACATATATATATGTGTGTGTGTATTGGTGTAATAACCATCCCCTCCGGGTGGAGTCAGTAATGAGTCCCGTCTAATGCAGACGATCATCAGGAGGAAGTAGAAGAAGAAAACACAGTGCACACACCTCAGTTAAAGAGTAAATCTGAGGTTTATTCATCTGTGTAAACTTTACTCTGCGGAGTTTAAAGCTCATATCTGAAAGAATGAACACGTTAACCAGAAAGGTAGAGTATTTCCACAGTTTCCGCGCTGTAATGTGGTTGTGTTGTGGTAAAGGTCATATCTACTCTCATGTGTCAGTCAGCAGGGAGAGCAGTCGAGGCTGAGGCTGCTCCAGTCGCCTGTAGGACCAGCCTCACCATTAACACCCTTCATTCCTCTTCATTATGTATATTATGTATATTGAATGATATGTACACAATAGTTTGTTTATAATGTATTACAGATAGTAAGTTCTGTTTGCACTCAGTGTGCCCTCGTTTACCCTCGTGATTTACCCTCATTCACGTCCTGGAAATCCTGGATATTTAGCCTTTTTTAAAGTCAAGTTTAAAATGGCAAGGAAATATTAATAAGGTCCAGGAGCAGTTGAGCTATTGAGCCTCTGATGTCCTATATAGTGAAATTACCAGTGTTGCACTTCATTGTGGACAGATATGTCTTACAGTCAATGAAATATTAATTCAATTGATTCCTATAGAAAGTTACTACTTGTTATGGTAGTTGTCGTGATTACGCTGAACCTTGTATCTCCACATCAGCATCAGTTTACAGGGAATGAAAATATCTGCTTAACTTTTAATAGAGTCATTTTGGAGGGGTTCTATTGGTCTATTCATCCTGAAATTTTGAAACACTATTATTATAATTATGTATTATGTTAAAAAGTGAACCCCCATAAAAAAAAAATACAAATTATTTACAAAAAAATTAATCACATGTGTTAAGCCTCATGCTGAGAGGAAATCAGTCTGCACATAATAACAGGAGATGTAATATTTTGGTTACAGATTTTGATTATACAGAACACACGAGCGCTGGCCCAGGCTCTCTCTCTGATTCGGTGAGTTTGCCGTATTGCTTTAGTTCACTGGTTCTCGGCCCAGGTCCTGCAGTAGCAGTGTTTTCCCTGCTATAACACACACACACACACACACACACACACACACAGCTCACCTCAGAGTGGGCTTGTTACCTAGTGACAGTGAGAGGGACAGTGGTACTCCAGGACCGGGACTAAAAAAACAGTGCTGTATTTAATTGAATGGCTGCTATAGGATCTGGTTTTAACCTGTGTTTTCCTTTTATTACAGTGCACCTGTGTTAAAGCAACAACTGCCATTAGGTAGGACAACTTATTTGTAGAGGTTGTGTATTGATAGTGAGCAGAAATCTAGGCTGACACTGTGTGACTGTGTGCTGTTATCTGTGTGTATATTCCTATGGGCTGGTTGTGTATATAATATTGCATTGGCATTTGCATGTTATTGGCCAGAAGTCAGGAGTTGTCAGGATGGCATAAATGTAAGTTGTGTTTTTCTCTGTAGGTTTTCTATTCTCTGACAGACAGTACAGAACTATGCCTACACATGGGATAGGCCGTTACAAGCATCTACTGCTAAAGGAGGAGGTACGTTCTTCTTTCTTGTCTCTTACACTAGTTCTCTTCCCTCACTGAAACTTTTCATTATTTTTCCAGCCGAAGAAAAAGAAGGAAAGCGTTCAGATGAAGCAGATCAAGGCTGCCACGAGTACTCAGTATGGTGTCCTGAACGTGGCAGTATCTGGTTATGACATGACCCTGGTAGAACATTACTCCCAGTACATCCATAAACTCTGTAAGCGACTTGATATCAGAGTGGATGAAAGGTAGGAGTTAATACCTTAATTAAATGGATAATTGATAGCCTTGCTGAGATCGTCCCTGATCCCTGATGATGCCACAGCCCCTTTCAGACTTGTGAGCTGTATGTAGGAACGCAAATGTCCGGATTGTGGTTTTCGGACATTACCCGGACTTTATATTGCCAACCCCCCATAGTACAAAGTCTGGGTAATGTCCGAGTGAGCTAATATGTGAATAGAGAAGGTACTTTTCCGGAGTCGATAGCTTCATTCGCCATCTTTGATGCGGTGTAAACAAAACAGTGCTATTTCCTCTGCGTACTTTTTGCGTCCTGCTGTGCCCCCTGCACACATTTTCATATGTGAAACTGGCCCAAGAGAGCATGACTCGGCCCAGGCCTATCCAGTGCCAGCCTCTGCTAGCTGATATAACAGCAATGTTTATGATTTCTGGGACTGCCAGCCACGGATAGCTGTGGCATCACCAGGGGTCGAGCTTGCAATCTCCCAAAGACAGAGCAAACATTTAGACGGCTTGCATGTCTTTCTTTCCCTTGTCTTTTTTCAAGCTATGCTTTGCCAACTAAGACCACAGAGGTTATGGTCATGCCAGAGCAAGGCACCAAGATGCATGTGGATGTGGTTCTCAAGACCCATGAGCGGATTGTTCAGGTAAAATAAAGGGCATATATGTTTGCGGAAACAATTGTTTCACTTAAATAAACAAGGCTTATCAGTATCTTTATGTATTATGCTTTGCAGATAAGTCAAGTTAAGGCTTCACTGGTTCTAATATTTATGGAGGTTCTTCTGAAAAACCAACCAGAGGGAGTGCAGCTGTCTATAAAGGAGGTGAGCATCAGAGGCCATTTTCGTTCCTTTTACATTCTGATTTTTATAAGATTCCTTTTTTTTAAAGACTAAATGCTAGAAGTGCTTCCTCTGTAGTATTATCGATTAAATGTGCAATAGCCTGGCTTGTCGAATTTCTTTTTTTTTTTCTATTTTAACGCTGCTTACGATGTTCTTTTTCTTCTTCTTCGTTTTCAGCACACTGAGGCAGATTTCCAGAGCCGGTTTAAAGCACGACCAGAACTTGCGAACTTGCTATCTCAGATATCTTAAAGGATGCTTGAGGAGGAGAATATCTTAAGGAGCAAACACCCTTAGGCTACTTTCTGTTCTTTTATATGATGCAGTTTATTGTACACATTGTGTGGAAACGTGTTAATAAATGTGAGTGGGTGCGTATTACTGTGGTGGGCTGTTTTTGTATAGGTACTTTCTTTTAAATATACGTTCCGTTGATTTACTAAATTATTATTAATTAAATGATTCCCTAAATTTAATAACATGTTCGCTCAGTTTAATAAATTGTTCTCTTACTTTAATGAATCACTCCTTCTGTTTAACAATCTGATCCCTCAAATAATAAATATTTCCCCTCAGTTTAATGGATCTTTCTCTTAGTTTAACAATCTGTTATTATGTCAAATTAATAAAAAAAAAAAATATTAATTCTTACCTTAATTAAAAAATTATTGCCTGTGTAACAATCCGTTCCCCTTAATTTAAGGAATTGTTACTTTACTTTTAAACAGAGGACAATTAATGTAATTGAGAACATTTAAAATGTCTAAATATTATTTTTATAATATGGTACTTATTCCATATTCCATATAAATCCTCAAAAAGTAATGTTTCCTGAACTGTATTTGCGTTCATGAAAATAAATAAATAAATAAATAAATAAATAAATAAATGAATAAATGAATGAATAAATAAAATTGGACTACATTACCCAGCATTCTAAGCGGACCTGTCATAGCAACAGTGCCTAGCAGCAGTAAACTTGGGTCGGTCCTCGGGGGCTTCGTTGTGTTTGTTTTGGTTATATTTTTGGTATTTTTGGTATTTTTCGGGTTATTAATTTATAAGATGGGAAGAGATTATTACACAGCTTTGGAAATCAACAGAAACGCGACTGATGCCGACATTAAAAAAGCGTAAGAACTCATGGTTATGTTTTATGAGATGCTAAGTTAACTAACGGGTGTAACTAGCTACACATTTAGAAAGACAAAACTGCCTCATTGTTTTTAATAATAAACTTCTTCTCCAACTTGTCAGATATCGTCGACTAGCCTTGAAATATCACCCTCACAGTAACAGGCAGCCTGGAGCCTGTGAGAGATTCAGGGACCTGGCTGAAGCCTATGATGTCCTGAGTGACCGTAAGTGTGAGAGACTGCGTTCATATGAAGTGTCCCTGTGTTTATTTGACCAACAAACAAACAGATATGAGCTAATACTGTAATATTTTATTGGGTTTAATTGGGGTGGTTGATGTACACTCACTCATGATAAGATCAGCAAAGGGATAGAGATAATTAACTAATATATACACAATATAAATAATAAAAGTAAAAAGAAATCTGAGGAAAAACACTATTATTTACAGATTATTTACAGGTAATTGATTCAGCAAATTGATTCTTAATTGCACGTATGTGTGTGTGTGTGGGGGGGGGGGGGGGCACATATTGCACATTGCACTTTATTAGAAACACCTGTACACCCAAGCCTTTATGGGGCCCTAAGCAGATTTTCATTTTGGGCCCCCCTATACCACCACCTTAGCACCAGATGCTTGATAATTCCATAGAAAGAGAGATATTGTGTGATACGCTGAAACGCCAGGGCCTTTATCCACCACCCAAGCGGCACGTATCTGCATTGGCAGCAGCCAACAGCAGGAACTGATTTACCTAGTATAGGTGTGCCAACTATGAAAATTAATGTTTATAAAATTGCTTTTACCTGTGTAATACCATTTCAGTTTATTATTTATTGTTATTTTTTCAAAATATATATATTATCATGATATCTTGGTGCTCTTGGGGGTCCCCTGGTGGTGTTGGGGCCCTAAGTGGCCGCGTAATTCGAGTATGCCTTGGGCCGGCTCTGTGTACACCTACTCCTTTATGTAGCTAGTTATCTAATAACCCACTCTAACCCAGTGTGGCAGCAGTGAAGTGTATAACACCATGCAGATATGGGCCAGTGGCTTCAGATAAAGTTCACCTCAACCAACAGGATGGGGCAAAATGTAATCTCATTGATCTTGGGCATAGCATGACTGTTGGTGTCAGATGATCTGAACTGCTGATCTCCTGGGATCTTCAGCACCTCCAGTAACCTCCAGAGGTTACTCAGAATGGTGCAAAAGGGAAAAATATCCAGAGATCCAGATGTGCAGATGGGAACGCCTTGTTGATGAGAGAGGTCAACAGAGAATGGCCAGACTGGTTGAAGTTGAAAGAAAGGTTATAGGAACTCATATAACCACTCTGTACGATTGTGGTGAGCACCAAAGCAACACGTCCAGTCTTAAGGAGGATGGGCTACAGCAACAGCAGAAGGACGACCATGCCAGGTTCCGCTTCTGTCAGCCAAGAACAGAAAGCTGAGGCTGCAGTGGCTCAGCACAGGTTCACCAACACTGGACAGTTAAAGACTGGAGACAAGTAGCCTGGCCTGATAAATCTCCATTTCTGATAAATCTCACAGGTGATTGAGTCAGAATTTGGCACCAACAGCATGAATCCATGGACCCAACCTGCCTTGTGTCGACAGTCCAGGCTGGCGGAGGTGGTGTAATGGTGTGGGGAACGGTTTCTTCACACATATCAATCAATCATAGCTTGAATGACCATGAGCATCCCTTAATGACCACAATTTACCATCTTCAACTGGTTTCATGAACATAACAAGTCAGTTCAGTGTTCTTCTGTGGTCTTCCCAGTCAACGGATCTAAATCCAGTGGAACAGTTTTGGGAGATTGGCAGCAGTAGGAAAATCTTTAGGAATTGCATGACGCAGTGTTAGCATGGACCAGAATCTTTCCAAGATCTTGTGGAATCCATGTGATGACGTTTTAAGGCTTTGACAGCAAAGTGAGGCCCTACCCAGTATTAATATAGTGTTCCTAATAAAGTGTGAGTGCTTATTAAAATATGTGCTATTAAGTTTAATATGTGCTATTAGGTTAATATTGTTTTAGCTACAATAGCTACATCTCACTGTAACAGATGTGCTAGTGTAGGCTAATAGTTGACAATTCAACAGCTACTCATCATTCATGATTATGAAATTGCATTGCATTGTTTAAGCGGTCCGAAAAAATAAATATGAATAATTTGTACCACTGCAGTTCGGAAGAAGGCCACGTATGATAAGTTCGGTGAGGAGGGCCTTAAAGGTGGAATCCCTCCAGAATCAGCAGAAAATGGAGCATGGTCACAGGGATACGTCTTCCACGGAAACCCGGAAAAAACCTTCAGACAGTTTTTTGGAGGCGACAATCCTTTCGCTGGCAAGTCTGTTAGAAGTCTCTCACTCTGATCATCTCCTGATTATTAGATGATGCTTTACAGGACGTTTGACGTTGTGTCCTCAGATTTCTACACTGCAGATGGCCATGAAGTGGGCATAGATTTTGGAGGGCTACGTGGACGAGGGGTTAAAAAGCAGGACCCACCTATTGAGCGTGACCTGCATTTAGCCTTGGAGGACCTTTTTTATGGCTGCACCAAAAAGATGAAGATATCCCGAAGAGTAAGAGCTTTGAAAGTGAACTCTAGAGCTAAAAGGATGTTTGGAGTAAAGGTGCACGTATTTGTCACTGTACAGCGAAATGTGTCCTCTGCATTTAACCCATCTGGTAGTGAACACACACTCACACACACATGTGTGTTAGGGGCAGTGAGTACACACACCCACCCAGAGCGTTGGGCAGCCAACTCCAGCGCCCGGGGAGCAGAGAGGGTAAAGGGTTTGCTCAAGGGCCCAACAGTGGCAGCTTGCCGAGCCCGGAAATCGAACCCACAACCCTGTTATCGATATCCCGGCGCTCTAACCACTGAGCCACCACTGCCCAGTAGAGGACTGGAGACAGAACTGGAATGGTTTCTCAAAGGTTCTGCACAATGAAATGGTTCAGATTTAAGTTTGGTGAGAAAACCTCTGTTTTATCGAACCAGACGTGTGAAAGAAATTAACGCCCCAATAAGTTCCCTCAGATATGAAATGAAGTCAATGCTTGATGCCTTAAACATTCATTTAAGACAGTTTTCAGATACGTTCTTGGCCTAATACTTTTTGGTTTACGGTGGAGTGGTACATAGAGGGTGTTATAAGGCTAAATAGTCCCCAGAAAGTTTTACTGCCATCAGTATGACAGCTGGTTCCTGTCACCGCCACTGTGATGAAGTCTCAGTACTGTGAGCACACAAACCACTCTAAATGACTCATTAATGACTAGTTAGTATGTTGTATGTTGACATTTAGCTAAACTGATGGAATCCCAGTTTTATGAAGTGTAATCCAGTACAAATTACTTGAAGAAAAATGTCTAATTACAGTCTAGTTCGAGTCCCACTCTGATTACTGAAGTACTTTTTACCATCAGATTACATCATCTCTGTTCCGTATTCTGAGTTTCAACACTGGTCTGGCTTACTCTCTTCCTGTGGTGTAATTATTAAGCGTATGTCTTCAGGTGATGAATGAAGATGGCCATAGTTCCAGCATTAAAGACAAGATTCTATCCATCAATGTGAAACCAGGTTGGAATGAGGGGACACGGATAACTTTCCAGAAGGAAGGGGACCAGGTATGATTATAGAAACTGTCTAGGCCGGTTTCCCAGACAGGAATATAGCCTAGCTGTGGGCTGTATTTTCCTTTCAATTGAACATTTACATTCAGAATATCTTGTAGTCCAGGACCTGGCTTCTTCAGGAAATCTGACCTCGTTTAAGACACCTATTTTGTGAAGTCAGGTAAATCCTTATTTACCCTTTTAAATCACATTAGAGATATTTAAGCAGTTTTTTTCTCCTCAGGGTCCGAACAGCATCCCAGCAGATATCATTTTCATTGTTCGCCAAAAACCCCATCCACGGTTTAACCGGCAAAACAAAGATCTGATCTACACAGCAGATATATCTCTTGAGATGGTGAGATGCACTAGTATTATTTTTTATTTAGTTTTCTCAATGGTTTAGAATAATTCCATCATTGGGATTTAAGCATAAATGAACATGTTTATATCCTGATAAATCAGTGCCTTGTAGAGAAATGTACTGGCTTGGATTTACACCAGTGAACATACAAATCATCTTATAAATATAATTAAGACACAGACTCCACTAAAAGCTCTTAAACCTTTAGGATGTCTAATTCCCTTCACCACCACTGTTAATCATTTTAATACTGCAAGTTTCTCAAGAATGAAGTGTTTCACAGCAAACCCCTCAGAGGATTTTACATTTTAACCATTGTAAACTCATTGATTAAATGGATATAGATTTACATTTTAGCACTGTTGTAACAGCCCCTAATGCCCAAAAAGGCAACTTTAAATGTATGCCATTACACCAAAGTGTTTACCCAAGTCATTTTAGACCATTTGTATGAATATATTGGTCATTAAATGTTGCAAAGTTGAAAATAAACGGTCACAAAGATGGTCATTATGCTCCACAGGCTCTGACTGGTTTTGCAGTGGAGGTGGAGACACTAGATGGCAGACTTCTCACTATTCCCATCAATGACATTGTAGAGTGAGTGGGGCATTTCCAACCTTCTACATTCTTAGACAGCCAAGAAACAGCTGTCCTTATCCTAATCAAAACAAAGCTTGGGTTATTTTTCCCCCTAGATATGTATATAAACAGCTTAAGATGTTGCTTTTTATAAATGGAAAGTGAATCAAATGTTCTGAATTCAGCAACCCAATAGAAAGACTTAAACTGTAAAAGGATCATTATGTAAAACAAAATAAGTTTAAAACCCAATGACCCAATGATGTCTCCTGTAGCCCCCAGTACAGCAAGGTGGTGCCAGGAGAGGGAATGCCTTTATCCAGCAGCCCATCAACAAGAGGGGATCTGATCATCCACTTTAAAACTCACTACCCCGAGAAACTCACTGCTGAGAAGAAACGGCTCCTCAAGCAAGCCCTTGCCACGTAATCTACACTGCAGCCACCCTCTTAATCCTCAACAGCATAAGCTTTCTCTATTGTGAAAGATTATAACCTTGCGTGGCTAAATTCAGTGTTCTCACATCATTGCTTCCGTTTCAAGAAATAAACACCATTGTGGATTCTAAAAGCTTTATTACCATATTTTAAAAGGCTTAAAAAAAAAAAAAGAAAAAAAAAAAAGACAATTAACCAAGGAAGACCAGCTTTCTAGTCCCCGGGATATACTTGAATGAACGGGTATTTAAGGGGTTTAAGGGGCAGGGGGTGTGGGATTTTTTTTAACTAAGCAAATAAGGGCAAAAGCAAACAGAACGGCACCCCTAAATGGAAGTAGCCAAGACTAAAGAGGAGTAGCCCAGTTATGGCGAGCTGCCATCATAGCACGTTTCAGCTGCTCATAGGTGACAAACATCACCACGTTCCAAGAGCCCAGCCTCAGGAAAGAAGGCATGAATCTGTAGGAGAGATTAAGAACACCGTAAACACACAGCACATCATCCAGACAACACCTGCTAAATGCCAGTCATCCGTGAATCAGGAGAAGTATGTTTTTACCCTTTGTAGAAGGCCATAGGCCCCTCTTTGGTCAGCATGGCCACAGCACAGTTCAGGGCACCACTGTACTGGCCTTGGGCAGAGTTCATGTATCTTGTTTTCACGACATCCACTGGAGAAGCAATGACTGTGGTGCAGAAACCAGCACCGAATGCAGATGTGAAGTGGCATGGGAGATCATCTGTGAGGAACAGTTGATCAGTGAGGAGAGGAAAAACCCACAATGATAACATCTGCTGGTGCAGGATCTACACCGCTATATTAAGCAACCTTATCTTACCAGTCATGGGCGTAGAGCGCAGAAGAGCATCCTTAATGAGGTCATAGGTCACCAGTTCGGTACAGTTTACAATGGCATTGCGAGCAACGTTTGGTCCAGTTCCTGAGAAGGATAATGAAGACATTTTAGTTAAAACTGTTGACTGGGTGATGCAACCAACGGCGGTGATTGATCTTGCAAGGTTATGATCCCTCCTCGCATTAATTAAGACTGTAGGAAATAAAGCATTAGAGTTGTACACCTACCTCGCCATAGGCCACGGAACCCCTCTTCTTTAGCAATGGTCCGATAGGCATCCATGGTGCCCTGGTAACGCTTGTTAGTCGCACAACCGCTAACCTGAGCCTGAAAGCGAACCTTAACCACATCAGTGGGTTGGGCCACAGCAACAGCCATTGCGCCAGTGGTACAGCCTGCCAGCAGGCGACTGCCAATCCCAACATCTAGTGGAAGGGAAGAGAAAAATGCCACATTAGTCTAAAAGTAAACAATGGTAAAAGTTTAAAAAATAAAAAAATAAAAAAAAAAAGGGGGGGGGGGGGGGGGGTGTGTTTAAACCTACGCTCTGAGCCTTTGGTGTAGAACTGCTTGACAGAGTCGTACAGGCCGATGCGGACTGAAGCAAAGCTCATCTGACGCTGCAGCCCAGCCACCAACCCATTGTAGAGACTCCGTGGCCCCTCCGTGCGCACCATGGTGGTAATGGTGCCAAACACACCGCGATACTTCGCCACCTGAGCATGGCTCGATTTCACAGTGCTACTGGACTCCCCTTGGATCTGTACACAACAAAAGGGGCATGGAGAGACTTTACAGAAACTGAGAAGGGTGAGCGAGAGAGGGAAGGGGGATAGTCTCCAGCCACAGGGTGTCCATGCTGCACTGTTCCAGATCTGCAGGGTCTTAGGGCTTAAACATCAGCTCCTCGATCAGCTTACTCAGCTAGTGCAGGAAGGAAAAGACAAGGGGGGAAGCTAGAGTCAGTGTGGGATTCAAGGTTTAATTTAAAGTCAGTAATTCTGGCATGATGAGCTGGCCTGGCTGCTTTGGGAGGACAATCAAACAGCCATAGATCCTCCTGCAACACAGCAACTTCATTACAACACCTTCCATCTGCTGCTGGGAAAAGCCAGTCATCAGGTTTGTTTACACAGACCACTGCAGAACCTTACCTGGAGCCTAACTTTGGCGGTGTCTAAAGGAAAGGTGAAGAGGTCAGCAATGCAGGCCGCAGTTCCGGCACCAACAAACTTCACTGCAGCCGTCGGGGGCACATCAGCAGGTCCAAAGCCAACCATTTTTCCGTTTGCCGATATTACAGGAATGTATAGGTGGAAAAGTGTGAAGGATGTCTTGAAGCCCAATGAAGTGAAAACAAGATAGGTGAACTCTACCCAAATCTAAAGAGGGAAAAGGACAAAAAAAAAAATAGAAAAGGTTCATAATTAAATTACCCAAAAAAGGAAGATTAGCGATGCCACGGGTCCCGATTTTCCTGTGCATTTATAAAATGTTGAAACTGGGCCAACATACCAGGTTTAGAATTACATAGTATGACATTTAATACTGCAGTTATTACAGTTTTAAAAACCTTGAACACCAATAGGCCCTAGAAGAAATTGCCTAATTAATACAAACATTTCCCAAACCTAGTGTTTTTTTAATTTAATATTTATTTATTACACATTTTATAGAATTCTCCCCCTAAATTGGAGCTCATTGAGAGCTCAACACACTTCGAGGAGAACACTGGCTTCCATTTCTGCTACATCAGCAAACGACACCCACACTGACCAACATTGCGCAGTTCGAGGTGGGGCTTCCTACCCAAACCTACTGAAGTGGATCTTCCGATACGCAGGCATATAATTAAATGCCTGTAACACCCTAGACACCCATAGCAACTTTTTTTTACTAACATTTGGGCATTGAGCCGTTTTCAAAAAGCATCAAAAACGGGGAAATCTGATTAGAAACTTGAAACTCAAGTTGTCCCAAGTTAAAAACAAATACAGTAAAGTTGTGTGGGTCCATATTTAAACTTATGTAATTTAATACCAACTATTACTGGATACAGTACTGACTGAATAATTGATAGTTCTGTTATAAAGGGTCTTTAAATAAGGGTTTAAACAATCCTGATTGTGTGTGTGTGTGTGTGTGTGTTGTATTGTGTTTCAGTCAGATCTATAGTACTTGAACCAAAACTTGTACATGTAGCCACTGCTGGGTCAGTGAACTTTTGGGTAATCGAGACGTCAGGCTCTGTAAGAGACCCCAGCTCGGGTCTCTTGTCTGCTAGACAAACAACCCGAGAACACGATGTGCCCAGCGACTGGAAACACGTGTAGGAGGGGGAGGTGAAACCACCACAAAGCAGAAACCTCGCCCTTCACAAATTTACAGAAGTGCAGCTGCTGCTGCCTGATTGGCTCCTCCGCCTGTTGCTGTGCGCATCCTGCTCAGCTCGAGCTCGAGCTCAAACAAAAGACGCGCTGTCGTCAGTCAGATGACCAGATTAGGCTCCAACACAAAGAGCCCCCCACCACCCCACCCACCCCACCAGTCGGTAAAGGTTTTTAGACATGCCAACCGGTCGGTTTGGCAGTTTGGAGATGGCCTGGACCGTTTTAAAGGCGAGAAAATAGGCTTAACTAACTGCTCACCTTCACTCAAGAAACCCCGGGCGATGGTAGCAGGAGAGTCAGGCTTCTCTAAAGGCGTCCCGCTGGTTGAAAAGACTTTCAACTATGATCTCGTTGCCTCGGTCTTCCATAGAAAAACGCTCAGAAAACAGACACCTAAAAAACATACTCCTGAAAGAGATCAACAACAACAACAACAGGCCACAGCCGGGGGTTAGCTCGACGACTTCCTCACAGTCTCTGAACTTTTTAAGAAGTTTACACCCAAAATAAATACCAAAAAGTCTGGCTACTGACTCTAGAGTCTTTAAACTTACCGCGAAGAGGACAGAAAGGGGACTGTATATCAAAGAAAACGAGCCTGCTCTTCTCAGAAGACAAATCGGCGACGGAATCGAGTCGTGGTAGCTAAGCTAGCTAGCTTCACAAACACTGGCGTGTGATGAATGGAGGAAACAGCAGGCTTTATACCCGGCTTTTTAAAACACACCCGAGTTCGGACAAGCCCCGCCCCCTGCGCCGGAGCTGGCCAGTGAGCCTAACTACCGAGCAGTTCGCTGATTTGCATATTGCGTTAGGATTGGCCAGTTTGACCACGTAAACAGTTCACAGATTTGCATATCGAGGGCCGGTCAGAAAACGGGTGGGAAAAGGCTCCTTTGTTTTCACAGCCGAGCTGTGCTGTAGCAGCAGTGTTTAGGGGCTATAGCTGGTGCTCGTCGTGAATCTTCGTGACAGCATGATCGTTTTAGTTTAAACATCTCCAAAAGGTTTAAAGATTAAAGATTAATTCTTTTTTTTACACTTTCAACAAGATTAGTTTATTATTTTTGTTTTGTGGAATAAAAAAAGAGCTGAACCATGCAAACGTTTTGGGCACCCCCAAAATTTTCCCCCAAGGACTTAATGACTTAATGACCTAATGACCTTGTTAGGGCTATGTGTTTACAGTCATTGTTAGAAATGGCGAACTGATGCAAAGTTCTAAGCTTAACAACACTCCCGACTCCTTAACATTAGCAGCCATGGGCTCATCTAAGCAGTTGCCATTAATAAAATTAAAGTAATGACTGACTGCATAAAAAGTTTAGGAAAATTTAGCAGACTCGAGCGGTGCTGCATTGTTCTACTGCAATCCTCAAAATTCAGCACTATAAGTTTTCAAAAGAATGGCTAAACTATACTATACTACCTCACTGGACTCAATAGTATTGCACACTGCATAATTTGCACACTGCCCCTAATTATTTATTATTCTCTGTCTGTATTGTGTTGTATTGTCTGTCTGCAGTTGTACTGTGTTGTACTTGTGTTCTGTATGCACTGTGTCTAGGTTGCACCATGGCCCTGGAGGAACGTTGTTTCGGTTCACTGTGTACTCTGTATGTAGTTGAAATGACAATAAAAACCCACTTGACTTGACTTGACTAAATAAGACACATTTTGCATTTTGGAAACAAGTCCTGTGGACTGATGACGTTAAAATCTTAACGCTTTCGTCACAATGAGCAAAGGAATGTTTGGAAAAAAAACATGTGCAGAATTTCATGAAAAGAACACCTTTGCAACTGTTGGGTTTGCGCTGCAGCCAGTGGCACAGGGATCCTTTCCCTGGTGGAGGGAAGAAAGAATTCTGGAAGCAAACATTACTAATTAAGTCTTTTACAGCAGGATAATGGTCCTAAACACCCCAAAATTTACAGTGGACTCCCTCCAGTGGTGTAAGCTGAAGATTGCCATGGCCCTTTACAGTCCCTCGACCTAAACATCATCAAACAACATCGAAAATCAGTGGATAGACCCTAAAAAGAGTGGTGCAGCATACTGGACGCTTCGGACGCTTCCGTTTTTTGTTATTTTGAAGTGTAAAAGATATGAATAAAAAATAATCTTGCTTAAAACACAACTTGGTGAGGTCATCTTTTACTGAGTTTTCGCCCTACCGCTACAAAAAACATCGCAAACCAGACAGTCTTAGAAATGAACTGCTGAGTCACAATGAGAAGTCAGTATAGAAGCACATGTGTGATTAATCAGGGGTCTTATGTAGTCCCCACTGCTCCCTCTCCCTCTACTCCTTTTATGTAGGAGCATTTGTCCATTAACCTTTCCTCTGACGTGAAGGCTACCAGCTCATGGAGAGCGGAGCGGTTCATACCTCTATGGACGTACCTGGGAAATTCAGAGCTGTGTAAACTCTCCAGGAAACATCTTTGCTACTGTACATAGTACAGTATGTAAATAGTGATTAGAAGGTAAAGCAAAATTAGAAGGACCTCAGTGTTTACTGATCAGCAGAGCTGCACACTGCTGTCTGTTAGGACTGCTAATGGATCTAGACCAAGGCCCTCCATGGCTGGTCCTAGAGAGCCAGTGTCCAGCACAGTCTGGTGATTTCCCTGCTCAAACACATCTGGTTAAACTGTTTGCTAATTACCAGGTTTAGAAGGTGTGTTTGAAAAGAGTGTAATCAGCAGACTGCTCTGGACACGCTGACCTTCCAGGACCAGGATGGCACACTGTAAAACTCCTTTCAAGTAAGCATATACAATACATATATACACTATATGTTCAGATGTTTGTGGACACCCCTTCTTTAATGAACTCAGCTACCTTAAGTTGAAACAAATTGGTGATAGATGGCCGATGTGCAAATGCACAAACACACACACAGTGTAGAGAAGTATTGGCAATAAAATAGGAGTATTGGCACCATGCCTAATGCCAGGTGTGGGTGTGAGGGGTATAAAGCCCCCCCGGCATTGAGCTGGAGAGCAGTGGAACTGTGTTTTCTGGAGTGATGGCTTGGGCTCTATCCAATATCCACTTTTGGGATGAGCTGGGGAGTTGGGATGAGGTGAGGTGGTGATCATCCGACATCCTGACCCCAGTGACGCTCTCGTCGCTGAATGGAATGGAAACCCTCAGAGTAGAAAAGCCTTCCGAAAGCCTTCCCTGGACAGTACAGACAGTTACAGTCTCTACTGTCACAGCATTAAAAACTAATCAATAAAAAAAATCAATTAGACCTAAGGTATAGTACATTTTAATGAGGGTAAAATTAATTACTGCTCCTAGATATATGTTTCATAATGTGGCCTTGAAACCTGCTTAATAACTTACCATATAAAGGGATTTTACCTGGGCTCTTACAAAGGAAGGCCCAATCTCTGTCATTGCTCACCGCTGAACCAGTCTATTATGTCTTTCAATCTGAATACAGTCCTAAATAATGCGATTAGTGATTCATCCAGATAGTATCTGGATATACTTTGACCGGATTCTGTTTACACTTGGGGCCCTATCTTACACCCTGGGCAAGGCTCGTCACGATGCTCATTGCTATCTTACACCGGCCAACAGTCTATGTTCAGGCCTCCGCCTGCACCGTGTAAGAAAAATAAAAATCCTGCTCCTGGAGACTGTGACCAGTTTAGAGAGACGGTGAGGGTTCTTCTACAAGAAGAGCGGAGGATGAGATGCGGAGAACAGATGGTTCTCGTGTTGGCGTGACGGCTCTTTTGGAACATGCGACAGACTATTTAAAGCGCAAGAGAACGAACTCTGTGATACTGCTATTCTGATCACAGTGTATCTTGGGGGTGTTTACACTTGGCTTTTCATGTGAACAGGTAAAATCTGAACGTGATCCAACAGGCTCGGTGTGACAGTGATTGCTGGGTTGGTTTGGTCCTAACAAAGTTCTCAGTAGCATTAACGTTAAATCTGAGACTGCGAGAAACAAATATAGAAATTCTCTATTTTATTCATAAGAATAGACAGTGTATAAAATAGAGCTTTAAATAGAATAAATATGTGCGTTCATAATAGTTAAAAACAATTCACCAGCTATGGACCCAACCTTCATAAGGTCATAGCTCTTGTAAACAGAGCTGTGAAGCCCGAACACTTATGTAAACATGACTGTACCCTTCACTACGTTAAGAACTGCATGATAAAAAATACACCAGCTCCTCAGAGAAGACACCCTATGCAAGCTCTGCAGGAACGATATCTTTATATTTGTAGGCTCATTTGGAAGCTGTCCACAGTTCCCACTAGTTCTTGGCCTCATGACAGTCATTTGCTAGGTAACTGATCTTCTAACAGCGGAAAGCATAACCTTTGGCCTTTAAAAGTAAATCCACAGTGGGTTCTCTCCTACTGGTCTTTTTCACATCAGTCCACCTCTTGATAAGAGGTACTCCCATATAATGAATCCCCTGCATCTTCTCCTGCCATCACAGAGAGCTTTATCTTCAGCATTGTCCTCTCCGGCTAGTAAGACCTGGAGTCACAGGGAGGGATTTATGTTGTCTTTCATATCCTTCATGTCCTGAAGCAAGGGTTCAAAATGGCGACTCCCATGATTGCTGTGCTTGCGTCATGGCTCTCTTGATTTGCTCGTAGGAGACAAACATCACAATGTTCCAGGATCCCAGACGAAGGAACGAGGGCATGAACCTAGGCCGGGACGGAGAAGCAAATGCCATGATTTATGTGATTAATATTATATGTATACCTCCACCATGAACACATTTTCGACCAAAATCTTATTAGAAGTATCATGAACCAGTGTCTCAAGCTTCAGGCAGCCTATAAGTAGCTACACTACAGGGACAAAAGTATTGGGACACCTGCTTATTCATTGTTTCTCCTGAAATCAAGGGAATTAAAAAGACTCGTTTTTGTCTTGACTGTCCAGGGAAGGCCTCAGACTAGATTTTGGAGGAACATTGCTGTGTGGTTTTAAGTGTATGCAGTAACAAGAGCGATGGTGAGGTCAGGATGTTGGTGATGATCATCACCCCACCTCAACCCGAACCACCCCAATCATCATTCCAGAGAACACAGTTCCACTGCTCAATGCTGAGGGGCTTTGTACCCCTCTAGCCCACGCCTGGCTTTAGGCATGGTGCCAATAGGTTTGTGTTATGTCCTATTCTATTGGCAGTTCTATTCTATCTCTACAGGGACTACACAAGTTGTGTGTGTGTTTGTACATTTGCACATCTGTGTCAGCAATGGGTGCACCTTAAAGTAGTAAATGCTTTCATTAGAATGCAATGTCCACAATTATTTGGACATGTAGGGTATTAAGTTGAAACAACTTTATATAAAATTCTCAAGCAAGGAAGCAAATGCCAGTTTGTGAGGCAACCTGTAATTTTTTCTCACCCCTTATAGAAGGCTGTAGGTCCTTCCTGGGTCAGCATGGTAGCAGCACAGTTGATGGCATTGCTGTACTGGCCGGGACAGGAGTTCATGAAGCGAGTCTTCACCACGTCCACCGGAGAGGCCACGATGGTGGTGCAGAACCCGGCTCCAAACGCAGCCGTGAAGTGGCAGGGCAGGTTGTCTGAGGGGAAGTTTGTGAATGGCACAGTATCAGACACCATCTTCTGGAAGGCAGTGTAAATAAGCCACCTATATTAGAACCATTTTTAAAGTCATACCTGTCATAAGATTGTACTTCAGTATCAGCTCCTTGATGACGTCGTAGGTGACCAGCTCAGCACAGTTCACAATAGCGTTTCGGGTGATGTTTGGCAGGCAGCCTGTAACACATGAATATGTATAGTAAAATATACATTGGATCCCATTTAGCTGCCTGCCGAAGGTTAATGCTAGGCAGCGTAACTCACCTTTCCACAGGCCTTTTACACCTTCATCACGAGCAATGGTCCGGTAGGCGTCCAGTGTGCTGTTGTATCGCTTTGCGCCATCGGCCAAACGTACTTGGGCCTGGAAGCGCACCTTCACGACATCCGTTGGCTGCGCTAACGCTACAGCCATGGCCCCTGTCGTGCAACCCGCCAGCAACCGGCTCACAATGCTTGCATCTGGACAAAAGGTACAAACAACATGCTGACCACTCTAGTCTTCACGAAACGGGAACCATTCTAGTGTTAAAGTCCTCATTAACAACCACTCACTCTCAGACCCTCTGGTGTAGAACTGCTTCATGGAGTCGTAGAGGCCAATACGCACCGAGGCAAAGCTCATTTGTCTCTGCAGTCCGGCCACCAGACCATTGTACAAACTCCTAGGCCCCTCAGTGCGCACCATAGTGTTGATGGTGCCAAAAACACCCCGATATCTCACCTCCATTGCTCCTTCGACTGGCTTGGACTCTCCCTGGATCTGAGAAAGCAAAACAACCAAAAGGCAAAGCTGATGAGATGCACTACCAAGAGCTAATCAGTCCGTTATTAGTTTATTCATTTAATTACCCTGAAGAAGGGCAGCTGGTTCTCACCTGAAGCCTCACTTTGGCTGTATCTAGGGGAAAGGTCATCAAGTCAGCGATACAAGCCGCTGCTCCAGCGCCAAAGATCTTCACTGTGGCTGTAGGAGGCACGTCTGTGGGCTTCAGTCCAACCATCTCCGCTTCTTCGGTGAGCGGGTCAGGGGCGATATCTTATATCTGTTTCTTTTTTGGAGAGCTTATTTTAGGATATCTTGTGTAAAAACCTGCAGGAGGTACAGGACAGATACGTCAGAACTGACAGGATAAGAGAGAACAGCATTAATAGCATATTTATAGCCCTGAAGAAGACAAGTTGTCCCAGGCTAAATACAGGTTTGCCTTAGATATTGTTTTTAATGTGTGACTTGCATGACAGGTATGGCACTAGAGACCCAGAATAGGGTCTATAAAAGGTTGGCATGTACCTCAGGTTTCTTCCACTGGGATTCTTCTGTGTTGCGCCAGTCGTTTTCCAGCTTCAGAGTGTTTGGCCATAAAAACGTATGGAACAAAATCCCAATGGAGCATACCACTGTATAAGGAAAAGAGAATGCTTCTAAATGACAGCCGACAGCCCCCTGACTCTGAAGTTCACTCTGAAAAATGAATATGCTTCAAATGGTTCTTTGAGCGATGCTGTAGAAGAAGAACCACCTTTGGTCCCATAAAGAACCATGTGTGTGTAGAGTGTAAAGAATCTCTATTAGAAAGTGTTTCTTCTATGGCATCGCTCAGAGAACCTTCTGAAGCACCTTCTGAAATGCTTGACCACTAAATGAACCAAAATGCAAGAGCAAGTGAACCAATTTTCCCACAGTTTTTTTTATTTACCTTGTCATAAAATTTTCCCACTTCAAAATCCGTCTGGAAAACGAAGGAACGGTTAGTCTAGATTTTTCCCAGGAAGTATTCCAAAGCGCCCCTAGCTGAGGTTACACACTTCTGGCGGGTTGACACACGACTCCTCCAATTTATAGGAGTATGCCAGTGGCAGACGCTCAGGTTGTTCTCGTTGTCCTGATTTGCTCTAAGATTAACTCAGCTGTGTACGTCATGTCAGAGTAGGCCTGGCTGTTTACTGGCTCACATGCTCACAACATGTCGAGCCGGCTGCTGGTGTTTCCATGTTCTCTTGACATGATCTATATTGTTTTGATGTGTTGATTCACGCGTCGTTCTCTCAGGCACTTGTTATTTAGGCTCCCAAATTGGATGGAATGGGGATAAGGCAGCCTTTCCTGAACGAATGACATATTGTGTGGAGGGGTACATGTGGGATGTTCTGAGGGCCAATTAGACTTTTATTATTATATGATTTTTTAGGTTGTGTTGATTCACTGGATTATTTACCATGGATTAACATGAGGTGGAGAGGCACATGCAGGGTGTTATACTTATTTATTTTCAGATTTATCACTGTTTTACCATCATCCACATGTCAGCTAAAAACTCATAAACTGATAAGTTTAGGTTCACTGGTAGATTTGTGTAGTAAATAAAATGGCTATATTTGTGTTGGGAGTTAACACCTGGTTCCATTCACTACTACTGTAACAAAATCGTATGTTTTTTTTTAAGTTTGTATGTTTCTCTACAAGGCACCATTTCCTACCAAACCCAATGTCTAATTGACTTTGTTTACACCCTATTTGCTTAAGAAGAAATTTGAATAATTAGTGAAATTCCCCTTTAATACTTTTACATTATGTGTATGTATAATAATAAGCACAAGTCAATCTTTCATATTCTACCTTTAGCAATTACTGTCTTGATATAGTGGATTTTATTAATGTGGACATTTAAATCAATTGAAGCCCTCACTTTTTTTTCTTTCTATTTAATAAGGAACACCGTGTCACTCTTTCAGTGCTATACCTGGAGAGGCGCCAGGGGCTGAATATAACACCAAGCTCTGAAGACTGAGCTCTGATTGGCTGGTAGGTTTGCAGTGGCCTGTTTACCTGTCCCATCCAGGAGGGGGCTTGACCTGGCTGCTTCAATAGGAGCCTGTTAGAAAGGGGTGGGGCTTTTTTGGTGTTGTTTTTTTTTCTTTCAGTTTCTCGTCCTCAGTGGCAGGGGCAGGTGATTACTGTCAATATAACTGCAGTGAAGCTCCTAAATGCTTTCAATAATTTTGCATACAAACATTCCATTAAGAGCACTTTGTCTGCACTGTGTCTGAAATGTAAAAAATGCTTCATCTGCGTTCATTCTGTGTTTAGAATCACTTTTAATGTTAATATTTTTTTTGATACAGTAACAACTTAAACAATGCACATTTAAATCACCTAAATTAGTTTCAGTTAATATTTCAGTATTTTAAGAAGATATTCACAGATTAATAATATTCTACAATTATCCATTTATTAGAACTTCCATCTGCCTGGAGATGTGATTAAAAAAGAGTGAGTTATGGATGGTTTTGGATGTAAACAGTGGCCTGCAAATGTTTGAAAGCTTTGCAGTTTGCATCACCAGGCCTTTCCTAACAATGACTGTGAACAGGTCATAGCCGTAACATGCTGATTAAGGTCTGAGACCTTGGTAAATATTGAGAACTCAAATCTATTGGGGTGTCCAAACTTTTGCATGAAACTCCACTTTACTTTTTTCCACTCTGAAGTTGTACAAAGCAAAAATAATACATAATAATAACAGAAATTTGACCACGTTTGCATGCCACTACAATTGATACTACTTATTATGTAATATTATATATATAGAGAGAGAGATATATGTATATATATATATATATATATATATATATATATATATATATATATATATATATATATATATATATATATATAATAAATTCCCAACTTAACTTTAACCACTACCAGTATCTTCATATTATTTGTAAATGACAGCTAACATCCACGGTATTGATTGAGACTGCCTCTGTGACTTTATCTAATGATAAAGTTATGCCTGCCTTTGTGGAGCTCAGTCTGATCATGCTGCTGATCATGCAGCTCAGTAAAGTGGAGTGGAAACTGTCAGCACCGATCCGTTTTCTTTCCTCAACCTCATGCCTCTCCTTAAAGCCATAAACGTTGAGTAACACCTCAGTCCCGGGAAAGCAGTGCATGTTAGCCAATCCATAGAAGGCATAGGGGTGGGTGTGCATGCAAGGCATCTGCATGCAATCTATCAGGGCTCTAGGCAGTCTGGATCTGTCTGGTTCAGTGGAGAGAGTTTGAAATAAGCACTGAAGTGACTGCCCACCATGTCCGAGTTCAGAGTGTTCTGCTTTCTCTCCTGACTGCGTCACAACTCACCCAGACTCAGCACTCTCACACAGACTGCTGACTGCTGGGATGCTTTCGTCCTCTTATCAGAAAGCTGGTTGGCAGCTCTAGTTGCCAGCTGAAAACACCTTCAGGAACAAAAACATGGTCAAAAGGAAAACATGTGTTCCTTATGAATACCTGAACTTTAAAAAACAATGGCTTCTTAAATGTGGCGCCATAAAACATTCATACTTTGAAGAACTGTATTAGCAAGAACATTTACATGATATGTAGGTTCTGTAAAGATTTCTCCTAGGAACAATTATCATTCTCATGAATAAAGGATTTCATGTCACACACTGTTAATTCGTTTTGTTTTTATTTGTTTGTTTGTCAAACTATTTTTCTCCCATTTGTCAACCTACCAATCCGTAGCTCCTGCTAGCACTAGCTGTACCCTATAGCAAAGCCAACACTGTGAGGGTAAGGCCTTAACACGTCAACTGCGATACCTGTGAAGCCAGCCACAGCCTCTTTTCAACCTCCTGCCCATGCGGCATTGCTGGGCAGCCGACACGCTCTGAGGAAAGTGCCGGGTCCCCAGCTCAGAAGCCTGTGCTGGCAAACATCGCTTAAGAGTCAGTTGTGCTCTCTCGGACTCTGGTTGCTGATGGCAAAGCGACAAGGCTCGGGATTCGAACTTGCGACCCCCAGCCCTCAGTAAATGATTATTCTCAGGATCTCATAGACTTGGCTTATTACTCACTCGCTCATTCACATTTAGCAGGTTTTTGGCACTTAAAAGCTAATCAAGGTCAGAGACCTTGGTAAAAGGTGAGTGCTTAAATCTCTTGCGGTGTCCAAAAAGCTACTGCTTTTCCTTTTGTTCACTACTTAACATTGTACAAAACTGCTGTTGGTACTCAAATAGTTTTAATGCTTCACATCAATGACACTGTGTGTCCTTATTTAAACTGTAAGACCTCCACAGATACTTGGAATCTGTCAAAAAGATAGGTAGATCATTTAAGGTCAATAAATGACTGGAATTGTTACTAATAGAGACCAAACCAGGGGTGGTCACTATCTTCTGAGATTACTATTTTCAATTAGAAATGTAATTCAGTAAAATAAGTATTTAATTTAAGTATATTATCGGAGTACAGTTACAAAGCACTGGTGCTTACTGATTTTATAGATCAGTGAAGATAGTGTGTGAACATGTGATGATTTTTTTAAGATTGAGGCTAACTTACCCAAAGATCGCCACAAGCTTGGTGAAGTGAAGCACATAGCAAGAGGCTTTTATGTCCACATGACCTTTTCGCTCTGGACCTGAATAGAAGCACAAATTAATGTTATGTAACATGGGGGGGGGGGGGGGGGTAGTAGGTAAAAGAGAAGTGATCTTCTCATAGTGAAAAAGGTAAACAGTGATTTGCAATACATCCTACTTCCATGCAAAGCATTGCTCAAACGTCTTTTTCTGGAATGGTCACTGATATACACAGAAAGCAGACCGCTCAGAGTGTCCATCTGTATTTCGTAGGTCCACCCCTGCCCTAATAGCTGCCTTTCATAACAAGATCTAAAGGAACTCCTTCCCACTCACTCATTACTGCTGTCCACCGACCTGCTGTTTTCCAAGAGCTCACATTTCCCAACACAGCCCCACAAGATCTCTCTGGTGTTTAAATCTACACCATCTAAACCTTCTTCTTCCTCAATCTGCCCCATCACTTGATGCGCGGAGTGGCATCTTGCATGGCCTTGTTGGCAGGTCAAGTCATTTTTCTGTGGTTATCCCTTCAAACACCAGCGTCCTCTTTCAGTAACTTGCAAATTAGCTATAGGTAAAGCAACCCTGCATACACTCCAGACTGAACCCCTTGAACTTGTATTTGACAAAGTAGCAGCAGCCAGCTAGAACCAGTTTCCAGGCACATCTCGTGACCTTTCGGTTCTCCAAAGAGGTAAACAAGCTCCCAACGTACTCACCCTCCAGGCTCCTCCCTCAGCTCGCACAGTGAAACCAGATCCAGGTATGTCTGTATGACACAGACAAGCATCTATGTGTTAGCTGCAGGCAACAGCTGGGACCTGCCTTTCTTGTAAACTCTGAAGGAAAAAAAATCCCTGAAAAGTCCCATCAAGACCAGCCAAAGTATGTTCTCTATGTGGTGCTTGTATCTGCCTTATGTAATTATCTGCCCTGCTTAATAATACTTGTCATTTGCAGCACTCACTTAGTTCTGAATTATAAAGTCAATTATTAATTCTAACTCTAATTATTCTAAAAAGAAATTATTCTAATTCTAAAGGAAACATATCCCTTGTGTGTGTGAACATACTTGGCTAATAAATCTGATTCTGACGACCCAAAATGAGCATTCGTTTTCATCCCATACTTCTCAAGAACCTTCATCATCCAAATTAGATCCATTTCCTAGGTCAGTGGTGGTGAACCGAGGGCCTTACCCTGTTCTAACACACCGACTAAACCTGACAATCAACAGGTGAGTTGAAACCTGCAGAAATCAGGCCCTCAAACAAGGATGTTCCCTGTACCTGCCGAAAGGAGTTTTATTATCATTTACAAGACATGCAGTTCACACCATCGTTGGCATGCAATATGCATATTTTTATTCCAAGTCATTTCAGAGCATTTCTATTGGTCCATTCAGCATGAAATTCTGACAAAATGGGACTATGGCACTGCCACTATCATTCGAAGGCCACTATGATGGTTCGCATCCAGGGTCATGCTGCTTGCTCATTTCCGAGCCACTGCTTTCCATTCACAAGTAACACCATATGCGTAGACCTGGAGGGGCTGATAGCTGTGTTCTCCAAAAACTGGTCTCCATTTGACTGACCCGTGATGTTCCTTTCCAACTTTGTTGGCCTCTCTTGCCATTGTAAATGCCCAAGCTACCTTATGCCAGCCAGACCTAGAATGCCTTTGCTGGACTTAGGCCACTGCTTCGTCAGCTGAATGTAAAAGGTGACCCAGCTCTTAAACATATACATAACAGTCATTGACACACTGCATATTCAGACAAAAATAGAAGAGCAGCTGGTGGTGAGCTTTGAAGTGCCAATGTTCCATAAACGTAGCTTCACTTGTTCTCATTGAACGCTACAGGCTCACCCTCTGTGCTAGGTAGAAATGAGTGTGATTGGGCCAAACAACAGACTTGAAGACAATATATGATAGGAGACACATGGAGCAACAACTTCAGTTAGTGCTTCAACATTATTAGCTAAACAAATAGTCACTTTGTGAGTTTAAGGTGATAGTAACTTGACAGTCTCCTAAAGATGGAGTTGAACGAGGATGATTGGACTAAACAATGAATGAGCAGGAGTCCCAATACTTTTGTCCATTATGTGTGCTTGGATGTTTTAGAGGAGAAACCTGAGCTGCATGATCCTTGTCAGGTTTGCAACCTTAGAATGATACCTGGTCACTTCAGCTACACCAAGGCTTAGGTATAATGACCAGGGAGTTCTCAGATGAGATGATGAGATCACTGACAGTTGCAAGATCACTGGGAGTAGCAGTAATGAGGATTGGATGAGAACTCCTGCTCTCAGGAAGGCTCAAATGTGGTGTGGAAATCCACACTTCCAACCTATTAGTGAGAAAATCAGCTCCTCACCCATTACCAACTCAAATGTCTTATCCCCACCGACCTTAGGAAGGGTTGAACCGGCTGTTTGGTGTCCAGTACTGTAGGTTTTGTATGTTTCCAACATTACTGAGATTTTAGATGAACGTAGAGTGAGTAGGAGTGGTTCTGAAAGTGGACATCTCACAAAGAAACACTGAGCTAAGTGGGCTGAAGGACAGGGTGCTTGGTTTGGCTTCTCACAGCTGTCATCCTGAATGTTTTAAGTCACCTGTAGGATGGTTATGAGGTTTTAAGGTTGACTTCTGAACTTTCCATATCCTAACCTGTTTGGCATTTGCATTCAGAAGATGACACTGTATCTCGTGGTTCTGGGCAGAGCCAAGTTGTCTGGCATGCCCAGGCCCTGACCCCAATTCCAGGACAAGCTATGACCACCAGATAGTTTTACATGCCACGTGTGAACTGGTTACTTATACAGTTATGACCCATCACCTAGTTTGTGGATGACTTCTTATGGAATGAGTGGACAAACAAATACCAAGATATTTCATTTATTCCAACTTTGGCCTGCTGAAAACATAGAGCCCTATTTAAGCGATCTTTAGGAGAGCTGTCAACCGTGCACCGCTTGGAAATCGCAGTGACGGGAAAAGTATGAGCAAATGAGCACAAGGCATGGCCTCTTAATTAATCATGGGTGTGTTTTGGGTGTACTGTGCAATAAACCAATCAGTGTGTCACTCGCCATTCCCTTTAAGAGCCAGATGCGGTCTGATTTTGGTGGACTGCTATTTCAATGGTGCATTGCACACAGTCTGGGAAGGCTTGCTCAAGCGGTGGAGCGCCTCACCTCTAGAATAATGTTATTTGATTTTGTATTCTGTTTAATGGTTATGTAAAAGTTTGCATAGCTGTCAACCGGCACGCGCTATGGGTTTGTGCACTGCTGGGTGTCCATGTGTGCGTAAAAAGCAGGGGTGTACGTACCTGTGTTGACTGCATTCACAGCCAAGATTGCAAGATAGCAATGGACTGTTGGCGTGTGCATAGGTTGTTTTCAGTCAGTGGCGCACCTGTGTTTTCCATTGCCAAGACAGCAATACACCAGGAATTTACCTGAACACACCTCATTCGAGACTACCATGCCCATCGGCGCATGCATGAAAACTGTTGGTGGGGTGTAAAATAGCAATGAACATCGCATTGCACCTTGCGCAGGGTGTAAGATAGGGCTCATAATGGAGCGGTATATTGCATACCTGGCTCTGAAATAAAATAGACATAGTAAAAAGGTATGGAACATTAACACATACTTTGCAGATTTCTTGCTGCACTGGGAAGAAATACAGAGACAGTATTCCTGGAACTTGCATGTGGAGGAGAGCTAAATATGGGCCTTGGTGCGATGCTTTAAGGTCAGGTTTGCTTTTAGCTTGAGCTGCTAACACAGAGCTTAGCAGAGAAAGTGATGACAGCGGTCTACTCTTGAGCTTCTTTGCTATTATGTCTACAGGACAGCCACTTACCTCGCAGTCTACAAGATCTCTCATCCTGTGGCTCTTTCTTACTGAGTTCTCTTGAATCAGATAGTGTCGATATGCTGGAGCCAGAAAGAGAGAGAGAGAGATCATCAGACCAGTGTTGCCACTGTCACAGCAAATACAATTACAGTGTGTTGATTTGATATGGGTACAGCCATTCTACTGAGAACTCCTGGTTCCTGGGATTGAAGAGGAGGGCAGCTCCGTTTGGGATCCGAGGGGCGAACAAGTCGGCACGCTCAAAGGAAAGCCCCAGGTCCCCAGCTCCGCCACACCACACAACAGACGCCTGTACCAGCCAACATCGCTTTATAAGGGATGAGAGAGATAAATGCCATCTATGCACCCGGCCAGTTGTGCTCTCTCAGACTCTGGCTGCTGATGGCAAAGTGGCATGGCTTGGAATGCAGCTGATTATTCTTACTGTAGTCAGAGAAAGAGGTGACATTAGGTTTTCTAAGATTTTCTAACCATGACATGTTTGAACTCAACCTACCTTTGCTTTTAGAACAACTTCAGTGCGCCGATCTGGGTCATCCTCGTTGAGATGCTGCAGCAGCTGGAGTTTGTAAGGGTGCCATTTGTGAGTAGCTAGTATCCACCGAAGGGATGTTTGAACGATGCCACTCTCCAGTGACATGCGGCGAGTGCTACGCTGTAGGCTCTTGCTGAATGAAGCTAGGACAGCCACTGATGTTTCTTCATTAGTTACAGTTTTCATGCGTCCACATTTTGGCAAATCCAACACTGAACCAGTTTCACGAAACTTGGCAAGCAGTTTGCTAACTGCAGTATGAGAGATGGGTGGTCTTGTAGGGTGTCTTCCATTGAAATCTGCTGCAGGAACCCAGGTACTGCGTTCACCAGACATCAACACAATTTCTATCCACTCCTCACGTGTTAACCTCTGCGGCATGTCAATGGCTGTAAACAAAGAGAAGCTTGTAAATAACTAATGAAAGAGTTACATTAAAACCAAGCACACCATTGTTTTTCTTGTGCAATTCTCAATAAGTTTGATGTGTCACATGACCCTCTTCCCATTGAAAAAACTAAAGTTCAAAATGGCCACCATGGTCACCACCCATCTTGAAAAGTTTTTCCCCTCCCATATACTAATGTGCCACAAACAGAAAGTTAATATCACCAACCATTCCCATTTTATTTAGGTGTATCCATATAAATGGCCCACCCTGTATAATAATGTATTGTTAGTCTACAACCAGAAGGTCATGGGTTCAAATCTGAGGACTGGTTAGGTATTCTTGTAGTTTATATTAGATCATTATCATTATCTCATTTCTCTCATCTCATTTCTCTTATCTAATTTATGCTTAATGCTAAACAAAAACGTTCTGATGCCCAGATTTGGTTTCAAGAATGTTCTGAATGGAGGGAGGTTCAATTTCCCCCTCAGGCTCAGCTTTGACTCAGCAGTAAGGGTGCTATTGCTGTTGCAGCTGTTCTCCAAAGCCCTGTGAGTTCACTTACCAAACAAACAAGCAGCATATACTCATAGCCATGCTTGCGCCCCTTGTTTGAAAAAATAAAAAGCTTAGTCACTGTTGCTTTTTCAGCCTGGGTTTACAAGAAGAAACTGAGGTGAGGTCTGTGCATTCAGCCGTTGCATAATTAATTTATATACATTAATCCTGAATACTTCAAATACTGACTGAATCACATGAGAGCAAAACACTTATTCATTAGCTTACAGAATCTATATCATACAGATTCAGAGCAACTGTGAAGAATGTAAATCGGTAATGGTCCAAATGTCCAATGCTGTTCACATATTTGGGTTATTAACAGGAGTTCATGTTCCTGCTTTAGTAAGTGTTGTTTTGGCTCTATGCTACACTTCATGTAGAGCCACATAGACACTACGCCCCATGTCTAACCTTTGACATCCGAATTTGGAACTTGGAAATGATTTCACTGGTTAAAAACTAACAGCATGTTAGCATGTAGTGTTTACTTTACACACATGACTTTTCACCGGACAGTTAATACTTAATATAAATTGCATTCCAATTGTTGAATACTTTCATACTTCTGTACTGTATTCTGTATAGTGTGTCTATGTGCAGATATATCAGAGCATTAAGACCACCCCTGGTATGGAATGAACCCGGCCTGTAACAACCTCATCATTAGGTAATATTGCCTCTTGGTCATAGGACAACCAAAATTCCAATCATGTTCCCATATCCATTTCTGACAGTAGAACAAATCATAGATTTTAGTGCATTTTGATGTTGTGGGCACCAAAGAAATAGGTTGCAATAGGTCACAACATTGTCATAATGTAATCATACATGCTGTGATGCTGCATGTATAAGTAAGCGAGCACACCAGTCAGTTGTAACAGAGTGCAAAACGATCCTCATGTGCAAAGGACAAGAAAGGGCATAATAATAGGACACTAGGCGAAGGATGGTAGCATCTTGGTGGTTGGTGTGGCGCAACAGATAACACCACTACCTGTTACTTAGCTACAACACCATGTGGGAGACTGGGGTTCGATTCCCGGTCTGGGTGACTGTGCTGCGCTACACCAATAAGAGTCCTTGGGCCAGACTCCTAACACTACATTGGCCCACCTCTGTGATATGAATAACCTTGTATGTCGCTCTGGATAAGAGCGTCTGCTAAATGCCATAAATGTAAATGTAAATCTTGGTAACCGCTAACTTTGTGGGATGTTGTTGAGCCGTTGCAGTGACGGTGTACCGAGAATGGACTTCTTGCACATTGAGTTTCTCCCAGTGAAGTACAGTGGTGCACCATGGGCCACTGATGCCAGAAGAGAATGACGACTTTGGTGACTTGAGGCTGTTAACCTCTACAATGAACACCTTCCATCACCCAATACAGTCCCTGCCACAACATCTCACTAGTGTCATCCAAGCCAGGGGTGGTTATTCCTACTGTAGGTATTATTTTATCTTATTTTATTGTCACTTGGCATTTAGCATTTGCTATGATATTATGTCTCATACATTCTGTATTCATTACTCTTCACTATTCATTACTACCTTATTGTTTCATGTAAGCCAAGACTACTGCTAGCTGAACAGTGTATGACTGTATGTATGACAAATAAACTTTTGAGTTAATTTAAAGGCTCTTGGCAGATCCGAATGAGCACCCAAGTACTCAATATCATACAGCATATTTAGCATTATTAACCATTATTTGTATGATCTGGTTAAAAAAATATACAGTAGTATATATTTTTAATGCATAAATAGCGCACAGCAGTGACGGCGCAAATGGACTGAAATCAGCCACTTTAGACGTCATTTGTCTGATCCTAATAAGCCAAGCATATTGTCAGCGGTAATATTCCCAGCAGTACTATTCTAACACATTTCAGATCATTCACCAAACTTGATCACATGTCGTACCTTCCTGGTCTAGTAATCTCTTTTCTATTATCGTCAAGTAATTTAAAATATTACCATATGAGCTTTTTTAGCTTTTGTGGCCACTGGGAAGTTGAAGTTGACTAATAAGAGCAAGTTACCCAAGATATGTGAATCTGCTCATGACTCAAAACATACAAGCTCAGCAGTCAAGCAGGCAGGGTGGAGGTAGTTTCATGGCTTGGACTTCAATGGCTATTTCTAGAACTGGCTCACTAATCTTTATTAAAGTAACTCATAATGGCAGCAGCAGAATATATTCAGAAGTCTATAGAAACATTATTTCCGGCCAGTTTACAGAGAAATTAATACCAAGGTGATGAATGAGTACTCAAGTCTTCTCATTCAGGCCAGTCTTATACATACTGTACCAGTGGGTGATATTTCCACTACGACAGAAAAAGACATGGTGCTCTCTACACGTCAGCCACAGCCACCACAACGTTCAGTTCCTGTCATATCAACATCTGCAAGCTGCTTCTCTTTTTATATCTAATGTAAGCACAGTTCTAACAAAACATCAACAATGTAAACAATCATGTATACAAAAATATTTAGCACCTCTTGTGTAAAAAAATCACCTCTTTTTGGACAGAAAGTAAAGCCTGAAAGTGGCATGAAGAGCAAAGTGACTGCTGCTAGTAACTTATTAGAGTGTCAAATATGTGTTTTGCCTGCATATGTATTTACTGGGTAATAGACACTGCCCCCAAGTGGACATGTGGGAATGGTGTAGAATGGAGTCCTTTAGTCAAGTGTTTCCCATCTGCAGCTGCAGACCACAGGATTGGAGTTGGGACACAAAACTCAGTTTATAAATGAAATCAAATAAATAAAACAAACAAAAACTCATCCTAAATCCGATGCTGTATCTGACATTAACCCCTTAATGCAGCAAGGCTTATTACACACTAAAGTGTACTATTCAATAACTACAGGGGTTTCTGTACAAACATATGGGGCTATTCTTTCTTAATAGAAGCTTGTAATGACACCTTCTGCTCATTGACGGGCCCTATGCTGTTTAACAGGTTTAAGGGCACACTGGTGACAGTCTGCAGCTCGTAGGACATCACTGAAGGTTTGACCCCTTCACTCTTGTCACTACATCTATTAAAAATAATTAAAATAATGATAATTTAACTGTTTAAATATTTAAAAGCATTGACAGACATGCAGCTCAAATACAATTTTGTGGCATGTCTGATTTGAGTTGTACAGATTTTCTGGAGTCTGTAAAATCTGACTTTTTTAACCATGCAAATTAGATAGATCTGGTCATGTATAACTTAAAATCTGAATACTAAAAAAAAAACACTTTTAAAAATCAGTTCAGATTTGTCCTGCAGTGTAAACAAGGCCTATGGGCCCATATGAGGGACCATACTTCAACTTCAACTCCTCCCACATATTACTATATAACTTACACATTGGGGGTCTCTGGTAGGTTAAAGCTATGGGACTGTCAGCAGTAAGCCTGCCAACCTAAAGGTGGTGAGTTTGAATCCCAGGAAAATGGATTTGTGTCACAACCCATTTTTCCAAGTGGTGCTGCTCTGTCGGTGATGCTGTACTGCTCCTAGACTGAGTAGAATTTAGTTGTTTCATACTATTCAATGAGAGTCTAAATAATAAGCAGGTTAACAAGTTAATATAATGCTCTGTGTGTTAATAACACAGATTGAATGTTAGACTAACACACTTGGTATTCACATATGGTTTAAATGAAAATAATCAAATAATCTACCTTTCACAGAGAACACCTAATAAGTAAGTCTATATAGTTAACAAATATTCACATACCAAAATACTCTTTTTAATGAAACAACAATGTAATGGTATTTGCACTTATTTCCATAAGTGCATATGTTCAATGTTCAACTACATTAACTAGTCTGTTAGAAGCAATACCATTTCCATGACTAGTGGGATTATGAAGAGCTATGGGTGTGAAGTACTACAAAATGATTAACTAAAGCTTCTCTTTTGACAGAAATAAGGTCTAAATCTGATCTCCAAACTGTATTAAGTCCTGATTTACAACTGTTTAATCATTACACTATTACTAATGTTGAATAAACTGTTATTTCCAAGAGGTTTTAGACACTGGTGTGATGGCAATTCTGTTTTGCATTAGTGCATTTGTTCACTCTTCGTCTGCATTATTCTGTCTGAGGAAATACATGGGCTTTTATTTACCCATTTTAATCACTAGGCTGATTATAAAGAGGCACTGTAATGAAATTCTTCTTTTTTGACAGAGATGTGACTAGAAATGTGATCTTTGGATCGTTTTCAGAACTATCTGATCGGTAGTGTTATATTAGTAATAAGTTATATTAGTAAAAAGTTAAATAATGTTAAGTATTGCAGTAAAAGTGTGCAAAGAGTAGCAAAATTGTGCTCATTTTTAGGAAGCATTAATCTAAATGTAAATTTAAAAATACATGGGTTTTATTCAACCTTTTCATCACTTTATTAAGAGCTATTGGCATGAAATTCTGCAAAATATTAACTGACACTATATTAGGTATATTAACTTTTGACAGAGATGTGACTAGAAATGTGATCTCTGGGGCTTTTCTTTAGGACTATATAAGTAGTAAAGTTAAATAATGTAAAATAGAAGCATTGCAGTGGAAGTATGCAGTGACTGGCTAAAGACGGTGCTCGTTTTAAGAAGCTATAGCTAAGTATACTATATATATATATATATATATATATATATATATATATAGAGAGAGAGAGAGAGAGAGAGAGATAGATAGAGAGAGAGAGATAGATAGAGATAGAGAGAGAGAGAGAGAGAGAGGGAGAGAGATAGATAGATAGAGAGATAGATAGAGAGAGAGAGAGGGAGAGAGAGAGAGAGAGAGAGGGAGAGAGAGAGATAGAGAGAGAGGGAGAGAGAGAGATAGATAGATAGAGAGAGATAGATAGAGAGATAGAGAGAGAGATAGATAGAGAGAGAGGGAGAGAGAGAGAGATAGAGAGATAGATAGATAGAGAGAGATAGAGAGATAGAGAGAGATAGATAGATAGAGAGAGAGGGAGAGAGAGAGAGATAGAGAGAGAGAGAGGGAGAGAGAGAGAGATAGAGAGAGAGGGAGAGAGAGATAGATAGATAGAGAGAGATAGATAGAGAGAGAGGGAGAGAGAGAGAGATAGAGAGATAGATAGAGAGAGAGGGAGAGAGAGAGAGATAGAGAGAGAGGGAGAGAGAGATAGATAGAGAGAGAGGGAGAGAGAGAGAGATAGAGAGAGAGGGAGAGAGAGATAGATAGATAGAGAGAGATAGATAGAGAGATAGAGAGAGAGATAGATAGAGAGAGAGGGAGAGAGAGAGAGATAGAGAGATAGATAGATAGAGAGAGATAAGAGAGATAGAGAGAGATAGATAGATAGATAGAGAGAGAGGGAGAGAGAGAGAGATAGAGAGAGAGGGAGAGAGAGATAGATAGATAGAGAGATAGATAGAGAGATAGAGAGAGAGATAGATAGAGAGGGAGAGAGAGATAGATAGATATAGATAGAGAGATAGATAGAGAGAGAGAGGGAGAGAGATAGAGAGATAGATAGAGAGATAGATAGAGAGAGAGATAGATAGAGAGATAGATAGAGAGATAGAGAGATAGATAGAGATAGAGAGAGATAGAGATAGATAGAGAGATAGAGATAGATAGAGAGATAGATAGAGAGATAGAGAGAGATAGATAGAGAGATAGATAGATAGAGAGAGAGATAGAGAGATAGATAGATAGAGAGATAGAGAGAGATAGATAGAGAGATAGATAGATAGATAGAGAGAGATAGATAGATAGAGAGAGAGAGATAGAGAGAGATAGATAGAGAGATAGATAGATAGATAGAGAGAGATAGATAGATAGAGAGAGAGAGATAGAGAGAGATAGAGAGATAGATAGAGAGAGATAGATAGAGAGAGGGAGAGAGAGAGATAGATAGAGATAGATAGAGAGAGATAGAGATAGAGAGGGAGAGAGAGAGGGAGAGAGAGATAGATAGAGAGAGGGAGAGAGAGAGATAGATAGAGATAGATAGAGAGAGATAGAGATAGAGAGAGAGAGAGAGAGAGAGAGAGATAGAGATAGATAGTATAGGTTTAAAATTCTGCTAATAACTAAAAATCCACTTTGACAGAAATATGTCTAGAAGCTTTGACTGGATATGAATGGCAATTCGTATCCAGAACAAACTGAACAGTTGTTAGCATAAAAATAACACGTAAAAATCTGTGTTTTTAATAAACACCGATGGAAAGGTAGCTGGAGTTAGCCAGATAGCTAACGTCAACTCTATTCGTGCTGTTTCCAATTTCCATTACTGAACCTGTTCCCTTCATTAATTAGTCTGTCTGGAGGAAAACACGGCTCTTATCCAGCCTTTTCGTCGCTCTGAGGGTTATAAAGAGATATGTGCGTGAGAGTCTGTCAAAATACCAAACTAGCCCCCTGTTTTTACACAAATATGATCAGGAATTTGCTCTCCGGCTCATTTTCAGTCGCTCGTTTGTTTACATTAGTCATTAGTGCCGCAAAGACCTCTGGGCCACTAGGCTCATTGGCGCTGTGGATTGTGGGGAGTCATTGGTCCTCCACCCGTCCATCGTAGACATGGCTGCCTCGGCGGCAGCGGCGGGTTCTTCCCCCGGGTTGTGCCCCAGCTTCGCCGTGATCTGCTCCTTTCTAGAGCGCTACGGAGCTCTGCTGGATCTACCGGAGCTTACGTTCCCCCAGCTGGAGCGATATCTGGAGGAAACGACGGCAGGTGGGAGATTTTTCCCGAGGAAAGGCGCGATGTGGGAGGGAAGCTCTCTCCACACCTCCATTGCCGGAGCGCTGGCTGGCGGTTGTGTTATTGTGTGCTCCGGCGCGCTCCTGGTCGACACACGCGCGCGCGTCTGCTGGCTTTCCGGTGCTCCCGGGGCGGTTAAAGCCGCTGTAGTTTAGGAGAGGTTTGGTTTGAGACGCTGCTGTGCGGCGGGGAGGGTTTAAACACCTCCGCGGTGTGAGGGAAGCAGCCGTGCGGTCGTGCTGCTGCTGCTGCTGCTGCTGCTGCTGCTGCTGTTGTGTTATTGTGTGCCTCCGGACGCCTGAACTCGACACAAACAGTCGTTTTACTCCCCCAGAAGCCGCATAACGGCTCAAAACTTGAGGCTGTCGTAGTTTTCTAGTCCTGCTAACTTCGGTTTGCCCTTAAAACGCCGTCTCTGCCTGCAAATTCGTGCTTTGTGCGACGAGGGTTGGAGGTTTATCCCGGGTCTGGCTTTATCTGCCCAGAAAGAGGAGGAAAACGGCAGCGTTTCAGGGCTCGGTGCTACGGGAAAGGCTAGCCCGTCCCCGAACCTGTCGTTTTAAGCTAGCCAGCGTCGTGGGTTTTGAGCAAACCGAGCTCGGAGTGCCCCCAGACCGAATCGCGCAGGGTTTATTTTCAGTTGAATAATAATTTGGCAGTGGAGCGGCTCTCGCTAACAGCCCCGCGCATGCGCAGTGCGCGCAAACTTCTCCGGACGAGAGCGCCTACTTAGCCCAGGAGGCTAGCGGTCTGCTGTGCCCCTGTATCGTATGCATGCATGTATGCATGTTCCTTTCTGAAGCTTTAATTAGGTCCAATTAGGTTAATTTAAGCTGTTTACTGTTTAATTACCTTTCCAAGTCTGTGCAAGTGAAAGGCTGAGACCGGAGAAGCCAAAGAGCTGCTAGCCTTGCTGATGCTAGCCACCACAGTTCATTATTCCCCAGTTCAGCAGCACGAGCTAATTGGACTGACTGATGGAGATCACAGCAGGAGGGCAGATAAACTACACAAACTGCACAATATGTAGTAAAGTAAAGATAACAGCAATAAAACAAACGTTTTGGGAAATTATAAAGGGGTATTTGATACTTTTTATAGTTTTTATAGTTAAAAAAAACCCTTCCAGAATTGTTTCTGCACTATTTCTTTTCAATAAGGATGATCTATAAATGATGGCATATAAATATCACAGTACTTTTGACAATACACAGTCTGGGTTCATTTTTATTTGTTTTTGCAAGCTTAATTTAACCCTGTTTTGCAATGTAGCTGAGCTGATGCACAAAATATGGTAAAATATAGAACTGAGTAATGAGAATATGTATACATTATAAAAGCATGTTAAATGTATAATTCAATGTAATTTTTTCATTTAAATAAGCCATAAATATTCATTTAAAATGTGTGTAAGATCTGTATATATGATACTGAAGCCTAATCATTATTAAAATATAAAAGTTGGGACTAAATTTAGTTTAGAAATTTAGTAGAAACGTAACATTTCTGCACAAGTGCAATTAAATGAGTAAAAATATAGATATTTCAGCACCCAGCACCCCCCCCTCCCTTAATAAATAAAAATCAGTTGAAAAAATTGGTCAAATGTTAATACTTATTATTATTATTATTATTATTTTTTTTTTTTTTTTTTTTTTGTAGATTAGATTAGTGTGATTTTATTTTTTGTAGATTAGATTAGTGTGATTTTTTTTTTTGTTTTTGTTTTTTTTGTTTTAAACAAGTATTTGTCAAAATTGTCAGAATATAGATTAGTAGTGGGCAATATGAATGTTTTATCGTATTGAGATTAATTTCATTATGGTAATACAGAATAGTGATTGATTTATTTGTTATTTATGTATTTATTGTTTGGGGGAGAATATTGTGGATATCGCCAGCATTCCCAGAATGCTGACCAACTGCATGTATGATCACAAGTAATTAAATGAAATTTACTGTACTAGTTATTGGATAGTATTTGGATACAGCTTGTGCATTTTATTTGACTGTCAAAATATTGCCACTAAACGCAGTGTTAAATTTATTGTGCATAAATATTTTTGCCATATTGCCCAGCCCTGATGCCGGTAATATTGTGCATCTCTAAAAAACGCAAATATATATATATATAATTTTTTTTAATTTATTTTTTTTAATTTTTTTTTTTTTTTTAATCATTACAGTTTTACCGTGATCTGTTTGTAATTTATTATGGTGAATACATTGTTATTCATAAACATTTACTTAACTTCGAAACTAGGGCTACATCTACCTGGATTAGCATTCTGTGTTTATTTCTGTATAATTATAACAAATGCAGTACAGCAATAAGCTGCGAATATATTTGGATTCAGCTTTGCAGCCTGTTCTGGAGTTTAGTAAACACATGATCAGATATCGGTCTATAATTCAGATCTAATTATCAATTCAATGCTGATCATTAAAAATGTAACTATCTGCATGTGATCACTTAGTGCTTCAATAAAACTCGAGTTCTGCTTGTTGTCTGAAGGTTTTTTTCTTCTTCTTTTTTTAGTGGTGTAGTCATTTAAAAAAAAATTGTTCATTTAAGCCTTTGCATAGTTTATAATCAATATTTAATTATTTAATGTAATTTGTGGTACATTAAATATTTATTTTAGTTTGAACCAATTAACAATTTTTACAGTGTAAAAAAAACAGCTAATGGTCAAACTGAATCTTTTTTTGATCTTTACTGTGAATTACACCAAACTAAGCTAACATGTGGCTGAATAAAAGACTGTCTGTTGATATTTCGGTCAGCTGAGCTCTCCTGAAACTCTTGTATCTCTTTTATGTTGCAGTGCCGAAGCTCTTGGTGGACCTCCATGTGAAGTTATTGAGGAAAATTGGCAAGTCTGTTTCTGCCGACCGATGGGAGAAGTACCTCGTGAAGGTAGGTGTATTGGTATTGCTGTCATGAATAAATGACGTTACATTAGTGACCTGCTTTTTGAAGGTGCTGCTTCACCTGATTCAGTTTCAGAATGCTAGTCTGAAGCCAGGGTTATACACACAGTACACACTACACTGCAATGTTGGAAACCTATGTGCTTTAAATGGTCCTCTAAATGGTAATGCCTTAGAAGAACCACATTTAGTTCCATGAAGGGCCATGTTTGCAATTGTCCCTTGTTATAAAGCTTATTTTGTAATTGTAACCTCCTTCACACTCGCACATCTCTATTTTAAACATGGTTTATTATGAAATCAAATATTTGCAAATTCACATCAAGTGAAGGTTCTTTAGACATTTTAAAAGGTTCTTCTCTCTCACTCAGTGTTGTGTAAAATGCACATTATAAATAATGACCACTTCCTTGCGTTATTAACACAGATATGTCAGGAGTTCAATACCACCTGGGCATGGGAGCTGGAAAAGAAGGGCTATCTGGAGATGCCCTTGGAGTTCAAGACAGGAATTCTCAAGGTGAGTAGAAGCCCTTGCCGTCAGTCCTTTACGAGAGCATTGCCATTCATACATGTGCTGCAGTGAATAAAGGTGGTTGTTGTGGCAAAAACTTTTTTATTGCGATGCTTGAAGACAGTGGAGTGAGATGGTGGGATCCTTAACCCAGCATTGGTATTGGGCTGAAATCAGTAGAAAATGCTGGGTTGGATAGTAGGAGCGAAAAAGAATGAGTCGCATCCGATTCTGTAGCAAATCTGGCCAGATATGGCGCAGGATGGCTTGTGGTGAGGCAAAGTTGATCACATGATCTTGTCATGTAGTGACAGTAGTCAAATAGTTTAACATGGAGCAAGGAGGAATGGACATTTAAGTTGTTAGTATCTCTGGTGTTTGCCAGGTTAGCCCCCCCCCAATTTGTGCAGTCACCCACTGCTGTTTGTGTTCAAGGTAGGTTAAAAGTGAGTTGGGAATGATATAGTTACAGTTAGTATATTGTTAGTATAGTTATAGTTAATGACCTAGTTAGTAATATCTTCCTCTGTAGGTGTTCCAGATGTTAATTGGTAGTAAAAGAAAAATAATTGTTTTAGAAGATCTTAATCCACAATTTCCTTATGGTACAATGAGTGATGAAAAAATACAGATTTCATGCAGAATTTCTGCATGATCAGTTCCCAAAGTCTGTGTTAAATCATATGGAAAATCCTAATGTATTTTCCTTCTGTACTGTGGCATGTTTACGAGGGAAACATGCTCTTCTGGTTGGTCTCTGAGCTATATATATATATATATATATATATAAATATATGTACATACAATTTTATAAATATATATAAATTAATTATTATTAATAATAATTAAGTAATTGTTAATAATTAATTATTTATATATTGTATGTGTGTGTGTGTGTGTACACACATACACAAACACATCTGTATTTGTTCACTGGTGCTTGTCTATCAGATGAATATTCAGCAGAAGTGGCAAATCTAGGACTAGAAAGTAAAACTTCACCCCATAATTTTGTTCCAACTGCCTAAATGGGTGGGTTTTTACCTTCTGGTCCTTTGGCATACAAATCCTATTATTTATTGTTATAAATGATTGTGAGTATTATTATTATTATTATTATTTTTTTTTTTAAATTATTTTTTCATTTCGTTATGTCGTACGATACATTGACAGTCAGTGTAATAATTTCAAATGGCAACTGGTAAACTGCCAGTAGTCGTTGTATTTTACTGTACTGAAGTATGTATAAATAAATAACTAAATAAGTAGCCTGTTGGTTAGGCTGTAACAGTGCCTTTTGCCGTTTATTTGTCCAGTATCTGTGCGAATGCCAGTTCGATGACAATGTCAAGTTCAAGACCGCCATCAATGAAGAAGATCCTGATAAAATGCGCCTGCAGCCTATTGGCAGGGACAAAGACGGCCTCATGTATTGGTTCCAGCTTGACCAGGATCACAACGTGAGGGTCTATGTGGAGGAGCAGGATGATCTAGATGGTTCGTCCTGGAAATGCATTGTCAAGTAAGTGTGTGGCTTCTGCATTGGATAAATAACATGACTAAAGGGACACTCTTTGAGTTGATTAACCCTTGGACCTGTATGGAACTACTCATGTTGGGGTGGCAGTTTACTTTAATCTCTATGCTATTTCTGTATGGGTTTTATTATTTCAGGTGATTACACAGTGGGAATGTGCATGACAGCAGGCCCACTCTGTTATGTGTTAAGTGTTGGTCAACTGAGTAATAAGTGGTAGGCTGTATTTGGTCCATTTTTTAATGGTAATGAAGCTGTATTTGCTCATGGGTTTTTGCAGGAATAGAGATGATTTGGCCCAGATGCTTGGACTACTGAAGACTCAGATTGATCCTGCACTGTTGGTCAAGAAGGATCAGGAGGAAGGGTCATCTAGTAACAGCCCAAGCCCAGAGGATGAAGAGAACAAGAAGAAAGATGATGGTAATGTGTAGTGAAGCTATTGATTTCGCACAAATAGGCCAGTAGACAATGGTTTGGAAAATGTTTGCAATCTACCATCAGTTATGAATCATACTGCCTGTACTAGTTTGATTGGTTGCATTGATTTAATTTAATGTACACTACAAGTCCAGATTTTTATGGACACCCCTTCCAATGAATGCATTAATCTGCTTTAAGTTGCAGCCATTCCTGACACAAATGTGCAAATGCACGCAACACAGCTTGTCTAGTCCCTGTAGAGAAATATTGGCAATAGAAAAGCTCTCTCTCAGATAAACATAAACCCATTGGCACCATGCCCTAATGCCAAGCATAGGCTAGAGGGGCATAAAGCCCCCCCACACACACATTGAGCAGTGGAACTGTGTTCCCTGTAATGGTGGTGCTCCATCCAATACTTTTGGGATGAGGTGGGGTGGTGATCGTTCAACATTCTGAACTCACCAATGACCTATTTTCTCATTGCTAAATACAATCAGATCCTCACAGCAATGCTCCAAAATCTATTAGAAAGCCCCCCCCCTCTTTTTATTTTATTTTATGTTAATGGAAAAAAAGGATACTCTTGATTTTGGAAAAAACAATACATGAGCAGATGTCCAATACTTTTGTCGATATAATGTACTGTCATATCATGATAGTTTTATATTTAAATCTTTTAGGAGAGGTCAAGAAAGAAAGTGATTTGGAAGAAGCAAAGTCAAAAGACATGTGTCCTGTCTCTCCCAAAACTGAGAAAGAGGACAAACAATTGCAAGATGCTAATCGGAAGCAAGAAACTACACAGAAAAAAGAGAAAGAAAACTTGAAAGAAGAGGTCAAGAATCAATCTGACAAGCCACCTGGAGGTGATGGAACCATCATCCAAACAATCAAAGAGGAGCCCATGGAGGAAGAGCAAAAAAGCTCGTCAGACTTGCCACCAGAAAAAAGCTGTGCTCCGCTGCCTGCAGAACAAACAGAGGAGTTGCAGAAGAAGTCTTCAGAGGACGTACAGCGAGCAATAAAAAATGACCAACAAGCCAAAATCCCCTTGAAAAAGAGAGAGATGAAGCGGAGTGAGGACTTTGACACCGCAAAATGTGGAAGTGGTGGCAGCAGCATCATTGTGCGTAATCCAGCCGTCTGTACGGTAAAAGAAACACAGGCAGCCAGTGAGGAGAATGGGGTACACAGTGACAAGCTGAACGGAGATATCTCCCCTGCGGTAGTGATTGAGAGTGAAATTCAGAAAAGCTCAGAAGTAAAGCAAAAAGAAAAAATGCAAACAGATTCTGAAGATCAGCAAGAGGATGCTGGTGTGAAGGAAGCAAAGAATCAGCTGCCGGAAACGAGAAAAACAGAGGAACCGGACAAAGACAAAGAAAAGCAACAGACAGAAGAGGCTAAGAAGAAAGATGAGACCCAAACTAATGTGGAAGAATCCATGGAAGTTGACAAACCTGAGGAATTCAGTTCTAGGAGGGAAATCACAGCCACGAAAGGTGATCGGGAAACACAGCCAAAACAAGAAGCAGCTGCTCAGTCAACTGAAAAGTCGTCCAAACCTGTAGAGCTTTCAGCAGATATGGAAAGTACTTCTCAAACAACGCCGAAAACCTCCCCGCAGTCTAGTCTAGATGTTGCAACAGAATCTTCAGAACCTTCTAAAGAGATAAAACCTGGGGGATCTAGTGCAGTGGAGACCATCGACCAATCTGAACCTGAAATTAATAGACCAGTTGCCTTAAACAAGAGCCTACCATGTTCTAAAGAAGTGGAAGACAAAGGAGAGACAAAAGACCAAGAAATGAAAGATCTGTCAGACCATACCAATGAAAAAAATCCTCCAGTGCTGAAAGAAAAAGCAGCCTCTTCTAAAGAGCTGAGCAAATCACCTGCTCCCATGGAGACTGAGACACCTACATCTTTGGAGAAGTCCCAAGCCTCTCCAAAGAAGGAGTGTTCTGCTCATGAAGAGAGTGAAAAATCCATTGCTGTTAATGAGGCAGAGAAAGGGCCTCAGAGAAGTGAACTCTCTGCCTGTGACGGTACCTCAATAAAAGATCACAAAAAGTCTAAACCGAACGAGCTTCCTGATGAGAATAAACTCCCAGTCATTAAGGAAAAGGAAGAGTCTGGGGCTTTAACGGAGGAGAACAAGGCAGTGCCTGAAGGTACAGACATTTCTAAGGAGAAGGAGAAACCACCTTCTCCAAAGCAAAATGACAAATCTGCTTCTGAGTCCATAGACAGTGAACCTTTAAAATCAGATATTGATAGGATAACAGATCATGACTCCAAAGAAACTGGTTTGTCGGCTACTGGGAAAGATTCAACAGTAGAACAGGATGTCCAGAAAAAGGCAGAGTGTTCTCCCTTACCTCAAGAATCTAAAGTCGAGCCTCATAAAGAAGATGGACATAAAAACGAACAAATGGAGGTTACTTCAGAGGACTCCAGAGTTGAAGAAGCACCCCCAACCAGTGAAGAGATCACAAAACAGAAGATTGGAGATTCAGGAATCCAAAAGGAAAAGAAAGGAGAAGAAAGTGGTGGTGAAGGAAAAGGTCCTTCATCTGATGTCACTTCAGGAGAGCACGATGCTGGATCTCAGATAGAGGCTTGCAAGAAGCAGGGTGAGCAGGACACGTCTGTGGAGAAGCAGGACACGTCTGTGGAGAAGCAGGACCAGTCCCCGGAAGAGGGCAAGGCTCCAGAAGAAAGCAAGGGTTCTAAGGATGAATCCAAAATGGATGAATCCAAAATGGATAAAAGTTTGATGGAAGAAAAGAAAGAGGGCAAAGAGAAAGGGGTTTCTGAAGAGACGGGCACCGCTGGTGTGGTTCTGGAAGAAAAAAAGCCAGAGGCAGACAAAAAGGAGCTAAAGGCAAATAAGGAGAAGTCAGATAATGTACCACAGGATGGAATTCGCCTCAAAATCAAAGTCCCAGCTCATAGGCGGAAGGCAGAGCTGCAAAAAGAAGAAGGTAAGGGAGACTCGGAGTCGGAAGCCAGTGAAGGAAGGTGCCTAAGGCGCTCACCAAGAATATGCAGACCCACGGCCAAAGCAGTGGAGATCCAAGATCGTAAGGTTGAGAAGAAGCAGGTCACCTCCTTGGCGGAGAAGGACAAGGAGGAAAATGAGGAAAAAGAGGAAGAGGAAAACACAGTGCAAAAGAAACCAAGGGAGAAGAAAGTTGAGCCAGAAGGTCAAACTAAGCCAAAGGTATGTCTGAGTACTGTGTGTTTGTCTGTTGCACCATTTGATTTTAGTGGTTATCAAGTAGGGTTGGTCACTATTAGACGTAATAGACTATTACACAGGATCACATTCTCAACCTTAACCCTTAAAACAGGGGAGACGGCGAAGGAGGACACGTTGGTCCAACACCCGAACGCGGCGTAAAAAGAAAGGTTCGGAGGAAGATGACAACAATGACGATGAGGAGAGTTCGAGCGAGGAAGAGGAATCGGAGGAAGATGACAGTGACGAGGATTACAAGGTGGAGAAAACCAGAAAGAGGAGGAGGAACTGCAATAGAGTGAGGAACTCTGATTCTTCTACCTCCTGTTCAGAGGATGACCTTCCCAATGATGACCCCTGCAAACACTGTGGCCTACCTAACCATCCTGAGCTGGTGTGTTACAAACATAGCCGTTTTTTCATTTTTTAAAAATAAATATGTATTATGATGTTGGGAGCAGCTAACCTGAACTCATCTTTCAATCCCAATAGATTCTCCTTTGTGACTCGTGTGACAGTGGCTATCATACAGCTTGTCTCCGTCCTCCTCTTATGATCATCCCAGATGGCGAATGGTTCTGTCCACCTTGCCAGCATGTACGTAATATGCTAGATGTATCTAAATTATTCTTTTGCCATATGGCTGTCCTTCAGGAGTTGTAGCCTAAATATTATGGTCTTTCTTGCAGAAATTGCTTTGTGACAAGCTGGAAGAACAGTTGCAGAATCTAGATGCTGCGCTTAAGAAGAAGGAGCGTGCGGAGAGGAGGTAATGTGCACCTAGGTCTGGAAAATGTAGACGAGGAGTATTGCTAGACTGTTGGTGCTTGGCCCTTGGCATTTGGCTTTTACCTGATTTGTTTCTGAAAGTAACCTGAGAAGTTACATTTGTTTCATGTCCCCCAGGAAAGAGCGTCTGGTTTATGTTGGGATCAGCGTTGAGAACATAATCACACCTTCCGTAAGCCCTGAATATGAATATTATTGATTGATATCAAAATAGAGAGATGTTTGTTTTATAGTTCTGAGGATCCTTAAAACTATATAAAGAAACGCATATTTTTCGAAAGGTTGAAATGGAAGAAGAAAAAGAAGAGGAGGTGGTGGTGAAGGAGAAGAAGGAGGTCAAGAAAGGCAAGTCCTGGGGTCGAAGATCTACAAGAGCGAAGAAATACATAAGCTACAGGTATGATTTGCTCAGTTCTTGATACTTTACTTGTGCTTCTCAGGAAGCCATTCATGTGACCTCTTTTCATTTGCACTAGGTTTGATGAGTTTGATGAAGCAATTGAGGAAGCAATCGAAGAAGATATCAAAGAAGCTGAGGGAGGAGGTGAAGCAGTGTTCTGAAATCCTCTATTGTCATGATGTATTGGACAACACTGGCGTCAAAGCTAATGGGTTATTGGTGTCAAATTTGGGAAAGTGGTAGTTTTTGGATGAAGTAACTCATCAGTAACTGTCGCTTCTGCCTGCAGGAGCGGGTCGGGGAAAGGACATGGCCAATATCACAGGCCACCGAGGAAAGGACATGTCCACCATTCTACAGGAAGAAGGAAAGGAGAATGGGCGGCCTCAGCGGCCCAGCGCTGTTCAGAGAAGGAAAAAGAGGCGGCGCCTCAATGACCTGGACAGCGACAGCACTGTGGAGGAGGAAGAGAGTGAGGAAGAGTTTCGTCTCAGTGACAGGTACAGTGGGTGGCGATCCAGACATGCCTAGAATAAATTTCTCTTGACCAAAATACAAATCTCAAGGTGTTTTTGCTTGCACACAGTGCTTGTATCACAAGTTTCTAAATGTAACCCTGCAGCAGTGAGGAGGAATTTGTGGCGTCTGATAATGACGCTGAGACCGAGGCAGAGGCCCAGTCGTTCGATGACAGTGACTTTGGCAGTGATGGCCGTGGCCCATCCAAACGCACGTCTTCCAAGCGGGCGGCCACTAGGCGCCGGAGCACTCGGCCTCGCAGGAGACGCAGACCCAGAGGTTATTCAGATGACGAGGAGCTTGAGGAGACTGATGAAGAGGAGGAGGAAGAAATGGGTAGGTGTTTGTAAAGGCAATACTGTAATGAAGCATTTCAGTGACTGTATTTGATCTTGGACGTTTTGGGCCTGTTTACACTTGGAATTGACGCATGTTTTGTTTCTGGATAGTATCTGGATGTACTTTGGAGATGCATTTAAATGTGTACACATTACGGTCAGTGAGGTCAGATGAGCTCTGATATTACTTTCCGCATAAGAGCAACATCAGCAACACGTACATCTCTATAAGAAAATGTGACTATTTAAACCACAAGGAAACACACACTGTAATACTGCCTTCATCTAATTGTAAGTTGTATTAAAGTTTTGTTAACGTTTTTCCACCTGTTTAATGGAATCCGATCACAGAAAACACTTTCCATTTACACTTGTGTTTAATATGGATGAGATCCGTCTTTGGCCATCTCCAAGTGTGTTTTGAGTGATCCGATCGTAATCCGATCACATTGGGGTGTCTTTGAAAAGTGAATAGAATTTTTTTTTTTTTTTTTAGCTGTGCCATATGTTTGGCCTATTTCTCCGACATTCGTTTGTGTAGCTGGAATTTTGGGCATTTTCAGTTAATTGGCAGTTTGAGTTTAAAACATAATTTGGGACACACATACTTATATATTTGTGAGAATGTGAGAAGACATTTTAAAAGTTTTCAAAAACTTGTTTCTGACGGATGTCGTAATGTGTTTTATGCCTATGTAGTGACCGAAGGATCAAGTGAATTCAGTGACAGCGATCTGGACATGCGCAGGCGCCGCTCCCACCGGAGTCGGAAGAAGCAGGTTAATTACCGCGAGACCTCTGACTCCGACGGCTCCCAGGCAAGCAAAAACAAGGACAAGCCGAAGAGCCATAGGCGTTTGTCCAGCTCGGAGAGTGAGGGTTGGTTCCATGTTTTTTCTGCCTTTCAGAACCTCAAACAATCTCAACAAATAGGCACCTGGAGTACATTGTTATTCTAAGGAAATTCCTCTGCTGACTTCTGTTTGTATAAAACAAGAACGTTTTGTTGTGTGTTGTAATTCCGCAGCGAGTTTCCACTCTGCGGATTCTGACGAAGAAGACCGGAAGAGTAAGAAGCGGAAGGCTGACTCGTCGGATGAGGAGTCCCGCAAGCGCAGCCGGCGTCTGTCGCTCAAGCGCAGGAGAGAGTCAGAGGACGACGACGACGATGACGATTCGGATGATTCGGAAGAAGAGGACCGTCCAGTCCGCAAACGAGTGAACCGCATCGATTCGGACGACACGGATGAAGAGGAGGAAGAGGAACCGGAGAAGGAGGACAAGGAGAAGAAGAAGCAGGGGAAGGATGATGAAGAGGAGAAGGAGGAGGAGGAGGAGAAGAAGAAGGAGGAGGACAAGGAGGAAGAGAAGAAGACGACGCCCACAGACAAGGAGGCTGAGGATGTCCTGGCGAAGGGAGTTGGCTCCCTTGACTACAACCTGGTGGAGCTTCCTCCCACTAACGGACAGAGCCCCATGAAAAGCCTGGAGGGGCTTATCCCACGACCTGCTGCGGGCACGGGGAACTCTGCTCTCGCAGGTCATGTGGGCTTAAAAAACAGCAGTGCGCCACCACCACCACCCGTAGCCATGGCTGCCAATGGCCTGGTTTCCCAGGAGATGGCGCCACAGGACGAAGACGAGGATGACCTGTTGGGGGTCACAGACCTTGTAGACTATGTCTGCAACAGTGAACAGTTGTAAGACATGGCATACTTTATTTTTGTCTTATTTGCAGTTTTTCTAAGTCTTCTGTTTCTCCACCTTCCCCACCCTGACCCATCACTCCTTTCCAATTCTTATTGTTTTTATGGGCTTTGCGTCATTGCCATATTACACACACACACACACACGCACACACACACTTTCACCTGGACAGTTTTGAGCTTGACAGAGTTGTGTTCTGTGTGCCAGCAGGAAAGACTGAAGATGATTCTGGGGATGGAGTAGGCAGGGCAACTAGAGCATAGTCTCCGGTTTGCCCCTCTATTCGCGACGGTCCGAGCTGCTGTGGGAAGGTCATCAGCTTGGCAGAGGCTGGTGGGAACCAGGTTTGCATTAGTCACTCCCCAGCAGGAGCAGCACCTGAACAAAACGATGTAAATAAATTCAAGAAACGAAGGTGTAGTTGGTTGGTGGGGCGTCAGGAGACTGCTCTGGCCGTTTTTATTTTTTAAAATCCTCATGAGAGCAAAGTAAGTCACCAAGTCTTTGGCAAATGTAGAAAACAACCTCTCCAACCTCTCTTTTACACTAATTGTGTAGCCATTCCTTGTCGGCAAAGCAGAAACCTCATGTAGAGACATTATGTTTTCATTGTTTGTTAAATACACAAGTATTGTTCTTTTCCACTGTTTTTGCTGGGAAAACAAGGTCAGAAATGCATTCCAGTCAAAAGTCTGGACACGGTTGCCTGCTTTTCTAAAACATTCATCTATTTTATAGGGGGGTTTTTTTGTTTGTTTTTTGTTTTTTTCCTCCACCCCAAGATACAATTATGTATTATTGTTCTATGCGTTTGCCCATTCGCCTCCTCAGTTGGTGTGGAATATGCTCTCGAACGTCTTGGAGCACTGATTGGTTTGAACTTTCTAGTTGCATTTAGTTGAAAACATATAAGCTTGCTTTTGTTATACTATTTATTGTTGAAATTGATTTTTTTTATTATGATTTTTATTATTAATTGCAACTCAATCATTCACATGCTTCCTTCACAAGAGCAACAGCCGTTGAGTGTGGGTTCATGCAATTCTGAATAAAAAAGAATTATGTGGAAAAGCTAACATTTCATTAGAGGAATCCAGATGTTGCTACCAAATGGGTCTTGTGTAGAAATGGTCATTTTTAAAAAATAAACAATAAATGCTCCCTTAAAACTGATAAAATGAAAAAGTAAAAAAAAAAATCCTTTATAACGAATCGTGCTGTTTTATAGCCCGCCTTGACCGTTTTTACAACTAGAAGTCCTAATGTTTGTTTGCATTTTCATAGAATTGAAAAGGTTGTCCAAAATCAAACACTATTATCACGGCAGCTTGAGTGCATCAAAGGCCAAACTGAAAATGTGTCATTTGTGATGTTCTTGTATGTGATCCATGTATATGTGTAAAACGTAGATTTCAACATTTATTTGTTTAGGATGAACCTCACAGTAATAATAATAATAATGATAATGATACATTATTAAATAGTTACATTTCTCTGAAGGATTGGTATGATTTGTCCCTGCCTGGGGAAATTCTCATACATTATCTGTGGATTTCATGCAAGTCATTTCATCTCAGTTTTTCATACAAGTATTTAATAAAAGGGATTTTTCACTTTTTTTTTCCTCTCTCTCCACAAGACCCATCATGCCAATCTTTTCTTTTTCCATTGTATCTTCCAGCATTATGTATTGTCATTGTAACCTGTTGTTTTCTCTATAAATAGACAATTACTATTTTTCTTTCTGAGCAATATATTTTTCTTGCTAGTGAAATATACATGAAGATTTTTGCTGTCCACCAGTCAGTCCATCACCAGTGAACTGTTCTGATTCTTTACCAGTGTTTTTTCGGAAGGGCAGAAATTCCCCTTTGCTGTGGTATTAAACGTGTGTAACACTATATAGACTACCTTGCAATCAACGCCTTCCTCTTATTCAGCACAGAACTTGCAAGATTCTATCCAAACAGCTCAATAACGGACGCTGGTTCGGGAGGACCGTTTTGCAGTACCGGTGGGTGGAGCCGTACGACGGTGGAGGAGGGCAGACAACTTGGGAGGAAAGCAACGTAATATACGGAATTTATCTTTGCGTGTACTATATCTGTAGTTTTTTGCTGTAACATAGTTAGAAGCATTTTTAAATCATTCAAACGATATATATTTAGCAGTCCTTTCTGATTGCAAATGTTTATATTTCTTTTTTTCCTTTTCTTTCTTTTTTTTTTTTTTTTTGTAGTAGGTTGTGGCACTGGCACAACTTTTGTACAATTTTAAAGTGTCTAAAGTGAGTTCTGGCATGTTTGTTGTGTCTGTCAAGATTAGATGCGTTTTCTAAAGAGATGTGTGCTACCAAACTGGATTCAACTGGATCCAGAGGTCATTTGTGTGGCTCGGATTGGGGTATGATGAGTGATGTGATCTTGCTAACCCATGAATGTGTGTGTGTGTGTGTGTGTGTGCGTGCCTGCGTCTGCGTGTACACCTCTGGTAAGGATTGTTCCGTTCTTAATTTGCATTGCATTTTTCCACTGATGGCACGTGGTTTCACCTCTTGCTCGAACGTTGTACATATGTAACCTGTTCTCTGAGAGTATTGTGGCTGAAGCTCTCTGAGCTACACCAGCTGGGCTCAGAGGAGTAGTGGAGGTTGTGAAACAGCATTGACTGACTGAAAGCTGAGAGCTTTGTAAAATGTCTTGTAAAATAATGTTGAAGTTTGGCATGCACATCTCTCTCAATCTTTTTTTTGTTTGTTTTTTTGGGTGGGGGGGCGGGGCTGTACTTCATATTTATGGTGCTTGAAGGCTAGGCCATGGTGAATCAAAAAAAATGAAATAGAATCATTTAGGTTCAATTTCCTTTTTTTTTTTTTTTTTTTTTTTTTTTTTTTTCCCCCCTTTTCTCTTTTCTCTTTTAAACAACTGGTATGACTGTGGTCAAGCCATGTTTGCCACACGTTCCCTAAGCAAGGTGACACAAATGCCAGTGATGATCTCCCATTGTTTCTCAAAAGTATTTGGATGCTAAAGAAATCCTACATTTTTAGTCACACCTAAAAATGCACTTGTATTTACCATTTCCCTTTACGTTATAGGACCAGGCTGTCTTCATGAGATCAAAATGGTTTCCGGCTTATTTGCTTATTTGCAGCAGTATGAGCTGAAGTGAGTCACCGGCGTGGTTCAAGTCATGGATTCAGTTCACGATTGGGTGAAAAGGAGTTGGTGCCAATAAAAATTCAGAGTTCTTGATTGGGATGTAGTTGGAGGCCTGGATAGGTGTGTGCAGATGGAGTCTGGGTTGGGCATTAGCTTCTAGAGATGTCCTCTGTCTATGTTCTTCTCTCCAATGTGTTTTTTTTTCCCCTTTTTTTGTTAACTGTATTGTAATTTCTTTCATATAAATACAATCTTGTACATTTGTCATAATAAAAGGGTATTACACCTATATCTGTGACTGTTTTCCAAGGGTACTGGTCCTGAACCTACTTGTTTTTGGCAGCACTCTGAGGAGAAAGTACTAACAAACCCTGAGGCCTTTAGTCGGTTTCTTCAAACAGAGACTGGTGAAAGACCACCAGTGTTGTAGTTGCAGGTCTAGACGTTGGGTTATTTTTAGAGCTGTATTTACAGTTTAGCACCATGAATACTTTGCCTTGTTTGCACTGCTTTCTTCTTTTTCTTGGACGATGGGCAATATCTGTCTCAAACATCTAATAGAAAGTGTTCGTTTAACAGGTGAGCGTTGGTGGTGGTGGTGGTGGCTGCTCAGTGGTCAAAGGTTATTGACTGACTGCAAGGTTGTGGGTTGAATACCCCTTTAAGTTGCTACCTGAAACCTCTCTGCTCCACAGATGATGTGGCATGCTGAACCCTAGTCAAAGCTTTGCAGGCTGGGATATGCAGAAAGAACAGTTTTCATTGTCCTGTGTTAGTAGAGTGACCAAGACACTTAATGCTGTGTGTTTTTCCAGCTCTAGAACATCAGATACAGCTCTTGTAGCTTGGGAACCCCACATTGGATTGTGGGCCCTGCAGGTGGTGAGGCAGGTTTTGCTGTGTTCCTCCCAACCAGTTTCTTGTTACTTACTCAGTCCGTTGGGCCCGATGAGATTGGATTGAGAAACACTACGCATGGGTTCCCAATCCTGCTCCTAGAGATCGGTGAACCGGTAGCCCTAATGTAACGCCATGTTCAGCTTTTGAAGAGTCAAATTTGTTGGAACCAAACGCCAAAATGAACAGGTGTGGGGAATTCTGGTTCTGGAGGGCCATATTCCTGCGTGGTTTTGTGCCTTTTCATGCTAAAGCACACCTGGTTTAGTTGGAAAAACAGCTAATAGAGCTGGCCTCTCACTCTCGGTTTCCCCATCCATACTCTAGAACCCAGGTCTTTAAATCTGGAGCTTGAATACGGTTTCTAATCTGGGATTTTGTTCTTGCTGGGGTTAAGGGAAGGTTTAATGCAACTGATTGACCATGTCATGTCACACCTACCAAGGACTTAAAGTCCAAGATTAGACACTGGCTTTAAGGTCCGGATTTAAAGACCTCTGCTCCAGAACCATGATTGTTTTTTTTAGGATTTTGAGAACCTCTGGGGTGAGAATGTCTAATTGTAGGCCTGGAGGTCTAACACACTATTCAGGTGCCTCTCAGGGACTTTATTACCTAGATCATGTGTGTTAGAGCTAGGGTGGTGGTTGTTTTTGTTATTATACCAAAAGTTTTTTATTACAAATGCATTAGAATGATCAATATCATGGTCAAAAAATAAAACCACTACTGAATGTAACACCATGGGACAATTTCCCAGACCCCAGTTCAGCCTCAACCCAGATTGAAAATAATATTGGGGGTTATTCACTGTTGGTGTTGCAATTTAAGTTAAATTGATAAGCTCTTAGGAGTCAAGTCCCAGCAGAAAAACAGACAGTCAGACACTTTAACCACCAAACTGTTCAACCAGCATGACCAGCTTGACCAAGGGTTTGACCATGGCTTTGCCATGAGCGGCTGGAGTCTGAGCAAGCATAATTGATCGAGCTCTTTACCCTCATCACACTTAAGCAATGTTGACTGGCACAGGTGTCTGTTAGCTAAACCCTCCCCTTCCTAGTGTCAGGAGCTTTGCTACTGCTGGGGGGAGCCACAAATGGGTGGGTTAACTGGCAGTACCAAATTGGGAGAAAAATGAAGAAAATTGCTTAAAAAATGATTGAAAATAGCAAAGAGCTAAGCTGTTACAACCATGAGATACTTTATTAAGGAGTATAAAATATTATATTGAGACTGTGAGATAATATACTGAAGCCAAAAAAATACATATTAAGGCCATGAAATAATATACCATGAGATACTATATTGAGGCCAGGGTATATTATTATATCGTGGTCTTTAAAATATCTTGTGATTTTGATATATTAGATAATGGCCTCAGGAAATGATTTTGTAAACCCAATATAATTTCTCATGGCCTTTACATGTTATCTTGTGGCCTCAATATATTTTCTCATGACCTTAATGTTATTGTGTGATCTCAATATATTATCTCATAGCCATTACATGTTATTGTGTGGCCTCGATATATTGTTTCATAGTCTCCATATATTATCTCACAGCCTTAATATAGTATTTCCTGGCCTCAAAATATTATCTCATAGCTTTAATGTTATTGTGTGATCTCAATATATTATCTCATAGCCATTACATGTTATCTTGTTGCCTCAATATATTATCTTATGGCCTCTACATGTTATCTTGTGGCCTCAATATATATTCTCAAAGCCTTAACATGTTATCTTGTGGCCTCAGTATATTTTCTCATGACCTTAATATTATTGTGTGATCTCAATATATTTTCTCATGGCCTCTACATGTTATCTTGTGGCCTCAATATATATTCTCAAAGCCTTAACATGTTATCTTGTGGCCTCAGTATATTTTCTCATGACCTTAATATTATTGTGTGATCTCAATATATTTTCTCATGGCCTCTACATGTTATCTTGTGGTCTCAATATATTTTCTCAAAGCCTGCACATGTTATCTTGTGGCTTCAATATATTATCTCAAAGCCTGAACATGTTATCTTGTGAACTCAATATATTATTTCATAGCCCCCATACATTATCTCATAGCCTTAATATTGTATTTTGTGGCCTCAATATATTTTCTCATGACCTTAATGTTATTGTGTGATCTCAATATATTATCTCATACCCATTACATGTTATCTTGTGGCCTCAATATATTATCTCATAGCCATTACATGTTATCTTGTGGCCTCAATATATTTTCTCATGACCTTAATATTATTGTGTGATCTCAATATATTTTCTCATGGCCTCTACATGTTATCTTGTGGCCTCAAGATATATTCTCAAAGCCTTAACATGTTATCTTGTGGCCTCAATATATTTTCTCATGACCTTAATATTATTGTGTGATCTCAATATATTTTCTCATGGCCTCTACATGTTATCTTGTGGTCTCAATATATTTTCTCAAAGCCTGCACATGTTATCTTGTGGCTTCAATATATTATCTCAAAGCCTGAACATGTTATCTTGTGAACTCAATATATTATTTCATAGCCCCCATACATTATCTCATAGCCTTAATATTGTATTTTGTGGCCTCAATATATTTTCTCATGACCTTAATGTTATTGTGTGATCTCAATATATTATCTCATAGCCATTACATGTTATCTTGTGGCCTCAATATATTATCTCATAGCCATTATATGTTATCTTGTGGCCTCAATATATTATCTCATAGCCATTACATGTTATCTTGTGGCCTCAATATATTATCTCATAGCCATTACATGTTATCTTGTGGCCTCAATATATTTTCTTATAGCCTTTATATGTTATCTTGTGGCCTCAATATATTATCTCATAGCCATTACATGTTATCTTGTGGCCTCAATATATTATCTCATAGCCATTACATGTTATTTTGTGGCCTCAATATATTATCTCATAGCCATTACATGTTATTTTGTGGCCTCAATATATTATCTCATAGCCATTACATGTTATCTTGTGAACTCAATATATTATTTCATAGCCCCCATACATTATCTCATAGCCTTAATATTGTATCTTGTGGCCTCAATATATTTTCTCATGACCTTAATGTTATTGTGTGATCTCAATATATTATCTCATACCCATTACATGTTATCTTGTGGCCTCAATATATTATCTCATAGCCATTACATGTTATCTTGTGGCCTCAATATATTTTCTCATGACCTTAATATTATTGTGTGATCTCAATATATTTTCCCATGGCCTCTACATGTTATCTTGTGGCCTCAATATATTTTCTTATAGCCTTTATATGTTATCTTGTGGCCTCAATATATTTTCTCATGACCTTAATGTTATTGTGTGATCTCAATATATTATCTCATAGCATTACATGTTATCTTGTGAACTCAATATATTATCTCATAGCCTCCATACATGACTTTAATGTTATTGTGTAACCTCGATATATTATATCATAGCCTAAATGTGTTATCTAGTGGCCTCAATATATCATTTTGTGGACACTAGAACAAAATCGTGCAGTGTTGGACTGGACTGGCACTGAGACGCTTGCTCACTTCAAAATGTTCAGAAAGAGCTGAAGCTGAAGGCTGTCCTCAAAAAGAGCCAAATTCAGTGATTTATTTGCTCCCCGCCCCCAGACACGCCACGCCACGCCGCGCTCACGTAAGAGAGAGCAGACAGAGCCGGTCGGGCTGTAGAGGCTGAAGCCCAGCAGAAAGGCAGAGACTCAGCAGCAGCGGCGGCGTCTGTCTAACCAACTTCAGCGATGGAGCAACTTTAAGCCGTGTAGGGTTTCACTGACGTGGTGGGTTCGTCCAGAGCGAAGAGCAGCCGGCTGCACTTTTCCGCTGAACGCAGTTTGCTGCTCACAGACAGGAGAAGAATGGTGGTGCTGCAAACCGTGTCCCCTCCAAGCGAAGGAGTGAGGCACGAGCAGGCTGACATTACTGCGGTTTTGGACGGGAAAGGACTCGGTTCTGGGACTCTCTGTGTGGCAGAGTCGTAAGTACAGCAGCAGGACTGAGTGTGAGCGAGATGTGTGGTGCTGCTTCAGGCTGTGTGGTGGTGGTGCTGCTTCAGCCTGTGTGTGTGTGGTGCTGCTTCAGCCTGTGTGTGTGTGTGTGTGTGTGTGTGTGTGTGGTGCTGCTTCAGCCTGTGTGGTGGTGGTGCTGCTTCAGCCTGTGTGTGTGTGGTGCTGCTTCAGCCTGTGTGTGTGTGGTGCTGCTTCAGCCTGTGTGTGTGTGGTGCTGCTTCAGCCTGTGTGTGTGTGGTGCTGTGCTGCTTCAGCCTGTGTGTGTGTGGTGCTGTGCTGCTTCAGCCTGTGTGTGTGTGGTGGTGCTGTGCTGCTTCAGCCTGTGTGTGTGTGGTGGTGCTGTGCTGCTTCAGCCTGTGTGTGTGTGGTGGTGCTGTGCTGCTTCAGCCTGTGTGTGTGTGGTGGTGCTGTGCTGCTTCAGCCTGTGTGTGTGTGGTGGTGCTGTGCTGCTTCAGCCTGTGTGTGTGGTGCTGCTGCTTCAGCCTGTGTGTGTGTGTGTGTGTGTGGTGCTGCTTCAGCCTGTGTGTGTGTGGTGCTGCTTCAGCCTGTGTGTGTGTGGTGCTGCTTCAGCCTGTGTGTGATCCTACCTGCTCGTCCTGCAGTGATACTAACACTCACATCGTCAGTATCGACCAGTACCGATTTTTTCTTTTTATTTGACTAAACTTTAAAATGGGAAAGTTTAATTTAAAGCACTGTACTTAAAGGGGATTTAAACAAAAAAATAAAATTGATGTAATTAAATTAAGACAATTAAAATCAATTAGGGTAACTAAATTTGGGTTTTGAGGGAATAGGGTGTTTAAGTGCAGGAAAAAATCAACATAAAAATAAAAGCTAGCTAAATCCCAGACATTTTAGGCAATTTAAAAAAATAATAATTTTTACATTTCACAGATTGTTCTGCCCCCCCCCCCTAAAGCACTGTACTTAAAGGGGATTTAATAAAAAAAATCTATGTAAATTAAGGCAATTAAAATAAATAAGGGTGACCATATTTGAGTTTTGAGAAAATAGGGTTTAGGTGCAGGAACAAAAAAAGTGCAGAAAAAATCAACATAAAAATAAAAGCTAGCTAAATCCCAGACATTTTTTAGATATGCAATTTAGATATTTAATTGTTTCTTTTCCACAGATTGTTCTCCTCATTTGCTGAAACCTTTATTTTATGATAGTTTTAAGGAAGTTTGTCTGTTATTTTTTTTTTTTTTGGTTGTTTTTAGTGGTTGTTTTGAATAGTAAAGCAAATGGCTGTATTTGCACCCCCTGGTAAAGATTTAGCAACCCTGGCAGGTTTTTCTACAGTGCTCCATTTCACTTTCGAGCACCGTGAATAACTAACTTTTTTATGCATCAGCTGTTGAAATGAAGCAAAATTTATGATTAGCATCTGCAAACCCACAGGAAAGAGTGTGTGTGTGTGTGTGTGTGTGTGTGTGTGTGTGTGTGTGTGTGTGTGTGTGTGTGTGTTGTTTTACACTTACACTTTCAATGTTTATTCCTGTTCTGTGTGAAAGTCGTGTGTCGTGGTTCGATGGGTCCGGAGTGGGATTTTCTTTGGATTATCCGTCCATCAGTCTCCATGCCATCTCCCGCGACCTGAGTGCTTACCCTGAAGAACACCTGTACGTGATGGTGAATTCCAAGCCCACAAGTAAGAGCAGAACTTGTGTAGTAAAGCCTCTGAAATGGGGGGAACAACTGTCCATAAAAACTAAAATATTGATATTGAGTATTTAAGTAGTTTTTTGGTGTATAAATAGTAAGTATGTGACTGTGGTTGGGGTAAGAAATGCTCAGATGCAGTTTCACAAGCTGATTTACCACCCTGTTATTTTACCTCCGAATGAAACCCTGAGTTTCCTAGAACGGTGAGCTTGTTAAACATAAAGCTATGCAGCTAATCAGAGCGGAGCTTATTGTTTTTAACACTGTAACATGACATTTACATTATACAATTTTTTAAAATGTATTTATTTTTTGGGTTATTGTTCCTGAGTCTTACCAGATGGTGTTGATGGGCTCTCAGCTTGGTGTGTGGTTAGTTGGCTGAAGAGCTTGTAGCTGGGTTAGCTTTTAGCCCAGCATGGAGACCCACTAGCCTTCCCATCTTTAGCTTCCTCGCTCGCTGTGATGTAACAGTTTTGAGGTTTTGGAATTGGTCTGTTTTACAGCTCTGTTTTGGATTTGCCAGCTTTTCTTTTGTTTAAGTGAAGAAACAACAGTGTTTGAGGTTCACAGTATGGCACTTATGCACACTGAATTCTCATTATTTAGCGAACGCTGTACAGTTTTTCATTCAAGAGCACCTTTAAAAAGACTATAACCTGTATGTATGTATGTATGTATGTAAAAGTAGTATTTCATTATTTAGATGTTGTTGTTCTCATTATTTGACAACTTTCTAATGGAACCCTTCTTAAGACTGAAGTTTTGTAGTAGGGGTGTAATGTAGCTGGTAGTATTCAAAAGCAACATGCAGAACCTCTATATGATGTAATCCTGCCCATGTCAGGTATTTTTGTATTATGCATAGGTAGATACTTTATTGATCCCAAAGGAACTTTAGCTGCCAGTAGCAGTTACACAATACAGTACGGTAGTACAATACAATAATAAGGGTGGTACAAAAAAGATACCATAAGTGATACATATACATGCATATTTATTATTTATATTTGTGTGTAATTTTGTTAATCCCCCCCCTCCATTTACACCATAAAAGCAACACTGAGAACTCAAACAACGAGCCAACCAAACAGCTCATGTAATCATTCATTAATCGTGACCGTGGTATTGATTTGAGGTTCTGTCGCCCATCAGCAGTGTGACAATTCAGAGTCTACTGATCTAAAGCTCAAGCTGAAATGCTAGTCATGGTGCTACAATACAGTAGGCTGCTGCGTTGTATTGTTGCATTCCTTTTATGCTGCATATAAGGGTAATGATGGTTTGGTGTGTCTTCGTAAATGCATACACAGACTTGATGTGTGGTACCGTTGAAGGCTGCTTTCCTACCCCATGCTTTAATCTTTAATCTGACGGATTTAGTAGAAGATTTGGGCCTTTCCTGTGTTGTAATGGACAAAGCCAGCTGTCGCGTGGGAAAACAGTGTTTTGTGCCCAGATGCTTGTCTTGCCTCTCTTTTAGGACTGATATCTGAAAAGCCTACCCTTTCTTATGTAGACTGTGCTTTGGCAACAGACCGCTTGGCAGGGTTTACCCATCTCAAAGGCAACAAGGATCTAAGCGTTTCCTTTCTTTTTAGCTGCAGCACTTTGGTGTTCCTGAGAAAATTTTGAGCTTAAAAGAAGGGTCCCCTCTCCCCCCGAACAAGCAACAGGTTATGAGTTGGTTGTTAAATAACCAGGATTATGTCTAGTTATTGCTGAACGATTTCACGTATTTAAAAAGTGATTTAGTCAAAAGCTGTGCTTAATCTGTGCCCAGGAACTCTGTCTCTAGAAGATCTAATCCACTGCAGTACAGTGTACAGTCTTTAACTGTATGGGGGATGTTAATGTCCCATAACCTCACTTGATCTGCTGATGTTTTAAGATGATTCCAAGATTGAGGAGCAAAAGGCCAAGGATGTAGATGATGGCAGTGGTGGTGATGACAAGGACAACGATGAGGACGATGACGATGATGATGATGACGACGACGACGACGATGAAGAGGATTCCATAAGCCTTGTCACAGAGATCCGGTTCGTTCCCAACGATAAAGGCTCCTGTGAGTGTTCAATCTGTTGGACCTGAGGTTCTTGTTGGTTTCTGTTAAAAGAGGGAGATCTAAATGTTCTGGGTCTTCTATGCACTGCAGTGGAGACCATGTTCACAGCCATGTCTGAATGTCAAGCCCTGCATCCCGATCCCGATGACTCCGACTCTGATTTCGACGGAGACGAGTATGACGTCGAGGAGGCGGGTAAGTGTGGGGTTTTGAGGGGCACATCTCTCAGGTACAAATGGAAGAACCACAGCATATGCTTGCCCGGTCTTGCTGTTACGTTTCTCCTAATTGGTCCACAGAACAAGGCCAGATCGATCTGCCCACGTATTACTCCTTTGAGGAGGGCATGTCTCAGCTGACAGTGGAGGGCCAAGCAACACTGGAAAGGCTGGAGGGGATGCTGGCTCAATCCACTGCCCCAGAGCGCTGCATGGCTGGAGTCAGGACCGAGGACACAGCAGTTGAAGTTAATGGTAATTGCCATTCTTGGAATGTGTTTACAGAAGGGACCCATGTGCATGTTGCTATCTGATGGCGTGGGTCGCATTGGGAATGTTCCTACATTTGCTCATGGTCTCGTGCTTGGCGTGTGCTGTTCTGTTTACAGTATGTAAAAATAAATAAATCAAATAAATAAAGCAGGCTAAGTTCTGCCACTATGACCCGAGGGTCGCTGAATCCCGGGTCATACTGCCTGCCGTCAGCAGCCGGAGCCTGAGAGAGCACAATTGGCATTGCTCTCTGTGTGCGTAGATTAGTGCACACTCTCTCCCTCTCTCTCTCCACATGCTGGTGCTGGCCGGCACAGGTGTCTGTTAGCCGATGCATAAGAGCTGAGTACCCGGCACTTTCCTCTGAGCTCCTTCCTCGTTGCCCGGTCAAGATGAATCCATGGCAGTCCTGTTTTCCTCTTGCTTCTGTGGTGGACAGTCTTCCAAAAACCTGTCAAGATGTCAATATCATGCATCTTGCTTAGTTGAACCTGTTTGTATAGGTTAAGGTCTGTTTACCTTTAGGTCATTTCTTTTTTTTTTTCTTTTTCATCTCACATTAGATTGGATTGAGCAGCTTTCTGAATGCTAGCCAAGTTTTCTGGCTGCTTTTCTGCTCATTTTAAACCCATCTTCTACCACAGGATTGATGCTGTTGAATTTCTTTTGCTTTATAATTTGAGACCTTTGGACATTTTCCCCTTGCAGATAAGTTGGAGACAAATTCGGAAGCTCTTGGAGTCTCTGGGCAGTTTGATGATGCTGATGTTGACCACTGGTAAGTTTTGGTGCCTTTCTTGTAATGGTTCATGCATAATACTAAAACTGGGGAATCTGTAAGTGATTGAACAGAAACACAAGTTCTGAACCCCCCGTTTCAGGAGAACATTAGTAACCAGAAAGTTGGCTTCACAGTTCTTGTCTGGCCAGCAGTGTTTGAGTGTTTGAACAGAAGGCCCTGACATGGTACCTAGAGTCCTCTACTGTAGTCAATGGCATCCTGAGGCTGAAGATTTAAATAAGATTAGGCCAACATGATTTCAGAGGATTTACCACAAGATTTGACTTGCAGGAAAGTCTCAAGAGCACAATGGACAGGTTTCAGTTTGTTATGCTGCAGAAAGAGGCTGTACAGCTTCAGGACAAGATCTTGACTTTTATTGGACCAGTTTCACTTCTTCTCAGTCCTCGACCACATGCCTTAAAACTTAAAAAGGAATCAGCTAAAGATATTAAGCCTATTATTGAGCCTATTATAAGCTCATTAAAACATCAGAGAACGTAAGAGAACATTACAGTTGTAGATGTGATGCAGTCATCAACTTCCAAAGATTTGCATGTCTTAAACATGACCCCAAGACTCATGAATGCTTAAAGTGTCATTTTGGCGCATTTGGTGTGCGGTTAGCTAGCTGAAGAGATTGTAACTGGTAGACTGGTAGGCTCAAGGTGTGGACACTTTCTCCAGTCCTTCTCCTAGAGGTGCTTCCCCGATCAGCTAGGTTTAGCTTTTAGCCTAGAACGGATACTCACTGTGGCCCTTTTCCAAGCAGTGGTTTCCCTGTTTGGCCCGGGGTTAGATTTTAGCCAAGCATGGGTACCCCGTGCCATCCATATCAGAGTCGTGCTTTTCCTAATCAGCTTGGATTAGCTTTTAACCTAGTGGCGATACCCGTGTCAGTCCTCCTCTTGAGTGGTGCTTCCCTTGATCAGTTGGGGTTACCTTTTAGCCAAGCATGAGTACCCGTGGCGGCCCTATTACGAGTCATGCTTCCCCTGATCAAGTTGGATTAGGTTTTCTCTGATAAGTACTGATTGGTTAGGGTTAGCTTTTAGCCCAGCCTGGATACTCGTGGCAGCACTTCTAGCAGTGCTTCCCCTGATAACCCTGATTCCCTGGGTAACCTAGCACAGAAACCCACTGCCTTCCATATTCTCCTGTAGTGGCCGTAGCATTTTACCATGTTGCAGCTTTTCATAGGCCTCGAAAGGCTTTCGCTAGTGGGCTGGGTGTATGTACATTTTGAGACTGCAGTATTTCTGAGGTTCATGGTATGTCACTTTTGATGTGTCTCCTGAAATGAGGGTGGAAATTGTGCTTAAAAAGGGACGCTTTGCAGTTTCCCCTTAAATGTAAGCATATCCTGCAGTTTTCCCTCATCCATGAATATACAATCAGTGGCAGACTGCACTGCATATAAAACACGTCTGAACGACCTGTCTGCACATTCCCGAACGCGCATGCCATGAGTGATGCCACAGCCATAATGAAGCCAGTTCCTAATCAGCTGTGGGGACTCTGTCCCTCTTCTGCAGATGGAACAGAGAGCCTCTTGTTTTCTCTTGCCAGAAGCACTTGAAAAGGAGCTGGAACGGGGCCGTGGGGGAGAAGGCTGAATTGTAACAGAAGCCAAAGCACTATGGGCGCTATGAATGTTACTAGACTAAACTATTGCACACTTGACAGCTAACCCCCTCCTCCACGCCCACCCGAAGACAGAAGTAACGAGGCGGTTGCGTTATGATTTCTGTGTAACTTTTGTATTGACCTCGTTTTCTACTGACACGGAGCAGTTTCTACTAAATTGGTTTTGATAATGTAATAAATAAAAATCTACCTACAGTCTGCTGTGTATCGGGAGCGCTCTGTGTTCTCGGCTTAAATGTGAAGAATGTTACTGGTGCCGGCGTCACACAGAGACGTGTCCTAGTTTGCACCCGCTGTCTGGTCCAGTCTGTTGTGCCAGTGATCAGGTACTGTCATGCCCTCTTCCGGATAGCTGAACTCGTCCACCCCCCTCCACCCTCCTAGCCAACACTGGGGAAGAAGTGGTGCTTTGTTTCTTTTTGCTTCCTGTGTGCAGTGTGGGGGCCATCAATTATCTTGCTTTAGGACAGTGCGGTGAGGTATAGATGCTAGACTGAGCAGCTTGGTTCACTCTGCAGCACCACAGAGCTAAAGAACTCTGCCTGGTTTGATTCAGTATTTGAACAGCAACGTAAATGACGCCCATCTAAAATTGCTAAACTCATTTCCAGTGTTGGTGAACCCATCCTAACCAAGTTGAACATTTTTTGTTTAATAGCTCCACAAATTAGGCAAAATTTTAAGTACTTATAAACACTTTCTTCTATTGGACGTCTAAAGCGGCTCGCAATCCTTGAATCCAAGGGTGGGGATAGTCTGTGGGGATAGTCTGTGGTGATTTTCCACTGCACGATTTAAAGGATAAAATCTTAAACCACTGATGTCAGCCTGCCCAGGAAACCCAACACAACTCCCCCACATCCCTCCTCCCTCTTTAAGATGTCTGGGGTAATTACAGGGTGAAACTGCTTGGAGCTGTGGCTGGAATGCTCCTTTCACTGCAATGGACAACTTCATTCTTATTTCTTGGTGGGACACTATCTTTGATAATTTACTTAAAGGTGTCAAAGAATGCATTTGTTGAGTATTTAACATTATAAATAGTAAGTATGTAATGTTGGTTGGAGTGAAAAATGAAAAATGCTGTGTGTGATGTCCATTTACAACCCTGTTATGTGACTTAAAACACGCAAAATTGATGTAATGGTGAACCCGTGCCACAATCAAGATGTATTGATTGCTTAACATGTCCTCTCAGGCCCCTTCTCTGAACAGTGATTCTCCTCTGATTGACTAGGGTTAGCGTATAGCCTTGGCTGGAGACCCACGGTGGCCCATCTATAAGCAGTTTTTCCTTTGATCAGCTAGGGTTAGCTTTAAGCATGGTGTGGAGAACAGTGGAGGCCCTTCTCTGAATGATGCTTCCTATGATTGAGTAGGGTTATCTTTGAGCCTAGCGCAGATACTCGATGCGGCCCATCAAGTGGTGCTTCTGCCAGTCGCTTAGCCTAGCATGGATACCCACGGTGCCCTTTCTCCAAGCAGTGCTTCTCCTGCTTACAGCTCTGTAGCTTACATTTTTGGTTCTGCCGGATGTTCTATTGAAAGAAGAGAGTGTTTGAAGTTCACAAATTGTTGCTTCCATGTACCACACTCTCATTATTCCACTATATCAAGAAAAGTCATTCTATGGCTCTTAAAAAAAAAAAAAAAAAAAAAAACAGTTTGTCCGTCCCAGCGCAGGCTGTCTGCTGCTACTCAAGCC